>NW_027248277.1:14318841-14653841 GCF_041260155.1 Ptychodera flava | reverse complement strand
ATGTAAGTAGTCCGGCATGCAAATCAACAGGCCGTATCAGGCTTTGTTATGTAAATCAACAGGTCGTATCACTTTTTCATAGGCAAATATTCAATTGAATGAAAGAAAGACGCGCTGATCATTCCTTTCATATGCAAATCAACAAGGCGTATCAACATGATAAATCATGTCACTGAACTCAGTACAGACACAATACAGGGCATAGGTATATGATAATACAAGAAAGCGTTTCACCGTTTAAGGTCTGATCTCATGTCCTCTAGTCTAAGTTCTCTACAAAGTTAAATACATCTCAAGACTTACATAATTACAAAAGTTATCACGTGGAAATTTTCCCGCAAGTTTTTGATTGTTTCTGAAGATTAAATACGATCACGCCACGGAATATCCCGTTCTCGATTGTTCTCATTGAAATCTTAGCCAATAATTAATTAAACTATCACACTATCTCTTATCTGCTTCTCGTACGATCTGAGTCAATGAACTTCACACGCCGCGTCCTCGCTCGTCAAAACGAGTGATGAAGCATGGCGATAGCTGACAATCTACACTACGGCCCAAAAGTATGCCTCAGTGTACGGTATTCCGCGAAGCATTATTTCTATGGAACAGCGCTTTCAGCCGGTCGCTATTGACAACGGCGAACATTGTATCAATTTATTTTCAATAGATTATCGATCGAAAATCTGTTTGGGTGCCGCTCGTGCCGGGCGCTCGTGTGTTGAGGTCACGTCATAAACATTTCCACAATTACCCGTATATTGACTTATACACTTTAACATCAAGGTATCCGTTGGTTTCCTGTACTGAAAGTATATCGACGACACTTTTTTCAGTTTTGGTGATAGTTTTACGTACGTTTCAGCACATTTTGGCGCACTTCGGCGTAGTTTGGCGCCATTGTGAACGGGGAACTACACGCGAGTGAGTGAGACAACAATGTAACAATTTCGGACAAAAGAATATCGATCGATAACGTTCACTGCACGATTACAGTGAGACTCTACGCCCGTTCGCCTCTGTTCTGTGTTATTTTTGCAGTTTACTGGAATTTTTATTGTTGATATTCGCCAAAATTTGGTGTAAATTACAACAACCTGACAGGTATTTGGTCTGTACAATTTAAGAGACGCTAACCGATTAAAATGCGTCAATATGAGACCCTGTTTCTGCATATGCAAACGCCGTAAGATCGCCATTTTATTGAGGGCAAGAGCAAAAATTCAGCGATCGAAAAAAATAAAATGCAACTAAAACATGTTTCGTCGAGAAATTCAAAAAACTAAAACGACAGGAATTTTGTATATAAATCAAAGAAACACTGTGCTATTTTTCACTATCATTGGTTCAGAACTGAGAAATTTGAACGAGCGAGAGTTGTACGGTCTGTTCAGTACATTAAACGCCATTGTTTTCTATGGGAAATCGAGCTGATTAGACACATCGTAAAATGAAAAATACATCTGAAAAAACCGTTGGTTTAACTTTTTCATTTCGCTGTTATTTTTTCATAATATTTGGTATGACAGATATCATGAAGGGTAACTAAAACTCTATGGTTTTATTTTTTTGAGTTTCCCTCTTATTTTTATGAAATGACGAGTTGAAGATTGTTTTGCTGTTGACTGTGTTTTTACGTAATTTTGCATACGGCTGTTATCGCTTACGTATTTTTGGAATTCCCATGTGAAATTCTTCCAAAATATTATAATTGTAAGGGCAGCATATACGGGAAATAGGACCTGTTACTCTTTCATTAATATTTAGCTGTGCAGCAAGGAAATACGGCGAAATTTTCAACATGACGCGGGAGGTGAAATTACTATGTGAACGCGCACTCCACGTATGTGTGGCGAAAATTCGGGACGCTAATACCGTACAAAATGGGGCGCCTTTGGCCGTAGTGCTACTTAAATAAAAAAAATCACTTAATCGTAAGGCAGTGTGGTAAAATCTCTACAGGAAAAGGCGTTACATATATACATTCCCATTTTTTGCATTTGCGTATTTTGGAGGTCAAACGACCTGTAAAACGACACACAAATTTCACGTTATATATATTAGAATCAACAAAGTTTGTATGCGTGGTCCTATGGATCATCGATGTAGTAGAAGTATTTGCAAGTCTTTTTCTTCCCTGGTTGTACAACTTACCTCAATACACGGCCGTGATTTGCTAGGTTCATATAATTGCATTATCTACGGAGGAAATGTCTTGTGAGTTCTTATTAAGAAATTTCATGGAAACGAGCGTGACCGCCATTCAGCTGCTTCTTCACGTTGCAAAACTAATAGAATGACTTCAAATATGTCTACATTGTTGTTTACTTTAAGCTGAGAAGGGCAATCTGGAATTAAGTACTGACGGAAATATTCCTCTAGTCAAGACAATTGGTCAGCCTGACGCATAAGTCGGGAAGGAATTCTGTGAAAGGCGAATCAGATTTTGGTGAGTGATTTGTCTTTGTTTGACATCATCAATACTGTTAATATTTATTCATATTAACATTTTTACATTTTAATCAGAGTTTTCGGAATACAAACAATGAAGAGGAGTATGCATGAAAGTGTAGTTTATAGGCAAGCGTATGAACTCTGAATTTCAGAAGTTAGAGTAGGTGTTATCAAAAACAAAAAACATAGTCACCCAATCTACAGGGCTCCAAGTTATCGAGAACAGATTCAGCATACTGCAGGTAAACAAATCAGCTTATCTCTTCTTTTTCTACATTAAACACAATAGCATGAGTGTATATACATACAAAGTTGTTTGTTTATCATACATGTTTTTCACTTGTTTAATTTGTGAATTCTGGAGGTCAAATAACCTGTTCAACTACAGCGGACAAATTTCACGTTAATATATGTTAAAATCAGTAAAGTTTGCAAACGCTGTCCTGTGGATCACGAATGTACCTCAACTTGTAATCTGACATGAGGGAACACCTAAATGCAGATTCTGTGAAAGACAGTTTCTTCAGTGGCTATACAAGTTACCTCAATACACAGCAGTGATTTGCTAGGTTCAAATATAATCACTTTATCTACGGAGGAATTGTCTAGTGATTTTTTGCGGGCGTGACCGCCATTTGGCATTTTCTTCTCCTTACAAAACGAATTCAACGATTTCAAATATGTCTACATTGTCATTTTCTTTAAGCTGAGAACAAAACTCTAGAATTAACTACTAACGGAGATATTCCTAAAGTCAATACTTTTGGTCAACCTGACGCTAAGTCGGTAAGGAATTCTGTGAAAGGCGAATCAGTCTCTGGTAAGTGATTTTTCTTTGTTTGACCAAATCAATCTTTGACGTCATTAGCCCTGTAAATATTTATTCATATTTGAATTTTACATTTTATTAAGATTTTTCGGCATACAAACATTCACTAAAGGAGTTAATAAGGCAATGAAGATGAAAGTCCTGTAATTTGGATAATATTATATTCAAAGCCTTACCACTCCGCTCATGAATATAGCCTATTGTTAAATCTTGCTAATGCGGGTATTGTTGAGGCTCAATCCGAGCGAAATACGTAACACGTTCACTAGTCACAGGGTGGGAGGGTGGGGATATGGCGCTACTATGCATAGGCCTACCAAAACTGATATGAGGGAACACCTAGTGAGCTGCCTTCGGACTGCAACCTGTCCTTCGTGTGCGAGGAGCAGCAGATTGACAGCAACTTATTCTTTGCTTTTATTCTATTTCATTGATATGAATATTCATGTATTCTTAACACCTGGCGTAGTTATATCGCTATGTGATTGAGCTTTGAATATAGTCCAAGATATTCAGTCTTGAGAAGCAGTCATTATTTACGACCTGGGGTCGGAGGAATGTGAGTAAGGGGTCACTCAGCAAAATGAAAACTTCAATGGGGGTCACTCATAATATGGAGAGGAAGAGAGGGGATTACTCATTTTTTGGGGTGAAATAAATTCAAACCTCTCATATTGCTCCATTGCAAACATAATTTTTCAAACTTTTCGCAGGATCCAAAGACAAAACTGCATTGAATTTATCCTTTATTATCGCAGAACATATGTTTTATTCAACTCACTCAATGATCATTTTCACAGTTAAACATATCACATTCAGGCTTGTCATTAGAATATGGCAGTTGGAGAAATGACACAAGAAGGTCACAGATTTACCATTCCTGCATATTCATTTGTCTTCAATATCTGGCAAACTGAGAACTTTTCTTACAAAATGTCTTGTCATTGTTTCGTTATTCAATATTGTCACTCAAACACTGATCATGCAAAAAATATAAGAAAATACCATTTTCAAAGTCAGTTTCATACAGTATTACCGATTGCAAAATGAACTTGAAACAACCCTCAGATATCGACTGCGTCACAAGACACATAATTTCTCAAATTTTCAGTACAAGAGGGGAACCCCTGTCATGCCTGTAATGCTCTCCCCCTTGTGGTGTTTTACCAGTTTCATTTAGTAAGGAAAAAGCCCAAACAAACAAACAAACAAAAAAAAAAAAATTAAAAAAACAATTCAGATTGCACCAGACTGCACCATTGTACACATCATTACCTTAAAGTTTTCGATGCAAGATAGGTGAAAACCACCTGTAACACTTTCCCCCTCAGCCTTTTGCGTATTCTTCTACTGTACTTTCAAACTCTTCCCAGTGAGGTATCCTAGTGAAAAGCCTGTCATGATACCCATCCAAATTAAAATGTACGGTATGGTTGGATACTGGTAATAGCGTGAGCTTTTATATCTTTATGCTGTTGTGACTTTGATTTTCATTTTGATGGTTTCGTCTTTTTCAACCATCATGAGATAGCTGATAATAAACTAACAGAGAATATCATGATTTGAATGGTCTTTATTGTTGCTGTATATTTAAATTTTACAATTACATGTATCGGTATTTAACGTTTCTAAGTAGGGGTTGTAACTGTAACCTCCACAAATGTAATAATCTCCACAAATGTAATATCAACCACAATTGTAATAAAATGCACCAATAAATGTAATATCGCCCATAAATGTAACAAAAATCAACCCAAATGTAATAAAAACCACAAATGTAATAAATCGTAACCATAAATGTAATAAAAGAACACCCATAAATGTAATACTTATCAACCATAAATATCATAAATCTATTTTGTCGTTGCAATTGAGGAATTAGCCCTTAAATGTTGATCTATGTAATAAGGAAAGCAACTCAACACATTATTCATTTCTTAATTGTTTTCTTTTAGTGTGTTTTGCATATTTGAAAGTGTATTTTACGTTTCCCTGTTTTGTGTACAGAACTGATTGGCCATGGCTAGACACAGCTGTAATGTGAATGTCAGTCAGTCTCTACTCCAGAGTGGGTAAGACTGTATAACACTACGATCCTTTAACCCTGTTTTTTTCGAAAATTGCCGTACTTTCTTAATCAATCGCCTCAAATTCGTCTTCAGTGAATAAATTGTGTGGAATAATCGATAGATTGTCTGTATTCCTATGTTGTCCCACTTGAAGTTCGTTCCTTCACTAGGGATGCCAGGATGTCTTAATTTTGTTCTACTGTATTCAAGGTAGTGTTCGTATTGTTTTTTACCAGATTGAAATATATGTTCTCGTCAACATGTTTTGTGTCGTAAGTTTCTGTTATAAGGTTTAATATTTCTCTGTTATTTGCTCTGAGTCATCTGTCATAAACTTTATGTGGTATCGTTGGTTGACGAGTTATTTTGACGCTTCCTTATTATGTAATCATCAGTGTCTAGAACTGCTGTTCGACTTCCATTATCTAATGGTTTGATCAATAACTCGCCGTTTTCTGATAGCGTTCTAAGTATTCTATTCTGTGTTTCGGAAAGGAAACCTAATTTAAGAAAGTATGCAATAACATTACACTAGTCTTATTAAAGTTATTATTTACTCAGGGCATTGATAAACATCACGTATACAAGTTCAAGTTTATTGCATTTATGGTTAAGTTTTATTACATTTATGGTTAATTTGTTTATTACATTTGTTGTTGCGGGTTGTTACATTAATGGTTGACTATTTTATTACATTTGTGGTTGATTTTATTACAATTGTGGTTGATATTACATTTGTGGAGATTATTACATTTATGGAGGTTACAATAACCTCAACAAATGTAATAATCTCCACAAATGTAGTATCAACCACAATTGTAATACAGTGCCCCATAAATGTAATATCGCCCATAAATGTAACAAAATCAACCATAAATGTAATAAAAACACAAACCACAAATGTAATAAATGATAACCATAAATGTAATAAAAAAATCACCCATAAATGTAATTCTTGTAAACCATAAATGTAATAAATCTATTTTGTCGTCGCAATTGAGGAATTAGCCCTTAAATATTGATCTATGTAATAAGGAAAGCAACTCAACACATTATTCATTTCTTAATTTTTTGCGTTTAGTGTGTTTTGCATATTTGAAAGTGCATTTTGCATTTCCCTGTTTTGTGTACAGAACTGATTGGCCATGGCTAGACACAGCTGCAATCTGAACGTCTGTGCAGTCTCTACTCCAGAGTGGGGAAGACTGTATAACACTACGATCCTTTAACGCCGTTTTTTTCGAAAATTGCCGTACTTTCTTAATCAATCGCCTCAAATTCGTCTTCAGTGAATAAATTGTGTGGAATAATCGATAGATTGTCTGTATTCCTATGTTGTCCCACTCGAAGTTTGTTCCTTCATTTGGGATTCCAGGATGTCTAATTTTGTTCTACTGTGTTCAAGGTAGTGTTCGTATTGTTTTTTACTAGATTGAAATATATGTTCTCGTCAACATGTTTTGTGTCGTAAGTTTCTGTTATAAGGTTAAATATTTCTCTGTTATTTGTTCTGAGTCATCTGTCATAAACGTTGTGTGGTATCACTAGTTGACGAGTTGTATTGACGCTTCCTTATTATGTAATTATCAGTGTCTAGAACTGCTGTTTCACTTCCATTATCTAATGGTTTGATCAGTACCTCGCCGTTTTCTGATAGCGTTCTCTAAGTATTCTATTCTGTGCTTTGGAAAGGAAACCTTGTATCATGAAAGTATGCAATAACATTACACTAGTCTTATTAAAGTTAATATTTACTCAGGGCAATGATAAACAAATGATCACATACGCAAGTTCAAGTTTATTACATTTATGGTTAATTTTTATTACATTTATGGTTAATTTGTTTATTACATTTGTTGTTGCGGGTTGTTACATTAATGGTTGACTATTTTATTACATCAATGGTTGACTATTCTATTACAATTGTGGTTGATATTACATTTGTGGAGATTATTACATTTGTGGAGGTTACAGGGGTCAGTCAAAATTCGACAGTTACAGAGGCTGGGTTACTCAAATTCATCATGTTTGGCGAGGGGGAGAGGTCACTCGTTTGGATCTTCCAATATCATTCCTCCGACCCTCAGGCCGTAAATAGTGGCTACTGCCTTATGAGCAATAGATAATGTACAATTTAAGATACGAAATTAATTTCCGGCTACTGTTGCATGCATTTGTCTGTTTTCGAAAAAGGAAGATCGCGTAATCATCCAAATGCTTACATACTTGAGGTTAATTACACATCATCATTTGCCATTCAATTTAGACATAGTGACTTGTTTCTAGTAGAGAAACCATCATTGGCAGCAGAACAATTTTGAATTGAAGCTTTGCTGTTGATACTATTACGATGTGATTTGAATTGATCAATAAACTTGATGCAGACGAGATGTTCATTGTTGTTATGGTTTACTTTCTTTGTCAAATCCTGCATAGAGTATACTGAAATGAAAAGAACTGGACCAACATCTGGGGATTTAGTTCATGAAGGTAAGATGGAGGTAATATTCGATAGTCAGGTAAACTCATGAAACAGCGTGATAATAATGATAGATATATACATATAAAGTTTTTTGTTTATCATACATTGTTATCACTTGTTTAATTTACAAATTTCGGAGGTCAAACGACATGTACAACAGCAGACAAATTTTATGTTACATATGTTATAATCAGCAAAGTTTGCATACTTGGTCCTGTTGATCATCTATGTAGCTCAAGTGGTAAGCTGAAGTGAATGCAGAGTCTGTGAAAGACAGTTTCTTCCCTGGCTGTACAACTTACCTCAATACAGAGCAGTGAATAGCTAGGTTCAAATATGTTAGCATTATCTACAGAGGAAATGTCTTGTGAGTTCTTGCCAAGAAATTTCTAGGCTACGAGCGTGACCGCCATTTAGCTACTTCTTCACATTGCAAAACTAATAGAACGATTTCAAATATGTCTACATTTTCATTTACTTTAAGCTGAGAAGAAAACTCTAGAATTAAGTACTGACGGAGATATTCCTCTAGTCAAGACCAAAGATCAACCTGACGCTAAGTCGGGAAGGCATTTTGTGAAAGGCGAATCAGACTCTGGTAAGCGATTATTTTTTTGGTTTGACCTGATATATATTTCATATCATCAACGCTGTAAATATTTATTCATATTAAAATTTCTACATTTTAATCAGAGTTTTTGGAATACAAACAATGAACGAGGTGTCTGCATAAATAAGCCTATGAACTCTGAATTTAAGGAATACTGCATACTGCAGGTAAACAAAACATCAGTCATATCTCTCTGTTAATCCATTCAAATCTAAAGTTTATCATTGCCATAAATCGATTCATTGTACCATGCAACAGTCATCGTGAAATGCTGTCAGTGCTTTGTTATATAAAACTGGTCAGAAAGTAGATTCTTAACAAATTCAATATATAAGCAAAGTTGTGCCGAAATTAACTTCTATATTTCAGACGTTGAGTGTACATATACAATGGTGAACACACATAATGAGACGCTTTGACACGTAGAAGCGCAGCTAAATTCATAAATTCGACAGAGTTTTGAGAGATGAAATCTCATATTTTGAATTGTGTATCTTGCTAGAGCCGGCTATTCTTTACAAGTTGAACTTCAATTTCAAAAGCTCTTTACTAACGGACATACGTTGCTGATATACATTATTTTACTTATTAATAGCGTGGTTATGATAAAAATATAATGATTAAAATGTTAACTTTCAGACATGGCTGCAAAAATGTCAGTCGTTGTTGGGATAACTATATCAGTACAAGTCGGAATATTATTAATACTATTAATGATAACGAAACGGCGCAAGGAATCCGGAAAACAAAGGACGGACGTTCAGCAGAGTACCAGAGAAGACCAGACCCCCATCTAGTCGAAAATATGTAACATGCGGCATCTAAAGAAAGTGACATTGAATATCCAACCGGACTAGAACTTCACAATTTCGTTGCTGGATAATTAGCATTCTCTTCTTGAACGACAGGAACAAACAATAATCCGAAATATTTATTTTACTAAAGAAGCAAACAGAAAACACACAAGAAAGATGCAAATAAACAATTAAACGCATATAACAAAAGGAGTTAAACTTGAAAAGCTTCAACATTGCTGTAATCACTGTAATTCAGTAAAGTCTCTTTTGTTATTAATAAAAACAATGCAAATTTAGGAAATATCGCAAAAAACAACTTTCTTCCCGCGACATTAATTTGAATGTTATCTACAAACGTTAAATGTTAAACGACGAGAAGTATGCAGATATTTTGTTTATTGACTCCTCTTTGTGATGCATTTCACGTGGTTGTATCACATGTGTAATTATTGTTGCGTTTAATTTTAGGCAGCGTATGCTAGCATTTTCTTATTCTTACCGTTCGAGTAGGCGATCATTATTCACAGGGTTCATTATATAATCTGAGTAAATTAACATGTTTTAGTGACTTAACGCGTATGTACACAGGACTATGTACAGTTTCCGAATTACAGAAATTGATGGGTTTGATGAAAATCTGCAATCCATTGTCAATTAAGTGTTGTGTAGTGGTGACAGTTATTCCTCGAATCTATCAAATTTCTGCTTTTGCTTGGAATATAAGCCTATGCTTCATTTTATCTAAAGGATTATTGGGGATTATTTTATACCAATCAATCTACCATGCGCCATTCTCATTGGACTACAACACATTCCATCGGTTCTAAGATGTTGTTTTAGCAGTGCTAAACCGGGACCCTAAACTAGCATACAGAGTTACTGTTGAAACCAATAAAAGATGGGTATTTAGCTGGCAGAGAATTTTCGGGGGTAAATAATAAATAAATACGTAAATACAAAAAAATAAAATAAATGGTAATTTCAATAATTAGTATTTTGGAAAGTTACACGGGTATAGATATTTCATCTTCGCTTGAGAAAGGCCTCACTGTACTTTTGGCATTTTGCCAATCTTGCACTGTCACTTTTTGTCGTCTGTTTCACTAAACATAAAATATGACCGAATACACTTCTAAGCTGACTCTTAAGCCATTTTCTGTTTTTCCATTTAGACGTCCAAAACATGTCTGCGTTGGCATTGTAAGGCCATTAAAGTGCAATGTTAATGAACACAATGCATGTGTTGTCGTTGAATACTGTATGCGTGTGTTGTCAGCGTAGTCCCAACTTGCAAAAATGCTTGATCTCGGGCACCGAATTTCCGTCTCTCAGACGTCTGAATTCTGTACTTTAGGACCTGATATGACGTGGATGCCCAATAGGACGACTGAGACACATAAGTTAATGTGATAAAATCGACGTTTTCTATATGTCGAGAATGTTCCATAATTTCGAGTATACCCGCCTGCAGCGGCAGTTATAGCTAAATTTTAATACGGTTTTTAAAAGGGAATGCTCCAAATTGCAATAAATCATGTCGGTAGCAATAGGTAAACTTTATCCCTCCTAAAAACTATAAACGTTCCTTTATGAAATAAAGGTAACCTAAATAGGGTTCCTCAGGGGTGAAGTAAGATATACAGAGTTCCGTGGTTTGCAATGAAACTAAAATGGTTTAAATTTAAACAAAAACTATTCATAATAAGTGTATAATAATTTATAATACCTATAATAAGCTTTGCGATGACTACTTTACCTTTTTCATACTTTTCCACACAGTGCAGAATACATTACTTAAGCACATGATGACTTTCTATAGATTGAAAAATTAGTGTGCAGCCAATAGATGTACCATTTTATGAAGGAAAGACGAAAGTTTCCCATTTGCTGTCATCAACTATGCTTCAGCAAAACTGAACAAATAACTCATGCAAGATTGAAGAGATACATCCTTTACCTTAACACTTATAACATTTGTACGATACTAGCCGTAAATCGATGTATCTTTCAAATTCCTTTGTTTTGTCACAAACATAATTGCAGTCTCGTGTACAACTGCCTAATCCTCCAACATTGTCTTGAGGTTTGGGTAGTAATTACCCAGCCATTATTTTTCCTATTGAAAATAAAAACATTAAATTACATGAATCCTCCACATGGCGTAAGTGCATCCTTCTTCAGATAACTTAGTATAATAGCCATCTATGGTAAACTGGATATTCGATGCCGGAAGTTTATTTGGTTATGTCATTTCTGGTAGTCTCCCCAACAAAAGGAGCGGATACACCTCCCTATAATAGTGATAAATGTGTAAAAACGTAAGCTGTTTCGGAAAGGTTTTAGGTGACCAGCGCAGTTTTATGCTAATTTTACTGACCTATATGATATGAGAAAGTTTTGGTCTATAATAACTATGTACTTTACTCAACATTTAATTTGATATGATGTGACTTGATCTGGCGTAATTCGGACCGACACTGACACTAAGGACGATGTACTCAACATGAAATATTGCTGCTAAAGTTACGTTTGAGTACCTTTGAGTTACTTGTCTTTAGAAATTTTCCAGTATGGTAATTTAAATCAGCGTTTTGTTTTTAACTCCATCGTTTCAGTCTTATAGTCATTTCAATTTCGAACTTATGTATCCTCAAATTTTCACAGTCCCCCATAAATCTCCCCAATCAAGATGTGTTGTTTGTGAACGAAGACTGACGGGATGTTAAGTCTTGCAATGGTACCTGGCAATTAAAGACTGTAAACTAGAGACCCTGCAGTCTATTATGACTTGTAATATCCACATAAAGAATAATTGAAGTGTCAGCTTCACAATCAAACTTTGATTGTTAACATTCTTAGACTTCTGACTTATACGCCTTTGCTTTCCAGGAAAAGACCTCAGTAAAAACAATAATCACAAAACTGGCCCTCATTCATAAAAGCTTTTAATTGAAGAGAGTAGTATAGAAAAATGAACATTTCTGATCAACACTTCCGTAAATATTCGAAAAAACATTTTCTTCTAATAACCTATGTGTCATCCCTTATTGTTGATGCCTGCAATTCGAAAAGAAAAAACAAAAAAAACAAAAAAACATATGCAAGAAAGATGTGAAAGATGTCGATCCTAAAATATTTGTATACAATGTAATTCCTCGGTAAAACTGTCTTCAAGAACACGGTGAATCATTACCATGTTTAAAGTTTAAAGAAATTGGGTTCAGCATTCTCTTTATACTTTGGTCCGCCCGGACTAAGATATTAAAGCAGACAAATCTTTTTGTCAGACCAATTATTGCCACGAGATGTGGTACTTTGTTCGGCAGCCATGATGAAAGGAATGTTTTTTGTTGTTTGTTATATTACAAATACATGTCGTGTGAGGGCATTTATACAGCTCAGTCCGTTCACACAGCGAGTTGCGGATAAAGTTAATCCCCACAGCGGCTTAGGTCTGGCCAGATAAACCGTCTAAAATTGGAAACTTTTCAGAACCGCTTGGAGCATCCTGGATTGATAGTAGCTTTGTTAAAAGCTCGTTCAAACGAAATTTGATTAAATTTGTGTATACAAGGGATTATACATTTATAAAATATCGACAGGATTTTTTTTGCATTTAAAGGGCAACATTCCAGCTCAAGGAGCAAAATTGTCAATGCTACGCTGAATGTAACTTGGGATTGTTTGATAATATTTCTTAATGACTTTGTACATTAAAATAAGCATTTTGCATTTAACTTAATCCCGAGGGTAAACAGAATGGCTCAACCTCTATGAACAGTTTATGATAATGTCATCCTCAACAGTAGTGTTTCAGCAGTCTCAGGTCGATTACACAAGTAGCAATATTAGGAAAATCAAAATTATTTGTGACATCCCCCTTGCTATCTTATATAAACATTTTATTATTTTATTTTTCCAGCAACACGATAATTTTTTACAGAGTTTTGTATCATTTACGAAATACTTTCATTCCTCAGCATTTTATCTGGATCATCTGTAAATAAAGACACTCGTCAGCAATAATCCTCTTTCCATTTCCAGTGGATGGACGGGAGGGCCTCATATATTGGTCTTTAGGCGACACACTGAGCAATTCTTTACTGGACTGATTCATGATGGGGATCCAGAAGCATAATATCTGTGACAATTTTAAGTCAACTTTTGAATGTTGGCAAAGAAATTAGATATATTAGCTGCGCTCGTTAAAGGGTATTCTAAACTTGACTGCAACAAGTGCTTTATCATATTCAAGATAAAACCCATCATAAATGAATAGCCTTCCTGAGGGAAAAGAGCCCCTTAATAACAATATCCCTACACGTGACAAATAAAGAAAACCTGTCATGTTTGATCACCATGTTCAGTAAACCTCTGAAGGTGACATTCCTAATGTACGTTGCCTTCAATGAAATTGAAATTTTAATTCCCTGAATAATATCTGAATAATTACTCCAGATGTTCAGAAGGTAAATCAGGCATATTTCCTATTGAAGTCCAGCAAGTATTAATTCCATTAAGCGTTGAAAGGTGCTTGGTGCGTTACACAATCCAAAGGGCATAACATTAAATTCATAGAGTCTGTTGTATGAAACAAAGGCAGTCTTTTCTCTATCTTCTGGTGCGACCTCAATTTGCCAATATCCTGATGCTAAATCCATAGTCAAAAAGTAACGTGCTTGCCCGAGGGCATCCAGATTATCATCGATGTGCGGCAGCGCGTAAACATCCTTCTTCGTAACATTTTTAATTTTCCAGAAGTCGATGCAGAAACGTTGCGATTGGTCCGATTTGCGAACAAGAAGAATAAGGGCCAACATGATGGGTCGTTAAAGGTCAGATTATGTCATTGTCCAACATAGACTGAATATGTTCTCATACAAAGCGTAGTTGACTGGCGGGAATGCGATACGGGCATTGCTTAATCGGAGGATGCTCACCAGTATCATTACGATGTTGTACAATATTTGTCTTTCCCAAATCACTGTCATTCTTTGCAAATACGTCGTGGTATTCCAATAATAGCTCGTCCAGCTGTCTTGTCTTCTCTGAAGAATTTCTTACCGGCAATCTCGAAGTCGACTTCTATTCTTCCCACGATGTTTAGTTTGTTTCCTTCCAATGTTTTCACACAAATTCCAGATGTCTGTAACATCAGTTTATTCCTCAAACTAGGCAAAGTTTGACGTAACTTTTCACTTACTATCGTCGTTCTGAATCCAGTGTCCGTTAACATCTTGACATCATCATCACCAATCTTTCCGTCAATTCTACAGCTATGATTAGTAGTTCCAATAACATAAGTCCGTATTTCGTCCTCATTATTGTCATCGATGTCTACTTCCTTTGTGTCATCTATTAATCCGGGGACATCATCAATATAACGTCTGCCATCCAGGTATCCCCTCGTCCGACGGCAGTTTCTAGTTTGACGAATTCCGCTGTTGTCAATGTTTAAAATTGACTTGCTTGCTGCTGTTGTTGTGGCGGGAACCAAGTCGGTAGGCTGAATGGTGCAGGCTGCTGTGGCTGTATAAATGGATATCCAGCGGTCGGTTGCATTTGCTGTGACATTTGCGGCTGTTGTCGCTGATGTTGACGATCAGGACAATGACGCTGCACATGCCCAACACGGTGGCAAATATTACAGATCAGCAACCCATCGATGGTTTGCTGGTTTCTGCCGGGCGCACCTCTATTTCTTGAAGGGCGGGTGTCTCGGCTGGTTGTGCGGTTAGCTGGGGCGGATTTATCAGCAGAGTCAGAATTCTTTTCTAGCGGGGCATTAAATTTCTCCATCTTTTCGTCTATCTTTGTCTCCATTTTCTTCATTAAAATCACTAACATCGATTGCATTATATTTTCGGAAATGGGCGGTTGTACAGCAGCCACAGTTGTGTCTTCTTGGCTGGCTGATTTAGCACTGAAGGGGTCTAATGTGGAAAACGAAACATTACTCTTAGCATTGACAAGTTCTTCGTTGCAATCTTTAGCTTTTGCGACACGTACGGCCTCTTCAAATGTAACAGGGTCTTTTGACATCACCATTTGCTTCAGTGATGAGCGCAATCTGCAGATGAAATGTTCTCTCATGAGCTCAGACTGAAACTCACCGGGAATATCCATGTGAGCGCGCAGAGTCAGTCGCTGTATGATTCTAGCAAATTCCTGCACCGGCTCACCTGGCTTCTGATTGCGATTATATAGTTCGTTGTAGAAAAGTCTCTATGTTTCTTTTAACAGAAAATTTTCTCTCAGGGCCGCAGTAATATGGTCATAGTCGTACTTGGTATGATCGTTCAAGTCATTTTAAAAGTCGGCTGCAAATTCTCGTAGATAGGCGGGCAATATCTTGGCTTTGCATTCGTCTGACAACCTATTAGCTCTGGCAGCTCGATCAAATTCTTTCAGAAAAGTTTCAACGTCGTCAACGAGTCTTCCATGAAATCTTGATGGAGTTACAACAGTTCGGGCTTCGGTATATCCGGCCATATCAGGATATCTTGAAACAGGGGTGTCGATTGATCGTTGTGTACGGCCTGGCATTATAATACAAGCAACGTTCGAGCAACACAAATGTACGTACCAATCCTTTGAAAGATGAGCGGCACCAAAATATCACGTCAAGCAGAAGGCGCTGGCTTGAGTCGATCCGAACTGCTGCACACCAAATATGTCACGTAGCGTGGTTGTGATATAGCTACTGTCGGATACGTACTGTCTGTGGCGAGGAACGTCAGGAAGAAGAGACGGCAACAGGTACACTAATGTACTCTGAATCGCAGCACTTTATTCAGCTGAGTAACATGAGTTACATGGTAAACCGTCTATGTCTCACACTAGTCTAATAATAGGCGTCGGTCACGGCCAGTGTCGTCTGGGGTGTCTCAAAAGACTCTACCTTAACACACTAAATTGCAGAGTTTATATTGGATGAATATCTGGCTTTATCATGACTTTGGTATGCGTCTATCATTATCTAAAGAATTAACTACGGCAGTTGGCATACGTGAAAGGACAGGAAGTTGCTCCAATCAGTACATCTGTCAACATAACGCAGGAGGTCTTCCTTAAGTGTCCGGTCGGTGTTAATGACTTAAGCTATTGTCAAAACAATACGTTCACTAAAGACAGATGAACGGTTACATCAAAAGGTCACGAAAATAAACAGGGGTATCGTTCTCACGATGCCCCACGTGCAGAAGGGGTTACTATAGGTCACAGTCATTGTCAGTCATACAAACTAAATTCAAGTCATATCAAATGGCCATGTCAGAATACCAAAAAGCGCTAAGCAAAATGATATGACAAATAAAAGTTGGCTTTTGACCATATGCTGTGATTTGATATTTTTTATAATGTTCACAGACTTAAGTGTAGCCCTACAAAAGCATCTATTTTGTAGCCCCTGTATATTAGACCGTCTTTTCATATTATTTGGGAAAACGTTATATACAGCAAATGTTTCGAGCACAATGCGATTAGTTTGATTCCTCCAATGGAAACATACCATCTGTTTACTGTAAAGACCAAAGGGATACCCAAACTAAACCCGGTCTCCATTTGCGACAGTCTGGCTTCATCTTCCCAGCCGACGCCATGTTAATCTCTGTTTTTAACGGAATCCTAGAGTGAGTTGGCGTTTAATGTTTGAAAGGAAAATAAAAATTGAAATTACACACATGTACATTGTCTTTAAGTAGCATACTAAAGTCTTGAAATAAGAGAAAGATGCTGCTAGTACATTCTATCAATTTTATACTTTACCAGATTTAAGAGTAATGATCTGTCAGTTATTGTATTGAAGATTATGACAGAACCTCGTGGCCTCGGAGGGCGTTCTGCCGTCAGTACTTTGCTCGGAAAAGAACTGGCTACAGAATACACATATCCCTCAGAAAATACCTTGGAATGCCACAAAACACCTTCCGAGGCCACGGGGTTCTGTTATTATTACATATGTCCCAAAATTTTGTCGATAGCCGTCAAAAGAAATAGCTGATCGCGACATGGCCTGAATGCATATAGATTCTATATTGTGACCGTTACATCAGCTTTGAGGTCACTGATTGGCTAAGGGAAACTTTCTACTATTGTTATGCAAATAAATTTAATGAAGAGTTCACTCTATCACCGTATTTTCATCTCGACTAAGACGACAAAAACAAATACAAACAAACGCGTCTCAGGACAGAAATCTGAAATATTTTTTCATAGATGTGAACAAAATCGGCATTGAGAGTAATGAGAGCATGTGTAATACAAATTGGAATGACTGAGACTTCAAATTGAGCGCGAAATTGAGTCAGAGACTAATCTGAAGCAGAGTCCGAGTACGGTATGGCTTAACTGCACGCGGCGGTTGAAATACGCGCGATGCACAGACACCATCTGGCGAATAAAGACGCAGTGAAGAGTTGTTTTCTGTGGTCGCAATACTGAATGTGAAGACTCCACCGGTGATTTGAGTATTGGAGAATAGCTTAGCAACTGTTTTTTAACTTGCTTGCTTCACCATGCACCGTTGCAAGGATTGCGAACTAATGATCGCGATCGTCGCGTTGATTTCAGGAGCCGATAAATCGTTCGCGTAGCTGGCAATGCATGACGACAGACATTGTTGTCTGTGCCATAGCCGACATTGGTACTATACAATCGTTAGGTGATGTGCTCGGTCGTGGTACAGTCACTCTATCAACGTGGATAGAGGGACTGTGGTCGAAGGTTTAATATGTTATTAACCCCTCTCAATATGTTACTCATTTGCCGTTGTTGATCTTCGTTCGTGACTGATTTATGTAAATGGAAACTGCATCAAGCTCACACTTTTTGTCGCTGTGTATCGGTATGTTTACGTAAAATCTTGAAAGTCGTGGGTCAAGCTCGACTCGCTGGTGGAACACGGCTACGAGTTTCCGTTGTTATTGTCCGACGCCAGTCGTCGATAACAGTAACTTCGCGACGCGTATTCATAACGATGTTTTCGTTTTTATATGTAAACCGACGAGAGCGTTGACGTCTTTGATCGAGACTGCAGCAAATCTTGCAGACGTTGAAAGCTTTACCGTAGATTTCGCCGGTTCTGCTTCCATGATCCTAGTCACAGATTTATGTGCAATCCGTGCCAAGTTGATAAATCCTGATTCCAACTGTTCTAAATAAATAAAATTCTGCCAATCGTAAAAATATTTGTCCTCCACAGATAAACTAAGAAACGTTTTCCTACACGTGAAATAAGAATTATATGGACTGATTTAGTCCAAAATAAAGAGAAATATACAATCCGCTTAAATATTTATTGTTGTTCGGGAGCAGGCGACAATATTTACTAAAAGAAACTAATACCGGATAATAACTAATTTTCATAATTTAGCGTGAAAACGTTTCTTAACTATGGTTTTCTTTGAAAACATTTAATGTCACATGACCTCTTTTCAAAGGCTTTGCAGTTGGCGCACACGTGATATATTTTTTGAAGGTAAGGAATGAGTAAAATATTTAAAAAAGTGATAATTAGCTCAATCTAAAGTGCCCTAGACTTCGTCTGCGGGGACTAAAATGGACAAACAGTGGTCCACAAAATTATACCACACTCTGTTTCATTGTAGACTTTTTTTATACACATCACAGGCTCCAAAAGGCACCGTTGGATTCATGGAAAGAGATTCTAAGTACAATACGGTTTATGTCCCTCGTGAATATGTTATTTACAACTGCTACCCTATTCACTAAAGTAGCGGAAAATTTAACATTTAAATTTATGTTAGCCCAGTGTGTTCTTTTTGACAACACTATAATAAAAACAATCTTTATGAAGTTGCACTTTGTATAATTTCTAGGACTCACCAGTGGTTTAACTTTTTAGTAAATGGTGTTAATGCTAGCTCTGGACATACATCAAGAAAACCTCTATCTGAGTCTTCCGGATGTTTATCCTATGTGGGCATTTACGTTGACTCGACCAACGTACATATTATCCTTGTTCTCATTAGTACGTACACTATTTGGATGTTAAAGTTTGTAACTTGAATAACTTGTTCTTTAATTTTGTTCTGATTCGTTATTTTCCCTCCCGGCGTAATACGCGTAAAGATTCAAGGGCTACAGAGTCATGCCTAATTCCCCAGAAACAAAGAAACCAGCTGTCTACTAGCTACAAATTTTTCATCTTTAAAAAATGATACAACACCATACCTTAGTCTGCATTTTAACATCTGGTGCTACAAAATTGCAACCAGCAGCGAACAAATCTTTGGTTTGACTGGCCCTATTGGATAATAACTCATTATCAATAAGAGAAGGCGGTACTTAATTCACTGTTCATATAGAAATGTCAGCCGTTTCCATGAGTACTATTTTTAAGTAATCGAAGAGTATACCAATATAGAAGTGCAGCTAAAAAGTTCGTGTTTGTGACGAATAATCCACTACACGTAAGTTGTCAATGTCTCATGATTTGTAGCAGACGTATTCAAGGCTGTAATACAATTAAAGCAGGCATCTGGCTGTTATGGTATGTGCAACAATTATTCGGAACGGCACTTCTGCAGATAATTTGGTATATTGCTCTTTTTATCGCAGCTTTTACTTGAAAACAAATTACTTCTTAGAGTAGCGTGCTTAAAATTATGCACAATATCGTACCCCTATTTCCTCAGCAATTTTTTCTCATTTGTTCGATTTATGGAATTTACATAACTTTCTGCTATACACTCACAGATAGTACAGATTTTAATAAGAAGTCAAAATAATTGATTTGCAAACTCAAATAGCACGGGTTGGTTTTGATATTGATTTACCGTACTTATATTTGCTTCGTAACCACACACAGACATAAATCATGCACGTTATCTCAGCTCTGATGCTCATGGTTTTCAATGCTGCGACATTCATGGTAGATGCTGAAGATGCAACAGTTCCCAAAAAGTGGAGGAATTTGAAAAGTAAGGCGAATCGAAAAATCAGTTGAACGGGCAAGATTGTTTTAAACTTGACAAGGTTGTTCGTTTTTAATTTTTTCTTCAATTTCGTTTTTCAGAGTTCCTTGGCAAAAATCCTTTTTGTACTTAATTTTCCCTAACACTAGTTAGCAACATGTACAAAATAGATTTTAACATTTAGCACTTTTTATGTATCGTGCATGTAGTTTATGACAGAGAACATGTTTGCCTGTTGCTAAATGCTGTGACTTTCCTCATATTTAAAAACAGCATTGCTACGCTTGAAACTGCAGTGTACAAATGTTAAGATGCCTTTGTTTCACCTCAGCTGTCATTGGGGCAGAATGCATTTATCGTCAACGCAAAGTATATAATATCATAGATATAAGATATCAATTTTATTTATAAATCAGATTGGCAATTTGATTTGATCAGAATTTAGCTATCTCTCCGTTCTGCATTACTTACTGCTAAACATTAATCGCTAAACGGATTCACCATGGTTGATGTCGATTTTCTCTTTGTATAGTACATTAAAAGTCGGCGAACGCTTTGTATGCATTTGACACATCGGTGTACGAAGTTTACAACATACACTGATTTTATTAATAATATTCAGATTGCATAACTGTTTATATATTATATGTAGATAATAATACCTTCTCTGCATGTGCGAGTTTGTTATAGGTATGTGTTTGATTTGCTTATCGCTGACAGTTCAATAATAACACATGAGAGCGAGGGTAATATCACGATTTATTGCCTGCCCAAGGGATGGTGGTCATGATTGAAATACTGATGATCATCAGTATTTCGATCATGACCACCAGCCCGAGGGCAGGCAAAAAATCGTGATATTGCCCTAGCTCTCATGTGTTATAATTTTTATTACACCGAACAAGCAATCATGCAAAGAAACAAAAACACAGACTTCTTCGATTACAGTTGGCCTTCTGAGTCCGGACCTCAGCGTAAAATGTTGTCAGTGCCGAGTCTAGGGTTGCTGCTAAAGTTTGCCGATCTCCTCGGTGGCGTATCCAAATTTGTTGTTTGCATAGTCGCTGAACATAGAAATTGCATTCCTTGTTGCCATTTTCGTTCGTTTGCTATTTACTTGCATCAAAATATCGTCTAAATGTGCCGGTGACAGCTCTGCATGACGTTTCGCAGTCATAAGTTGCCAACTGCAAAACAGGCGAACGACAATTTGTTTTGCGCAGGAAGGATGCGCAGTAAATGCAGAGGGCATCATCAAGTTCGCAGAGGGCATCATCACGTTTTTTTTTCATGTCACGTGAGTCGTGTTTAACCAATGGCAGTGCACGCTGAATGAGTGAGGTGTAATAATTTATTATATTTGGACGTCGACCATACTTACATCGAATTCATTCATGTACATGTTGTACTGTGCAGAAATTTGCATGATTTATTATTACCGACAAGCTTTCTTGAACTTTTTGAATCTTGTAAATTCAAAACACCTTCCTCAAATACATCACCGACTGTCACTGTATTGATGCTAGGTCCTACGACTTTAAGAGGAATTAACACGCTATATAAATTTTCAGTATCCATCACAGACAATTACAACCGAAGTGCAGCAGAAGCGCTAGCTGCGCTAAATATTAACGAGAACCTAGAAGTGGCCCTTTCTGGTGCCCTTCTATTACCGTCTACAGTGATATACATCCGTGGTATTGCATATGTAAAGATCATGTGAAAGCATTTTGTGAACTTGGCCACATCTGGTTCTGTTGAGCTCGTTGAACATATATTTCATTAGCTTTCGGCTAATGAATTGTGATATAACCTGATGATTGCCTAGACTTTAACCCTTTAACTTTCACTTTGAATTGTTACGACCGATAATAAACAGACCGACAGTAACCTCACGTGGTGCACCGTAAGAATATTAATGTTTCCCTTGTTTATTTTCGTGACCTCCACTGAAGACTGCTTAAGTCATTAGCATTGACTGTACGCTATGTTGACAGATAGTTTCTGCCATGCTCGGCATAGAGAGATACTTCATCCTGTTAACCTTGTACTTAGATGGGAACGACGTTCCTCATTATAGACGTATACCAAAGTCATGACAATATGCAGATCCTCACTCAATATAAACTGTGCATTTTAGTGTGTTAGACGGAGAACGTTGGGAGATCGTCATGCACCGTTTAAGGAGAACATTTTCAGAAACCCCGAGACGACGCGTTTGACCGTGACCCGACGACTATTGAGAGACTAGTATAAGTCATGGAAGTTTACCGTGTAATTTGTACCTTACTCAGCTAATGATGTACGACGATAGAGAGTATTCCTGTGTACCTGTTTCCGTCTCTATTATTCCAACGTTCTACTCAAGAGTGTACGTATCAACTTAAGAGTCGACCATAACTACACGCCCCACAACTACGCTACGTGAGAGAATAATTGTCGGTAAATTCCACAATTTTATGCAATATATATATATATATATATATATATATATATATATATATATATATATATATATATATATATATATATATATATATATATATATATATACAAAAATGTATACAATGTGCCCTCCCGGTTATCACCATAATGGCTTTATGGCAACCTCTGAACTTGGGCACAGAGTGTACGGTTACACTGCAAATTTTTCTGGTTTGCCGGCCAGCTAAATTCAAGCCAAAAATAACCGGCTTGTTTGTCAGTAAACGGATTGTTTCGAGTTGTGAATTTTGGCTTATATTTGGCTTTCTGGTATGCCAAGTCTGGTTTCTGTGCATGCCAGTTTGGGTTTTGATACGGCATATATACATGCCAAGTACAGATCACTTTAGCTTGCCAGTAAGCCAGTTAGTACTAAAGAATGGTTTACAGGCAATCCACTATTATATGAACTAGGCTTGCTAGCAAGCCATGTTTAAGATACTGTGGCTTGCCCATATACCAGATAATGCTGAACAGTAGCTTATTTTCAAACCAATACCACACTTCCATGGATCAATAGTAAGCCATTTCTGGTTCCATCTAGTTTAAAGATAAGCCAATATTACTGCAATGTGGCTTACAAACAAACCAATTTCTGACTAATTCTGGTTTACAGGCAAACCACTGTAAGGATTCCTCTGGTTTACCAACAAGCCATTACAAGCTGGCTTGCAGGCATGCCAATCTATGGCTTTTTGTAGGGCTTGCTGACAAACCAGTTCAATATTAGCCATATTTCCGGGGGGGAGGGGAGGGGGGAGGGATAATTATTTCTGACCATCCTTCAAATTTAAATTGGATGTCTTCAAATTTTGTAGACACAGAGGAGGATTATCATCCCATGGAATGGCCTATTGGGTCCTCTATGTGATGGAGCTACACAAAGCAGGACTGTAAAATATCTGAAACACAAACAACAGCTGAAATAGTTAGAAATCCTGCAAGCTACATTAAAAAAAACAACAACAATCATCAAAATGAATTTCAGACTAACATTTATTGCAATTTACAAGAAATGAAACAGTCTTTATTGCAACATAATTGAATCTAATACTTACTAGGGAATACTAAAAATGACATTCTTATGAATGCTACTTGTAAAATCATACTGATAACATAATTTAATGCATCTGATGCCAAATTGCTAGCTGTGTCACTGGGAAATCCCCTGTACACTGCAGACCACTCATAATTGTCAGCCCATTTACTTCTAATCCCAGCTTTGTCAAGCCAGAAGTACTCTACAAATTGAAATGTTCCTTTCACACATCTGATGTAATCAAAGTTTGAAACCCTACATAACTACCAAACCTAGCACAACATTGTCTCTTTCCATGCTGCAGAATATAACACATTCAAGAAACAACACAAACTGTTTCCTCCTTTATAGACGAGCACACCTAAACAGGGCTGCTGCTTTGCATCTCGTCCACAGAATGTGAGTTTCCAGCATCCTGCAATATAAAAGATGCAAACATTCAAACTCTGCGGTCCAAGATGAGCTCCTGGTAAAACACTCAGTGCCCAGCTACTTGTACAATGAGGGCAAGGCCTAGAAACTGGTATGTTTAGGGAATTTGTACAAGTATATAACAGTCATGTTCTTAAACACATATTTGACTGCAGGAACACAATTTTCAAGTCTTTCTTGGTGCATCAATAATCTGACATGACTGCTCAGGGCAAGTCTCTCAGTATGACAAAGATAGCTCTTACAAGTTACTGTCAATGTCATAGGCTTGCTGCAACAGTGCACTGGCAAAAAGTGTGTGAAACTACGGAGTGAATTTCACGATAATGAATTTCAATTCAAGAATATCAAAATGATTATTACAAGACAAGATATATCAGAGTCACAGTGCAATGTCCTTTTGAGACTTGCAAAGAAGTTAGTAGACCTTTGAGAAAGCATTTTATCACTCTGGCTATGCAACCCTCATCATTGATGATATACTTCACATGTATATAGTTTGAAATAAGTAAATGAGGCTCCATTAACTGTAACTTTTGTCTACTTCTTCAGTATTTCAGTACTGTTTATCAACTACAATTTCTTGGTCTACTTTCCACAGCATACTAAAATGCCAAGTTTTATAGCCTGTATATTTGATCATTTTTTATAATTGACTAATGAAGTCTTGTACGGCCCTAAATAAAATTTTCAACAATAACAATGCTACATGTACATACTGTATTGAGTAGCTAAACATTGGGGATTTCATCATGCTTCAATGACTTGAATGGGAAACTGCAGTTGATAAGCAGAACAATTGTACTGGACTGTTCACACACTAGGTACATGGATGTAAATGCAGCTGTGCTAGTTATTTTTCTGACTATGCTATACTGGGGATATTATTTTAATAGCTGGTAGTCTCTGTTGCTTCTCAGGGCTGGTACAGCTGTGTGTACATCCCTGAACCAGCCCTCTGAAGGTAACAGGGTTGTATGAATTTTCAAGTGTAGTGTTACACAATGTCCATGCACTGAATCTGACAGTAATCAAATCCAGCATGTTGAAAGCTCAATCAGCTGTAATTTTAGCAATTTCCAAGTAATTTTATTTTGTGCAAAAAAACTGCAGTTTCTTGTTCTACTTCTTAAAGCATGATGAGTGTCAAACATACATTATCAACCCAGTTCATATGTGCATATTTAGCATTGTTACTGTTGAAAATCAAATTTCAGTCTGGAATACACCCTTTGTGCCTGTCCTGAGGGGACATGGAACTATGGGAAATACTAACCGGACGTGCGGTAAAACATACGACCTATACTTTAACATGGAAAGGTGCAATTTTCGAGTGAAAAAAGTCAAATACGAAGTGAATATTTATGGTACAACAAGAAAACACCTAGTGGTGCATTGGACTAGCTTAGGTAAGTGTTTGTGTGCATTGTTTAGCAAGGTAATATTTTATAACTGTAGATATCGGTGATTTTTGGCACGCGAAGCGGGCGAGTTGTAGACTTTCATTTCACTATGTACAATGTATGACGGCGTAACATGGCCAGTATGTCAAAATCTTCAGAATTATGGGTAAAAATTCAAAATTTTAACGAATTCATACTTTGTTGACTTATGTTTTCATTGCTGTTTTTATTTTTGAAATATTTGAAAAAAAATTGAACATTCACATAAATTTGTTTCCGCTGAGCTACTACGGGTCCTTAGGTTCGGGAAGCGCACAGTCATCATACCGGCGCTACTGTCAGCAGGGCCATGTGACACAGTTTGCGTCACCCACTCTCGTATCGAGTCTACAACTTGGCCGCATCGCAGGCTGAAAATCGCCGATATGTACAGTTATAAAATAATACGGAGCCAAACAATGCACATGAACACTTACCAGAGCTAGTCCCATGCACCATTAGGTGTTTTCTTGTTGTAGCATAAATATGCATTTCATATTTCACTCACTTTTTCCGCTCGAAAATTGCACCGTTCTGTGTTAAAGTATAGAAGTCGTCATATGTTTTACCACACTTCCGTTTAGTATTTTCCCATAGTTCCATGCCCCTGGCTACAGGCGCATAGGCTATATAGAACTCATTGTCAACAACAACAATGGTTGTTAAACATGTACACAGTACACTGTCAAGCAGAATATTGGTATTCATGAGACTGTTATATAGCTATCAAAACTGCAGTTTGTACACACAACAATGAAGATTCAAAATTGCTAAAATTTACAGCCCATGTGCCTTTACTTATTTGCACAGAATTATGGTAACAAATTTTTTCAACAAGCAATACTTACGTCAAAACCATAACCATTTGTCCAACTGCAGTTTTTCCACAAAAGACACTCTTGAGAACCGAGAAGTTTGATGCCTGTTTAACAATCAGGAAAATGGTAAATTATGTCAATTCTATTCTACTTCTATACATCTGACTAAGATTCAATATCATAAACTAGGTGCATGCAAGTGCCTCCCCTCATGTGATTGATTATTATACACCTGCTTCTGTAACCTATTGAGTTTCGTTGTACAGTAAGTTTCAGTATCACAGGATGCAGAGTCAAATAACTTTGTGGCGCAGTACAATAATATTTGGTGCCATTGGACGCTATTTGACATTTGCCCTCAAAAAACCTTTACGTCAGTGCAGGAAAAAGGAGAGATGATTTTAAATTTTTAACAAAAAGTATACTTCTAAACATTCAGTACTTCACGACGTTACTAGTGGTGAATCAAAACCCTGTGAATTAGAGTTACATTATGCTGCTGACCTACAATTTCTATCATGTACACTGTGCTGCGCAGGTTTGAGTTTAGTTGACACGCTGAATGTGTTCTCAGTTTGCTTGCAATCGCCTGGTGAAGTATGTGACGGCATCCCAAAAACACTTTGACTTTTTGCGGAAAAATTGGACCAAAAAAGGTGTATAATAATAATGCTATTCACAAAATACCGAGATTTATGTCCTTGTACATCGTACGCTTTAGCATTGTCCGAGAGGCGTAGCATCAAGGACAATACCTCCGCTGCACTATGTACTCGGACATAAATCCCAGAATTTTGTGAACAACCTTAAATTACAATTAAGTGTAATGCTTATCATGTATGTTGTGTGACTACGACAAAGATATGTCACAGATATGTAATAACAGCTGAAATTTGAACAAAACCCACATTGTTAGAGTAATATGTGGAAATATGAGGAACATTCACGCCTAACATGATTATTATCGCTGCACACAACGATATTTGATCACCTTTTACAGCCACTTTCTGAGTTCCACCATATCTTAGGGCAGAGTCTTCATTCTGTTTCCACATTGTGCTCTGAGAATCCATTGTTAATTTGTGGAGCTGGAGGCATTTTCTGTATCAAGTATATCATGCCCTGGACCATCTGTTGAAAAGAAACAAATAAGTATCTATTATCAGCAAGTGGAAGTCAATGGTCAACATTTGTACGTGAAGTTATTTGCTGGAAATGAATCACTTTAGTATGTACCTGTCTTGAATGACAAGATGGCTCACATGATTTGTGTAAACAATGACGTTGAAGGACCCAAGTTAAAATCAAGCTGTGGAAACATAAAGTTGCCTTGAATAACAGAATCAACCATTACGTCATTTCGGACAAATGATTTGTGAGGTATGTTTGTCTATATTAAATCATCTAAGTTGCCAGGTCGAGGTTATTATCAACATAACCAAGAAATATCATTCATGAAACAGTCTAGTTTTGTTATTGAAAGAATGGTATGAGGATACCTGCATCTACACCATGGCAAGTCAGTTTGCTGTCATGAAAGCCATACAAACACCGTATAAAAGGGACACACACACATCAGGCCCATTTGTTACATCCTTGGCAATCATCATTGATATGAATGTATTCACTAGCTGCAAAATTTGAAGCGCTACGGTGAGGCGGTTGGGGAGTTTTGGATTTTGCGACCTCACTCACCAGTAGCACTACAATGCCGACGGCCGTGTAGAGTTCCACCACGTACATGAAATAAGCACATCCCACTGGACGAGGCGTGTTGATGTGAAATGCTACATATTTGCTGAATTTGGTCGTACCGATTTATCACTACTGAAGACAAACACTACACAACACTAACCTTGTCGTTTATGGGGTTTGGAATTTGTTCAAACATGTCGATCGCGTTCCATAAACCATGAATGTAATTTTTTTTTACATCCATGCATAAACATTGACTGAGCGTAGGGCATCCGTGTTTCACTTAGCCGCCTGTACCGGAAGTTGAATGGCGGCTCCCAGAAATGTTTTCGGAACGCGATCGAAGTGTTTGAACAAATTCAAGCCCCGGTTTAAATTAATGACTTTGCACATCTTACACGGAATATGACACGGAATAAAGCTTACTTGCCTCAAATTCCAAAGACGTCGGTTCTTTCTTTCTACCTCCATGCACAGATCTAGCGGGACTGTGCTCCATCGAGTGACTCGATGCATGGTTGAACGAATGAACACAAATACATGTAGTTTCGCTGTACATAACATGTTCTTCCAAAGTCATCTTTCGTCGGTGATGGAAGCCTTTGCTGTCGACTGTTATATGGGAAATTTTGGAGGTAAACTGACGGGGACTGCCGTAGTTCGGAAAGGACTTCGGAAAGGTTGGACGATCGTAGACTGCGTAGCTCGGCTGCACGGCACCTCGGCTGTGGCTTGGCGCGCAGACAGAGGAATTCATACGCCACTCCCTTTTAAGTGAAGGGGTGAGGATTCCACTAACCAGCGGTCACTTTAAGAGTACGATCAATCAGCAAGTACAATAATTCTTACATATGTCACGGTGATATAATATCTATAACGAAGTTCACATTGACTCGGGGAATCATTGTGTAAAATTGAACTATGTTAAAGCATAATGTTACAAAGGGTGAACCGTGGGTCAAAGGTTACGTAATGACCGCGACCGTTGACTTTATTGAAACACGTCACGCGTGGACACACGTATACGTAACGCTCTAAATTATCATCAGCGGTGATCTGGCTTGCATATTTTTGGCATGTCATGAGCCATAAATTATTGTGGTTTTTACTTTCGTTGTTCTCGCGGGAAATGCAGACAATCCGACCTATAGGCCCAACATTATTTTTGCATGTTAATGAAAGAAAAATGACGTCATTTGCGATCAACACTATTTCAGTATTGTCAATTAATTCCTTTAAATATTGTTTTGATATTTATGTACCCGCATACTTAAAGCAAGTTCATATCTTATGTTCAATTGAAAACATCCCAAAATTGTACAGTACGACAAAATTAAAGCTAATCAATCTGTCGCACTGAATGCAGGCATTGATGCGCACCGTCCTCGCTGTTATCAATGTAGTGACGTGATGTACGATTCTGGTTTAGATATTAACCAGTGACTGTCATGACAATGGCTTAAAAACAGGCCGATTAATTTCAAGTGCATCGATGGTTTAAACTTAAACCATGCTCACAAAGTTGCCACTTGTGGTTGGTTTAAAGATGAGCCAATGAATTTGTCGGTATATAAGCAAACCAACGATGCCAGTGGCTCAAATTTAAACCAATGAGATTAGACTATGAAAGGCTTAAAAAGAAGCCATTCGGCTTAAATTTATGCCATGACGGGCTTGATAATAAACCACCCATGTATTGGTATGAATACATGCCATTCATACTCTTTGTGGTGGCGTGACTGCAAACCAAAAAATCTTAGTGGATTGTGGGCAAACCGAAATATTTCAAACTGGTTCACCCGCAAGCCACATACAAACCAAGTGGTTATATTTCAAGCCAGAAGAATTTGCAGTGTACACATTGTTGAGGATTGAAAATATGGACTCACCAGAGTGCTCCAACGGCAATACATACCATGAGTGAAGCATAGTGCCAACAGTGAACGCCCCTTATATTACGCAAGGGGCTGCCCAAACAATCTCAGCATTTGGTTTGTTTGCCTTTGCCCTGGGTCTTCAATTGGGCACGTTTTGCTCTCAAAGTTGCCTGCAAATTGCTAAATTCTTTATCGTGGCTGATGGAGATTTTGTAACCACTCTCACCGAATAAGCGATCTATCCCACGCTGGTAGGTCGTAAGCGAGTCTGGTTCGTACTCAGAACCATTTTTTGACTGACGGACGCCAGCGTAAAAGCTGCCGAGATAGCAGTCAAGGACAATCTGGTGGAATTTCGGATATCGGTCATGTTTCAGAAGGTCGCATTGTACGCATCCACTTGTTGAACTGGTTTACGGCACAATTTGTGTACTGCACCGTATTTTTCTTCCTCTGCTCGGTGATCAGCTCTTACTTGTCGGTCTCCAAACAGTCCATGTAGCGCGATCGCGATGGCTGAACGTTAGAGGAAACGGGCCGCGTATTTTCCTTCATACCAAAAATATGTTCCAGTAGCTCCCAATTCCTCCGCCAGACGGAATAGCTCGCAAATTTCTTCGTCGAGATGTTCTGGACGTTCTTGGGCCATTTTGTCGTGTTTTCTGCTCAGTTTACGTAGCAGTGAACGGTAGACGCACCTACCGGCTTGAGAAATACTACGAAATGCGCAAACGACAAAAACATTGTCATAACGTTCCCACTATCTATCGTTCGTCGTCAGCAGTTACGGTCTGCAGGTTTATAGGATATAGTATTTTAGTACAGTTCAACACCGTGATATTTAACCAAGCATGTCAAACTTTCAGGCCATTCCGAACGCAGTTTATCACAAACAAGTATCGCTTTATTTTTTTTCTAAATATTGTTTATGGAAATTACGCTAATCTGGTCAGGTAAATGCTTCGCAAGCTCAGCCACGGTGAGACGAACATTATACTACGCAGGAAAAAAGTTTCGGTTGATGACGTATAACAGGGGAATTCGGATTTCCAATCTGTCCTTTTCTACGTCACACAGATGACGATTCGGGCCAGTTCATGTCATATATATATATATATATATATATATATATATATATATATATATATATATATATATATATATATATATATATATATATATATATATATATATATATTATATATATATATTTATATATTTCTGTATAAAGGCGCTCACTACTCTGAGGTGCAAATGTGTATAGATAATAGAACTGTAATATTTGTTCGAATAAAGGCTAGTCTAGGGCTTAAACCTATGATTATGCAAAAATTACCGCATTTGTCGTCATTTTCGATTATTTACACACAAATCGGATGAAGAGGTCTCAGCATCAAACTCATGTGAACCTGTGCTTTTTTGCTTACTACAGGGCTTGCGTTCGCCACTGCGTATTCAAGCTATAATTTTTTATACCCAATAGTGCATATCACTGTGTCAGCCAGGTATCATGAGGTATTCCTCACCATGGTGGCAATGTATACACATTCTTTAAAAAAGTACACCACGCCCACGTAATATATCTCCCATAATGACATGGACTTTAGTATAAAGGCTTGTCTCCGAACAAAAGAGTCATTTTACAGCACGCGATGGTAACATCAAACAGTTATGTCTTTCAGGTGGAGTGTTGATATCTCTCTCTCTCTCTCTCTCTCTCTCTCTCTCTCTCTGTCTCTCTGTCTGTCTGTCTGTCTGTCTGTCTGTTTTCTGTCTGTCTCTGTCTGTCTGTCTGTCTCTCTCTGTCTCTCTCTCTCTCTCTCTCTCTCTCTCTCTCTCTCTCTCTCTCTCTCTCTCTCTCTCTCTCTCTCTCTCTCTCTCTCTCTCTCTCTCTCTCTCTCTCTCTCTCTCTCTCGTCATTTTATTGGTTCCGCTTACTTCTAACTCTGGTCTTGTTCTAAATTCGTTTAATATTCTTTAATGGTAGCATTTCACTTTACACTTACAGATATGTCGGTCTTACCTTCGGCATCACCTTACTTGCTGTTTTATACACATAATTCCGAGTAAGTAACTGTATATATCTCATCAACCGCCTCATTACTCAATTAATGTCTTTCCTGACAATAGTTTTATTTTCGACATATTTTAATATTACTACCAAACTAAGCTTTATTTGACTATGATTTTTTCAGCTGTTTCGGTCAAGACTTTTACCGCTAGAGAGCCTGCAAAAATTACATACACTCAACAACCCAGTCACAATAACGTTTGATCTAGAGGTCACCGAGACAGCTGGTGAAGATGATGAACTTGAGCATATATACTTGTACTTCACTAACAACGCGGATTATGAAGACGCTGATGTAAAATCTGATCCGGGAGTGAGAGCTACAAAACCCGATGAAATAACACCAATAGATGTCACCAAAAACACAGACACGCCAGTTCAGGAATCTCAAGCTACTTTGCAACCGGACGCCGGAGACTGAGTCGCATATACCTATGTCTGTGCATTCATTACATTGCAGGGTGACACAACTAACACCGATACCCATGATAAATGTCTCGTACTAGATTCTACTGGTGCTGGTACAATTGACTGTTCGGGTAATTATATTATTTTCTATCCTTTACGCCTTTGTCAACATTTCAAATGCCCTCAGACTTCGTATATATTTCTCGGTAAATTTTTGATGAAAAAATATTCGATGAGGTCAAAGTTAACATAGATGCCCGTAAGTAACAATTTTTATCTGATTTGCAGTTGACCACATTTAAATAATCCACGTCTTAGTGAAGAGAATGTTATGTTAAATCATGATATTTACATGGAGGTGTAGACTACCAGAGACTGCAGGTAGTTGCTATTCACATTTGGTAAATTTGTTAGTCAGGTAAAGTAGTTCTCTTGGCTGCTCGTCCATGGGGCAAATGATATATATTTGCACCTTCTCATATTGTTTTAACATATACAGAAGTGCAACTGAGCGCCTTCGTACGGGAAGCGTCGAAGCACACAGTCAACGATAGTATGTATTCAGAAAATTATTCACATCCTTTATTATAAATAACAATTTTATTTACACCTGCTGTTGAACATCAAAAAAAGAGCAGGAATAAGTTATTCACTAGTGGACACCATTACTGACATTTCATACTGTCTCTTTTTATAGATAATGCATCACCAAGTCCGCCTGTCACAGAATGCAAAACCTGCATTGATGCATCAACAGGTACTACACAAAATTGTACCAAACTTGCCGCTTACTGCAAATACAGTTTTAATTTTCTTCAAGGAAAATGCCTTCTTTTTCTGCCCTTATGATGTTTGGGAGTTTACTTTAGTTAGATATTATTTGTTTGAATCTTAATATGATTTGTTTGACTTTTATTCCAATCTTCAAGCAATAATGCTCAAATGTTTTGCTGTGATAAAATAGTATTCAAAACGAACAAAAAAAAACACCGTATTTTCTCGCCTGTTTTAATAGTCTAATGGCGTTATTGTAATATTTGTCTTTTCATTTTGTCACAGTACCGAAAGCAGCCACCACCGACAACGGAACAGACCCAGGTCAGCAATTACATCCATATTCAAATCGCCAGTATTTAAACATTATAATACAAATTATTATATTATAACTTTGTCAATACCAGTGAATTTTGTGACGTCATATCCATACATTATTACTGATAATGTATTCCATTATTCAGCATTGCGGCCCCACAGCGAGCAAGGTTTTTTTTTGGAAAACGAAAAAAGGACTGCGCATTTAAAAGGAGGGAAAATATCGGATAAACCATGTAATACGCAAAACTAAATCTTGAAAATGGTGCACAATATTGATAATAATGTCTTACTGTGCGATTTATCACATTTTTTGAGTCCTCACGCACGTATTTGTCGTCTGTCTGTCTGGCTGGCGCTCAGCATGCAGTCCCCGTCCGATACGCTTGTTGTACTACTACGTTTGTTTTACAACATGAAACAGAACTCAGTACGTTTGCAAACTCCTAGACGATACTGGGTTTAACACATAACATATTATGTATGTCAGTGGCCATGTAAACGATGCAAGCGTGAAAGGCTACTCGAACCAGCCGTAAACGGGCCAACAACGGCAGCTTGCTGTCATCAACCTTGACTGGAAGTGTCTACGGATATACTACGGAGCCATTCAAAGTCTCGGTCCAAGGTCAGCTACTACCAACAATCATGACGACCGTGGACTCTCCGTTGATCTAACATCTCGGCCACCTAATTCTGATGCATTGACTGTAATCGGAGACAACTTTCATTCATCGTTTTTTTCTCCATGTCTGTGATTTTACCTCAGTTGCCTTGTTCTCAATATCGCGACGTAACCGAAACCCTCCAGTATGTTTGTCAACTGTACCTTTCAAGCACCCGTTTACGTCAAGTTTTTTCGTTCGCCGAAATAAAATAGCTCTTCTCAAGAAGCCATCGAAAATTAAATTTATAGACACAATTATTATTTAAATATAAACATTTGAATAACAATGAACATTCCGTTTTCTTCTTCTCTGGCATTTCACCGTGTCTACTTTTTGAATGGCATGATATTTAAAGGTGATGTTTCAAGTTTGATATAGACGGTAGGGATGCAGTTACTTTTCATTTCCTTCGAAAATACATCGTTTTTCAATTGAAAATGAACTGTGAAAGTGCTGGTCATTTTTGTGCTGAACGTGCGTGTTCAGTGCAGTGCAGTGTGCAGTGTGGGAGTGCATGTAATGTACAGAGTCAGGGCCGATCATGCTGGACGACGCTCACTGGCTTCAAACTCGATTAATTTCCTTTTTTATTCGTTTTCTACAACTACAAATTCACTGGCATCGCCAAAATTATAAAATAATAGCAATAATGCACCCCCTCCCGGCCCATAATGGACTCAAGAAAACTTTGCACTCCATAATGTACTCGGCTTCGCCTCGTACATTATGTCGTGCAAAGTTTGCTTTCGTCCATAAAGGGCCGGGAGGGGGGTGCATTATTGCTTAAATATAAGATTTGGATATTTGGCTTGACGAACGGTGTACAGGAAAGCGACAACAACACCACATTTTCCTTCCGATCCGCCCGAAGCTTAAGGCACAGGCAATGTTTTTTACATGTAGATCAGATGTACATGTATTTTACCAACGCTCTGAGTTGGCTGCATAGCCAATCAGAGAACAAATTACGGACTTCATATTATCGATATGAGGTTCCAGTGTATCTCCCTTTCATAGAGTGGTTATTTTTGCATCGAATTAACGTTTCATTGATGAATGTTTTTTTATTATTTCGTTGTTTAAGGTGATGCTGCTCGGAGTCTTTCTTCCCAATCATGCATTATCATCGGGAGTCTCTTGTTTACGCTGACAGCTCGGATTCTGTAAAATGACTGATGAGGTAAGGGTTTTCCAATCAGCATTCACTGTTCACTGTTTTCCCACTTTTATTCAACGGTAATATATAAGGAAAATCAAATAAATGCACGCTTTAGAGTCTTTAAAAAAATGTTTGACACAAAATAAATACTTTATCCGAAGAAAGTTAGGTTATCTGAGCAAAATCTTTAATATCATACATAACTTACAGGCGTCAGCTCACTTCAATGATTATAAGCGGATAATGCAGATACGCTAGCCTACCTACCAATCTATGACATCATTACAATAGCGTTGACGTGTAATGGAGTGATTTAATAGTGTTCTCGATTTTCAACAAGTTTTCCTCACTTTGCAGAGACATCGAAGACCACCATTGATTTATGAAATCACATCTGAAACATCGACAAAGCTTTCAGTCTGTGAAGAGATATCACCAACGGAACGACGTGGCTGCAGTTTGGCGTAACGTTATTTTGCGTTCCCTGTTCCGAATGGCAAATTATTATTCTGCTCACTAAAACATCCGTAGTCGATTGTCAACTGTCTATACAAGCCAATTCGAGGACCAAAATTGTAATTTCTCTGAAAATTGTTCTCTGTATTATGCTTTTAATATAAATTATCAATCTATTTTTGGTGTGATCGGAGATTATTGGACTAAAACATTTGCGTACACACCAAGCATATTTTGATTTGAGGGCTTTTAATCAGGGACTTAATTCCAATGACTGTCCGCATCTCTAGTGATTAATAAGAAACGGTTATCTATGGTGACAAATCTTCCGTCTTGTCACATGATCGATTGTTAGGAGAGTCCTTATGGAAAGATGGGTCATTACATTTGATGTTATACAGACATTTACAGAACGAAGCAAAAATAATGTGAATACACCTGACCAGTACTTTGTTCCCTTAGTGTTTGTATCTAATGTACGTTATATGACGGTTTTCCGATGGTTAAGGTGTATTTAGGTTGTGAATCTGAATCCATGAGAACATGAAAAATTTTCTTTTATAAAATCAACAGTTCTAACAGTATAGGGGATTTTTTTTTAAATTGTAGCTTTGTAAAATGTAGTGGTCTGCTGTTCAATACGTTATTAAAGACTACAATTTGTATGACTATTGTATGCTTTTCTTACAATGGCGTTTACACCAAATAAGAGAACCGCAAATGTTAGTTGTTGTGGTGGCGCTGTTTGCCCGACCACAAACCTTTTGCAGTTTGGTACATCGTGTTCTCCTTGGCCAGAGACACAAGTCATGCGCGCATGGCAACCGATGTGGTGCGGATGACGGTGCTATGGATGACAACAACGAAGTTAGTCATTGGATTATGACGTTTCCTTCGTACGATTAACGACTCCGTGCCTGACGCACTCATTGGCGACATGTACGTTTGTGACGAACAATGAAACTCACCTCGAGCTATAACATTAAACCAAATGTATAATTCAAATATCAGAGAATCGTAGCAACATTTATGTACTCTTAAAAAATGACAGCATGACTTATGTCGCCTTTAAATGGCTACTCTCTTGTACCATAGTGTGTTGTGTCGTTTTGAATCAACCACGTTAAGAATAAATCGTTTGTAATGCCAAATGACATTTCACTGTATTTAGCTCCTTGCTCTAAGGAAAATGGTTGGATAAATAAACGGATAGTTCAACACACATTATGTCTTCGTTTTTTATGTATGTATGTATGTATGTATGTATGTATGTATGTATGTATGCATGTATGCATGTATGTATGTATGCATGCATGCATGTATGTATGTCTGTCTGTCTGTCTGTCTGTCTGTCTGTCTGTCTGTATGTATGTATGTATGTATGTATGTATGTATGTATGTATGTATGTATGTATGTATGTATGTTTGACTGCAAAATAATGGCGTCACTTTGTACCTTGCGTTGTGCACTTCAAAATCATACATACATCGAAGCTTATCACTTGTACATCGGCGAGTTATCTATTCTCGGTACTCTGACCTGTCCGGGCACATCTTCCTGATTACACAACTCATTTCAGGTAACAGCGTCAGTTAATCTCTAACCATGTGAGATTATCATCAGTGACCTTTCACCTTGTATTGTATTATGGCCAAATATATCACTTGAGTGAGTTTCACACTTAAATTACGTTGAACAACAATACTCGAGAACTCGCTTCATGCTCTGTTGGCCCGTTTCTCATATTATGTAGGACCATGCATCGACTAAACATTTTGACTTCTTCACCACATTGGTAAGCATGACAGAGGTAAGAGTGACTGTGAATGGTAGCGAAATAACTGGGTATTAAACTACTAGCCTCGTCATGCGTCACTAAATCCTCACCTCTCTAAAAGTTGTATTCTAGTCTGACCCAATACACATATCACATCGCTAAATTTACCAAGCGTTGTCCCGTTGTTAAGCAATCAGCAGGGTGATACAGGTTGAAGCGAGATCTTTTCGGTTGGGTAAACAACCGTGAAGCTTCCCAATCATCTAATGACATTCATTAATTGCGCACTGAAAAGAGGAAGGGCATGGACTGAAGTTCAATTAGTGGGTTCTTCCTGCAAGAAATCATAATTTTCAAATTTTAGCAATAATTTTTTTTATTTTAACGATATTCAAGGCAAGCTATAGGCTAAATGTGCTTACAGGACGCTGCAGCATTTTATATTCCAAACCAATTTTACTGTCGTCGTCATGCTCTCCCATATCATAAATATTTCATGGTACATTCAGGGGACGTCATAGTTTTCTTTTTTTAATAATTACACCGAATACAGATTAGAAGTTGAACACTGCGTTTTCTAAATAGAAGGCTCCTGAAGAGCGCCCCCACATAGTAGAAGGCTGACTCTGGCTAAGAATGCTTCGTCGGCGCATAGTGCTCTTTGAAACTCAACCCAAACTACCATTCTGTGACGTAGACACTCGATAGTTAATATTATATGATATTTATGACTTGAATTTAGTTTGTATGACTGACAATGAATGACCGACAGTGACCCCTGCTCGTGGTACATCGTGAGAATCCTCTCTCTTGTTTATTTTCGTGACCTCTGAAGGAGAGTCCATCCTCTCTTAGTGAACGTATTGATTTGACAACTGCTTAAGTCATTAACATTGACCGGACGCTATGTTGACAGATAGTCTCAGCCATGCTCGGCGTTGAGAGATACTTCCATCCTGTTAACGTTGTACTTAGAATTGAGTGACGTTCATCATTATATACACATACCAAAGTCATGACAAAGCCAGATATTCACTAAATATAAACTCTGCATTTTAGTGTGTTAGAATAGAACCTGTTCGGAGCCTTTTGCGACGCCCAGCCGACATATACTGTGACTGACGCCTATTATTAGACTAGTGTGAGACATAGAAGTTTTACTGTGTAACTTATTTTACCCAGCTGAATAAAGTGCTACGACTTAGAGTATATTTGTGTACCAGTTGCCGTCTCTACTGCCTGACGTTCCACGCCACAGAGTGTACTTACCCGACAATAGCTATATAACAACCACGCTACGTGACAATTCTTTTGCATGTTGTAATGGAAAGCCATTTATGTAGTATACTATTTCTACCCGATGATTATGGCTCTGCTTTAAATGCTGATAATAGAGCCGAGACCTTTGCCATGGCTACTAATTTGTGCAGGCCATTTAATTGTGTCATCATATCCAATACCTGTATATTCCTGTAACACACTGACGTCACACTGATGACGTCATGCATCCCTCTGTTACTCATTATCACGATCTCATATACATGCCAAGCGACAGGTTTAAGGTTCAAAGACAAGAACATTACCTTTTAAATCTAACAATTTTCTGGTGGTTAATAAGCTCAGAATCCCCGTAAATTATACATTTTCTTAAACCCTTGATATAGGGGTACCACCACTAGAGAATTGTTAGCTTAAAAAGGTCAATTTCTTGTCCCGGAACCTTAATCAGCGCCCAATCCTGCTCGTCAGAAACCAGCGCGCATATTTTTTTCGGTGTACCCCACAGTAAGGCCATCTCAAGTTCTTTCATTTTGACGTTTCAAAGTCTCTCCCACCCACCATCATGCGATTGCTGTTATGTTGCGGATCCGATGGGCCATGTTATCGACGGCTTCTCGTTAAACAAGCGAAAAGGAAACGTGTAACTATGAACTTGAGCATTTATCATAAACTCAAACCATGTCACATTTTCTACGCCAATTTGTCGGGCTGCTTTGCGCTCCGCCAATGAGTTCCTTTCGAAAGGTAATTAATTGTTATCGTTGAGGGCAGTATCTGTTATGTTTTTAAATAACAGGTGATGTTATTTGCACTAAATCAATAAGAACAGTGATGCATTGATCGCCGCTGACAGGAAGAGTACAATCCTTGTCGACAATGCATCATGACAGAACGACAAGTTCACCTTTGACGTTTGTTGATATCTAGGTTGTGAATTGTATCCAGCATGATAACCACAAATGTGCCACGAAATTCCGCCTTCACCAATGAAAGACAGAGGAAGGTGTACATGACATTTATATATTTCTGATTTGTACAGTGACACTGTGAGGTCACTGTGAGGTAAGGATCGCGTTCGGTAAAGGTTTCAGATACCAACTAAAAGATTCTCCCAAGAAAGTCAAAATGTCATGTAGGTCATTTGTACAATTTAAGTTCTAATTAGGCGAGCCAGTACCGAAAATATACGGCAGTGCGATATGTCGATATCCATGTAAACATCTCTGAAATGTTTTAGTTGTACTGTTCATTACAGTGGACGAGTTTCGACGCTCCATTCACTTAAAGTTTTCCCCAATCTGCTCACAATTTCCTGTCTAAGAAGGCATATAGGACGTCTAAAGACATGCAAATTCGTGGAGATGAACTGACTGGTGTGGTACGACTGCTGTAGTATTCAAATTGCATTCATTCATACATGTCATGAAACAGCCCGCTCTGTGTCAATCAATCGAGCACTGTCGATTTTGAACCAATCTTTTGCTAGCCTGTTACTTTCAAGAAGGGCTAAGTTTACTAAAGTAATAATATATGTTACTCAATTTTCATGCATCTTGCGCGATATCGACCAAACTTCTTGTAATAACCCCTTTATCTATGATTTCTCGTATACGGTGGTCTGGCTAAAAATTGAGTGAAAGTTTGATTTTATTCTGAGAGAGAAGTGGACATGTGCGATCGAGTTTTTTTTACAAAAAGTTGAATGACAACACGGCAAGATCACACATAACTGAACTGACATCTTTAATATCACATCGACTTTCAGAAAAGTACAGAAATCAGTCTTACGTTATACCACTATCTCGCTATATGTACAACACATACTTCAGAAAATAATTCATTTGTGAAAAGTTTCTACCTTGATCTAACGCCGCTATTAGCTACACGTAATATTATAGTAAAGCATGGTAAAGGAGGTTGAGGAGGCACCGTGGGCAGCGGTTAAGCCCACGGACTCACTATCGGAGGAGGTAAGTCCAGCGTAACAGACTCACTGTCGTAGGATGTGAGTTCCAGACTCTAGCAAGGCGTTGTGCCCTTTGATCAAGGCATTGCTCCGTTGAGAACACGTGGTGAATATACCTTACCCCATATGATGATCAATTGATAAAAAAAATTATTAGTTGAAACATGTAATCTTGTCGAGAAACACAGAGAAGGCAAAATTGAATCGAGTGTTTTTAATTTTAAAGATGCCTGTTGACATGCCAGAAAATCCCGAGAGAGTTTGACCGGTTGACCTCGCTGTTAATTTTATGCAGGAAATTACAATAACAATGCTTGGTCGAATGACGCAGTGCCTTGAGGGTGGGATCGCCAGTGGTATAGGGGGAGGAGTACCTTCCCGATGGTGATAAGTGGTGCGGATTACCGTCGCCTAGGTGACTGGCGTTGCAAATACCTGGACTGAACCCACGCGTGGACTGAACCATTTGGTTTTTTTTGGGTGTCGATGGTACTTTGACAATAAAAGTAAAGATGCACAGATATCGAGTTTATTGTCTTGTTTATGAGCGGCCAGTATTTCCAACAGCATGAATTACGTGCATTTGCCCTAGAAGAAATAATATTCGAATAAAACATCGCGAATATAACCACATTCCTTAAGCTCGACGTACCCAAAGAACCATGAAATCGCCCGACTTTCGATTGAAGAGATGAGTTTTGCCAAACCGCGTATACAGAAAAAGTGGCAGATGACTTTATTTTTAGAATCATAGACAGTATAGCGAGATGTAAAAAATGTGAAAGAGGCTCCCCATCTAACTATCCTAAATGTTTTTGTGTCGAGTTTGTGTTTGATTCGTTCGAAAATGTGTTCCTACATTCTTATCCGATTGTGTGTGTTAACAAAAATGTTTGTTTCGCTTTGGATATTTGTAGAGAAGTTTGGATTAGTGTGTACGGTAATGTTTTGTTTGTGTGGGGAAAGCTTATGGCGAGACGCAGTATGTTGTTACAAAAGTTGATAGAGTCGCCCTTTGACGCTTGCGTTTCGAAACCCGGGTGTGGTTTCTTATCAGTCGCGGTGTAGATTCTTTCCTTAGTTTGTGTTTGTGAAAATTTATTTTAATGCATTTTAGTGGTCTTGCTTTTCGATTAGCGAGGCAAGTATATTAATTTTTGGTCACGTTGTGAGTCCGTTTGGTGGTTCGGTTTGTTTATTCTATGTTTCTTTACTTCGGTAAATTTTGTTTTGACTGGTGTGTCTTTTAGATTTTTGCGGAGGTTTGTGAATTTTTAGGCAATAAGTACCACTGGGGGTACGGATTTTATGTTTATTGGATCAAGATACTCACAAGTATCCTGGTTGATGTGCTTGTTCTCGTACATTTTGATTCATAGTTCGTTTACTTTGTTTACTGTTTGTTCTGGCTTGTTGTGTATAATACTGAGTGTTGCGTAATTGCCTTTCGCATTCGAGTACGTAATCGTTTGTGTTGACAATGACGAAAACCCGACCCTTGTCGAGGGTTTTTTTTCCCGATTGTTTGCAAGCTGGTTTATCGCGATTCTTTTAGCACGCGACATGTTTTGTTTCCTTGTTTGAAAGGGTATCTCTAGAAGTGCGAGTTTAGCAGCTTCAGATAGCTTTCAAGTTTTTGGTGTTTGTTGTTTGTGGAGCCCAATTTGACTTTTCTTTGAATTTATGTTGTTGCGATTTTTGTGTCTCACGATGTAGCGTAGTCACATTTTACGACTTTATTTGTTGAAATCCTGAGGTGGTTTTATTCTGTTTGGTTTTGTTGGCGTCCGAATTAATTTTAAGGCCTTTGCCTAGTACTATTTTTCGGAGTTTCATAGTTTGAGCGATGATAGGTTGTTGTTGAATTTCATGTTGTTGTCAGCTTTTCTTTGGAAATAGCTGATTTATTTCCACGGCCATTTTTTCTGTCACGTTATTTTATATTTGTACGATTTTTGTTATTTCTTTTAAGTGTTTGTGTGTTCTCTGTCATTTTATGGCTTTTTTTTTGTAGTTCTCTTTTTGGAGTGTTTGGTGGCCCTGAAAAGGGCCGCTCGGTATGGGTTTTTGGTAGCGCTTGGCGGGTTTGTTTTGGCGATGAGCCTATAGCTTTTTTATGCTTCTTTTCGCCGATTCGATGTGCTTGGTAAGTAGGTGTTTGCCGCCTTCTTGTCACTGTGTGTGCGTACATGGACAGTCTGCATAGCCCTTGAATGTGGTCTCGATTTTGATCAAACCATGGAGGTACCTCCATGATCAAATTTACAATTTAGGAGTATATATCAAAACTGATAAATGATTTATGTTTTCACATGGGTCACAAAAAGTTTCGCCCCGGTGTTCATTTTTGGCCCAGGAATTCCATCTACCCACCGGGCCCACCCTTTACAGAGTAGTAAGCTTATGGGGCAAGTAAATATGGATGCGCCGGTGCGATTCAACGATCAACCTGTATATCGCATCGAAAGTCAACAATTTTACGGCACGGACTATGATTTTATAAGTTTATACACAGTCCCTCGTGGATAGAGAGACTGTGGTTTATATAAAAATTATAAGGCGCGGGGTATTATATATTGACTGATTACTGTAGCTATAGATAGGCTACATTCAGGACGGGCAGCGACGGGCAGTAATTAGTAGGCAAAACCACGGACCACGGACAGGTGGTTTTCACCGTGGGCAGAACTCGGTGCAATGATACTGAACATTAATAGTAAGCCTGTCACCTTGAAGGTAATGTTGTAGGTGAAACAAGTAAGCTTACTTCAAACGCACGATGGTACAAACATTCCTACCTCCATGGTACAAACAACACCATAAGTGAAACGTACACATAGAAATACACGCGTTCCTACGTTGTGCCCACCCGGGCCACGCGATTAAAATATGACTGATACTGCTGGATAGTGTTAATTGGGTCAGTAAACAGTCAATTAATAGTTTAATTGACTACCTGGGTGATTGGCAGGTCGTGTCCAACGACGCATATGCAAAGCAGGCTAAAGACAAAAGCCCCCACAGATATTGACAGCTGGCCAGAGGTCACCATGAATAGGTAATGACGCTTCACTACGCAGAAACTGCGTAGTCAAGCCCTTCTTAACCGGTCAAACTCTCTCGGCATTTTCCCTCATGGACAGTGAGTGATCATATACAAAAACATATTCAGTAACACTGATGCTCAAACGTTTTCACTTTTACAATGTCTGCGACATATTCTGTGCTTTTCAACTTTACTCGAAATTAATCATGATTTCGCAGAAAATTATAAGGATAATCATTTCATGGAGTGCTTGTTATTCACAAAGTTAACAAGATTTCAAAAGGCAGAGTAGCATATATTCATCATCAATTGTCACAAGGTTACAATACTTGCTCTTGTCAATTCTGAAAGTAAAATGTTAACATTTAGGAAAGGTATCTTAAGTCATGGTACTTAATCAATGGTGATATCTGGTGATATTTGTTATATGCCTGTAGGAACACAAACGCTAGAATACAACATTATGTCTCATAGATATTCAAATTGATAAAACATCTCAGATGTGCGTGGTACAATGCCATAATGCAGATTCAAAATATCTATATGCTCAAATTTTTCATAAAACAGTTTATATATTACATTTATAAGTCTATTACTATGATATCGATTGGGATATTACTACTAACTTGTCAAAATCCAATAACAAAACAAACGACAATGCTATTTGACAATTCTTTTCAAAACGAAATAACATAAGGGCATGTAGTATAGTTTTAAAGCGTTCACAAGACATTTGTAAGATCTACATTTACAAGTAATTGTATTATGTTAAAGATCAACTAGCAAGAAGCACAACTTCAAACCAGAGTAAAACACAGACAGAGACACTCCGATGGTCCAGCGAGCAAGAGGAGTGTTGCTCATTTGTTCAACAAACTGAGTTAGAGGGGAATAAAAGGTTCAAAAAGCCTCTTACTAATTTGTTTGTGGTTAGTGGTTTTATTGGTAAAGGGAAATGTCACATGGATATGCAAAATGTCATAAATGAACGTTATAATTATGAAATCATTTTTATAGTACTTAAAAAATGTGGAGTTACGCCTGTCTCGCACTAGCATTTTGAGCAAAAAAAGGGAGTACCTCATCATGAATTACGCCCTCTATAGGTCTTTACTCATCATATGTTACTTTCTTTATGCACTGGTCGATTTTCTGTTTGTGATGAAATATTCATGAATAGCATCCTCATTATCAGATGTTTTTACATTTTGATTTTTTTACCTTTTGCCCGTGCACAACAGGCGTAAGTACGGAGTTACGCCCTCAGTGCACTGACTTTCTCGTGCACGAGGGACGTAACTCAAGTTATAGTAACCTTTTTGTACTCAACATTTCCACAAAAGATGCATTTCTGATTCTTGAAGTAGGCCATCGACATATCCTATAATTTCATTACTTTATATATCATATTTCATAAATTGAAGATAAGATTTTGTTTTTTGCTTCACAAATTTCGATCAGCTTCCTCGACTATAAATCTTTGTAGAAAGAGATAGGCTTAATAAATCTACAGCTCAGATTACCCAGTTATGGACCTGATAAATGAGCTATTTAACATTTATAAAGAGACGAAAGTATCGCATACAAAATATTGCTTGTATTAAAGTCTACGAATTACACACTTTGGCGAATGAATGAGGCAAGCGCGTAGGAGACTCCCACTTTGTACATATACACAATAGTGTAGATTACTATTATGGTAGTTCTATGCACTTTTGGACATAAATATATTCTTCTACAATTAGTGCCTTACTATATACTTTCCATAAACGAATCTTTGATATAGTGTTATGGAAGAGGTGACAATCAATTGGATCAATGTGCTGTCTTGTTAAATGAAAGGTATGTCCTTTCAATATTTATTTTACGTCTATACTTGTCTAATCGACTGTGTATATGTGTGCTACAGCAAATTGACGATTTATTTCATAATTTTGTCACTTTTTATGAGTAATTTTAACACGCCAGTTGTTGCCGCGACACCATCAAATAAATTTAAATGGAATGTTTTCGTCTTATTACGGAGAGTGAGAAAGACATGAACAGTATACTTTCTTGGCAGCTTTTCGATACTTCGAGTTGCACAGCAAATAGATGAAAGGATTAATAGAACTTTGTGTGACAGCTAACAATAATGTAATGTTAAACGTAACAATATTGTCACAATAATTATTTGAGATTGTAAAAATATCCATGGTAGAAGTAATCGTAAATGGGAAAACACAGACAAAGTACACAACAGTCGTAACAAAAACAGTCCTAAAAACTCGCCGGTTCTCTTTCAAAAGTAACACTCCCTGAGAAAGAGCAGATGACTTACTTCTTCTATTCATCTCTCTTGCGACTAACATGTACAATATTGGCACAGCAATTACACTGATTAGAAGACAAGCAGGCAGTACAAAATAAAAAAGTTCATAATTCGTATAATCAGACAGAGACATCTCAATGTTTAAGCAGCCAAGAAGTACAGGCGTTGAACAAAAAATACTAAACAGCCAAGTTATGCAGATGCTGACAACGATTCTCCGCGTCTTTAAATATATGTGTGCCTTAAAAGGATGGCACACCGCAATGAATCTTTCAATAGCAATCAACAAAATTGTAAAGTTTGACTCAAGCAACAAGAGCCAAAGGAAACTTTCTACGCAATAATAATACATAGCGCCACCCACAGAATTAAAATAAAGTGATTCGTATGCAATGCTAAAAATGTTACAAAGCGTATCTGAGATGGCTAAATTTATCAAGAAAATATTCGTTTTACTTTGCATTCCCCTGGTTTTATATATTACAAGTACATATGATAAATTATTAAACAGCCCAAGTATTGCAAATGCCAAATACAGGAAACTATAAAGTCTATACCGACAGTTTGAGTCATTGCCTTTCGACAAACTTAGGAAAGAGGAAAGAGTCGTTTGTAAAATTGTCACCTTCATATTCTGGGAATTCAACCCAAAGAAAGATTCATTGCAATAATAATACAAAGCCGACCCATATAATTAAAATAAAGTGATTCGTATGCAATGCTAAAAATGTTACAAAGCGTATCTGAGATGGCTAAATTTATCAAGAAAATATTCGTTTTACTTTGCATTCCCCTGGTTTTATATATTACAAGTACATATGATAAATTATTAAACAGCCCAAGTATTGCAAATGCCAAATACAGGGAATAATAAAGTTCAGGCCAACAATTTGAGTCATTGCCTTTCGACACCTTGGGAAAGGGGATGGAGTCGTTTGTAAAATTGTCACCTTCATATGCTGGAAATTCAATCCAAGAGAAAGATTCATTGCAATAATAATACATAGCCGTACCCACAGAATTAAAATTAAGTGATTCGTATGCAATGCTAAAAATGTTACAAAGCGTATCTGAGATGGCTAAATTTATCAAGAAAATATTCGTTTTACTTTGCATTCCCCTGGTTTTATATATTACAAGTACATATGATAAATTATTAAACAGCCCAAGTATTGCAAATGCCAAATACAGGGAATAATAAAGTTCAGGCCAACAATTTGAGTCATTGCCTTTCGACACCTTGGGAAAGGGGATGGAGTCGTTTGTAAAATTGTCACCTTCATATGCTGGAAATTCAATCCAGGAGAAGTTTGTAGTATTCATCCTTGTAAGCATATGACAGATGCTAGAGGGAATCCTATCCCCTAATATTTCTTTTTCACACTTGAGAACTGTAATCCCTGAAAGGTATGCAACAGTTCAGTATCTTCAGATTGGTTACGATTAAACGTCCTTCATATGTCGAGCTACCTCAGCAATCGTCCGTGGTACTCGTAGAAACCGAGTATTTTTGTCAATGGTGCATTAAGTCGTCACTCCCTGTAAACAAAAAATACAAAATAGTGCAGTTGAATGACCATTGACACTCGAGTCTACTGCATCCTGAAAAGTGTTCTAAGATGTGCATTAATAATTTAACTTTAAACAGCACCGTGATCAATGTGTGATGTGGATATCACGAAAATACCACAAAGAATGAACTTCTGCCATTAGCGCCGCGCATCGGTTTCCGCTTCACATCGGGGATACGCTGCGTGAATGTCCTCGTCCCTTCTTTGTTGTATTTTCGTAATAACCTTAATATTATTTATGCATCTTACATTTGTGACAGGGCGTCAAATGAGCCGGGTGTTGACAATTTTGTCCATGTCTTTTTTTTTCTTCCGATAGGAATCATAGGGTGTACGGATAGATGTCTTAGACGTGGTTCTGGATAACCCGTCAATTACATGTACGGCAATGCAGGGTGCTCGGCATAATCTTGCAATATATATATATATATATATATATATATATATATATATATATTAATATATATATATATATATATATATATATTATATATATATATATATATATATATATATATATATATATATTATTGCTGAATACATGGGCTTATGTGTCCGAGAGCAGGTGACAATTTGCCCGACGCAGGAGGGCAAATTGCCTCATGCTGCGACGGCACATCAACCCATGTATATAGACAATAATATTTTTTATTATATGCCTCTTTACGGTTAATGCTACATCAGTTACATGTAGGGCATTTTCAAAGATCTTAACCATGGTCGACCAACATCAAACAGATCTAGATTTTAACGAAAGTCAAAATAGTAATACGCGCATGGATATTCTACATCTACTTTGATGTCTTCTTTGATGTCGAAAACGTCGAAGGGCTTCATCGGACCGGGTAACCATGGAAACCGGACAGTCCGTCGTTCACCGGCCTGCTGTTTTGTATCTATATTTTATTGTAGCTGTTAGTGTAAAAAATTAACAAATAGGTTGTACGTTTTAAAATAAGCCTTGGCGAGACATGGGCGCAGTCGAGTGTGTCTACGATAACCATGACAACTTTGACCTCACGTTTCGAAACCAGTGCGGTGTCTTCCTATTCGATATACTAAACTAAAAGAAGGCAAGATGTGGCCGTTTTGGTGCTTAACCCAAAAATATCAAATCATAATACGTGTTAGTCTATCAGGCAGCTATTCAAAATTTACGCCCGTTAAACAACCTATATCTGTACATTAATCTGACTTTGATGATATATGTAAATGTATTTTGCTTGAAGTGGGAAGTAAAACGTGCATATGTGCACAAGAAACAGGATTTTGGAATTTGATTTACTATACATGGCAGTATACGAGTAAATTTAAAATATTTTTTTCCCAATACAAAACTATGTAATTCTGTGCATTTATGTACGCTTGATTATTGATATTAGTCTCGCCAGTGGCATACTGACTACGCATGCGTAAACTCATAATATACTATGCGAGTAAACGGAAGTAAACCTGACTTTATTCATGGGAGCTGACATGTTTTTTGAGTGCTCGCAAATAAACAAAAACGAAACATGCAAAGTATTATTCTATAACACGCCGTTAATAAAATATATCTCTTTTATTAGCCAGTAGTTTCATTATCCACCTTGTCACTGACACAAAATATCTTTATTATCACGCCTAAAAGGTAGGACAAGAGAGAAAACTGGTCGTGCATATGAACAAGGACATACGCAAAGAATGCTTGGATTGAATTTTAGAAAAACGCCCCTTGTGCCAACAACAAGATGGAAAAATTGCCAGTTTTAAGACGAAAGCTAATTTTCAGCTTGCAGTTGGAAATTGGGTAGTGCAGTTACTATTGCAACGATAATGATAGTACGTCCCTTGTTAAACACAATAGGTTGTTATCATGGTAAAATGGCCAATCTTTTACCAATATTTGTACACGTTACAGCAAATCAATACCTGCAGGATCCGACATCGTGTATGTGAACTGCTTTCGTCGGAGGGTAAACTTGGCATAGTTGTCGTTCAAACTATATACTTTTTTCGAAAATCGAAAATTTATTTTTCCCATAGAGTTAACTGAGTGATATGACCGTTTTTGAAATTAAATAGGCAAATATCGGTACATGTAAAGTTATTTGTTTCTGTTGTACCACCATTTGCATGGACGTGACCCCTCATTTTTATTTTTGATTTGGTTAGAGAACGTTTAAAAGTTTCATGGAGTAAAGTTTTAGCAAAAGTTTAAGTCTTTCACTTTCGAGGCGCAAACTAGATTAAGCAGCAATTTGATGTGTTGAAACTCTAGACATACAGCGATTTAGAACTAACGAAATGCTTGCCATCGTCTCGGTTATAAATAGGTTTTAGTTAAACCATATCACAGCCTGTCCTGATGACCGTAAACGCAATTAGCTTGAAGAGTATATTGATAGATCTCTGATAAAGAAGTAAAATGAAGGACAAAATGAAAGACGCATCAAGCCAACAATATTAATTGGAGACGGAGAATACAGCTGTTATGATGAATTACCGGAGCCTGCGGTTGTGATGCAAATTGGAATAAAATGAATGTTCGAGAGCAAACAATTCTTAATCATCGGTTGAATGCACGCAGGTTAATTAAAGTCACTACTGAGCGTAATAATGGTGATCACGTCGATCAATTCAATCCTGTGGTGCCAGTGATCTTATTTTTTACCGACTCCAAACTTTTTTTTGATGCTGTGTGGTATGGAACGCCAAAGTGGAATATACGGAATCCCATCAAAGTATTGGCAGCCCAATTTGCATTTGAGAGACGACAGAAGGCAGGTCGCGCGAGCGTGCGTGCGCCCCGGCGGTGACACTCTCAGAGAGCATGGGCATCCATGCTCGTTCCACAAAATTTCAAGATACCCCTAATCTAGGATTTCTAACAAAAAGGACACCCGTATTTTGAGAACAGTGGGAGAAATATGACCGAAAATACCTCCTTACTTACAAAATCCAGGATAGGGAGACGCAACATTACAGTCAGGTCAATGCTGAATTATGATATTGATTTTACATATATTACCACATCAGTCTGAGAGAAACTGTTAACTTTGGAACAGGAGTGTCAAATTCACTAAATTCATTAGATTTCGAATCAAAGTTTCAAACCAAATCAAAGCATGGGAAACGCACAATTAAACTTTTGGTGAAGTTTGAGTGTCTGATAGGGTATTTCCTGTTATTTTTCAAACATTTCTTAGGCCAGGCCTTTTTGACAAGTACCCCTTTTTCTCGATTTCACAGACCCGTGATAGGGAATACAAAACACTCCCTTCCCCGTGATTTTAGAAGCTCGCATGGATACCCAATTTTCCTGACAGTGAAATATAAACCAAATATATCCATCAACCATTACGGATTTGTTAAAAACAGATCAACTACAACCAACTTCGTGGATTATACACATTACATCTCTGTTTCACTGAACAGTAAACAACAGGTGGATTCAATTTAAACTGACTTTAGGAAGGCTTTTTGACAGTGTCTGTCCCACACTTCTCCTGTACAAAGTCGCCAAATTTGGTATATGTGAAAACCTGCATAGTTGGCTGGCTTCTTATTTCCATCTTAGACGAAAGAGGGTAGCCTCCCTTAGAATATTTTTAAAAGAAAGTGGTACCATGTACTACTGTAACGGCTGTTGAAATATCGCCATATAAACTTGTCACAATTGATTGTAGGTGCAAAAATTATCAAAACATATTACAAACCATAACATAATACAACATGAGCGCGTGGTGTGTTATAATACACCCATAACTTGGTCATTATTTGGGCTATAGCGCCCGTCTATTACCCCTTGTGGCCGTGTGTTAACAGGAACACACCGCTATTCCCCCTTCGGCCGTAGTGTTTCAGGTAGCACAAGGCCCCTCGGAGTAATAAACGGGCGCTATAGCCCTCGTGACCAGGCAATAGGTGTTTACCACCATCACTCATTTCTTATGACAGGACATGCCAAAAGAAATGTATGACGTCAGAAACTCATTGTCATAAACTTTGGTTTTAATTATGAATTGATCATTTTTCAACTGATCAAGAGTTATAAAAATAACTCACAAAAAAACTACAACATGATGAAGAAGCACAGATTGAATGAGGGAGAGCTCTGACACATTTCCACGAAGCTATCCAAGATCCACCTTTGTGCCGTCGTTTGTTGACAGTTATAATTTTCAACACTTCTATGTCATTTCCGGTCATACATGCAACGCTTGGCTCGTTCCTTTAGCAATGACTCACATCCTTCGTAAGCACAAGTCACTTTTCTTTATCTATGGTACCTCCTCTTTATCAAAACAAATTATGACATTCTCAAGAAGCAGAAACAGTGTAGCATAGTGTTGCTTGTTTAAATAAAATTTCAAATTATACTTAACTCATAAACGAACACAAATAAATGCAGCCACAAATCATAAGATAAATCGTTGTTCAATGCTATATCATTGATACCAGAAATATACCAGTGTATACAAAAATATAAATGTGATATAAATTTGACATCTACATGTATTTTAGGGGTGCCTAGGATAAACATTATTCATCGCTTGGTATGATTTTGGAAAAAAACCTGATGAATGAAAGTCAAGGTGACATTTTAGTATTTTTTCCTGTAGCTGTAAATACCATGATGCTGTTACAGGCTACGATTTGAAATAGGATAACCCAGGTGAAAATCTGTAAGCCTCAGATCTATAGATAACCCTATTTCAAATGCTGTCCCTCCGCTCCAACATCATGTATTCATCTAGAGATTCAAGAACTGGGCTCAATCAATGACTGAAGACACATATTCAGATACAAGACGTAGAAAAACGAGAATTCGATTTGATTTGATCATTGTTATCAACCTTCCCTATTTTTCATTTTCGGACAATTAAATAATTAAACATCACCGCGGAAAGGATTGAGCGATCATTTTGAAATCCCCAACTCTTGCTGTATACTAAAATCGAATTAACTGTAAAAAGCATGAAGAGCTTAATCATGTCTCTAAACAAACTCTGTAAAATAGGTTTCCCTAATTGTTTTTCTGGGAATGTGCAACTTTGTGGTGAACTTCCAGCATATTTCAGGCGAGATAACCAGTTGCGAAATGTCAATGTGGGTCAAAGACTGTGCTGACAAAAACAGGAAAACATGGACATTTATCTTAAGTTCAAGAGATGAGGTGGAAACGGGGATTTGATAATTGCAGATATAAATAATTAAATAGAAGTGTCCCAAGGGTTTGGGTGGGTCTTGAACATATATGCTTCTCAATAATTTTGGCAGTGCACGGCATATCTCTTACACAAACACTACTACTACTTCTACTACATAATTGGGAACTTTTTCATTCAGCAGGGTTTTAAGAAGCATTTTACAAAACAAATAAAAATACTGTCGAGGACAAAAAGACAGTTTTATATTGTAGTTACGGTTGGCTCGTCACTTACCATGTGCTTTACATGAGCCGTTTGAACTGTATCTGACACTCCGAGTTAACTATGGTCGGGTGTATAAGCCGAGGTAGGACAAGAGACTCGCTTCGTACCTCAAAGATTTGACAGACAATTTAGACATTTGTCAGTTTCAGTTTCAAAATATAATCACTACCGTGTTCCATTTCCTTTTATTGTGGGCAGATACGATCTTGTCGTAACCTAGTGGGCGAGGAGAACATAAAATTACTGGCACAAACACATCCTCCATGCTATATTTGTTTCAATGAATACATTTGAATTATTCAGTGTGAGTGAAGTACAGCAGTGCGTACTGATGTGGATAAGGTATACTAGAAATGTAATGATAACCTACCTTTTTACCCTTCACAATTTTTTTAAGAAAAGCAGTTACACGAACAAAACATATATACCAATAAACCCGACGATTTTAAATGAACAACGTTGCAGGTGACCCAATTGACACGTACACAGCTCACTTGCTCTGTTGTTTACAGTAAAACATTCTAAATACAAATGTAGGTCCGGAATAAGCCGTGTTTACAGTTCCAAGGACCAGCGTTCTATATCCATGATGCTCTGCGAAACTTGCGGCTTTGAGGGTACGATTTGCGCGCACGATAGGCTGGCACAACGCTTGTACAGTGGCTGGGCAGTGAGCAGAAGAATGGCAGGGAGTGAGCAGCGCCATCATCAGGTAGTGGGGAAAGTGTAGTCTCGTTCCATACTTCCTTTTAAACAAAAAGTGTCAGGTATGCGCCATTTTATCCACGGATGTGATTGGACGACACTATTGAACATGTTGATTGGCTAATAAGGTTCATTGGTGTAGTCTGCCCCTGTGTTTCCACGTGCCTGCTACATTGTCTGTTGTTCGATAAAAACTCGATTTTTCTCTTTCTGACGAAGTAGGCACTTTCAGAAGTAAATTGCCGACTCACTTCACCTCATACGTTTTCATACTGAAACAGACTGGGTTTTTGAAGACTTGTGTTGATGGTGACCGACTTGCCTTGTTGCTGAATGACTACCAAGGGCGCAGTCATTTCGAACATTCCACTCTGACATCACGCGCCAGGCGCGTCCGCAATTTTGTCCAACATCTCGGCAAAATGGCTGGCGCATACCTGACCCTTTTTATTAGCTCAGCGCAACAAGTGGTAGAAAGGGGCGGCGAACCAGACTAGAGGAAGTGAAGCCCGTTATCGGGCATGCGCATTAAATTGTTTTACCAATTTCGTATGCAGATGTTTACGCTGCGTCAATAAACAAAAATAAGAGAATAGGATATGCACCCGGATTTCAGGTAAGAGATTCATTCCAGAATAATGCACATGTGATTTTTCATATTTTGGTCATAATATCTTAAACACAGGTAATGAGAACTCATCAATATTTTTAAACTTCGGCAATTTCGGTTCTAGAAAGAGCGGCGGCCAGTATTATATTGTCAAGTTTATTTCAGTACTTATGGCCATATGAAAGCTCATTATCACGTCTGCGTGTACGGAGAATTAGAAATGATCAGTGATATCCGTTATTTCCCGTGGCGTTGGCCCATGCTGTGTTAGGTCACTGCGGCGCGTCGGCCCGGCATGATGTTTGGGAAGGGTGGTGGGTGCAGAAGTCTTTCTTGTGGTAAATGTAGATGCTTAACGTTTGTTTTCTGGTTTAGATCAAATTGGTATGATTTCTGTGTAGATTAAGATGACCTTGCGGCAATTTGAACTTTCTTGTCAAAATATTTTATCTGAAAACTCAACAGTGGCTGACTATATTGAGTCTTTGCTCAGTAAATTTACCTCAACAGTTTGCCACCTCTAGTGGAGCGAATACCCCTTATCCACTGGTTGGTTCCTTTTAAACATAAACAACTGTTGAGGACATTACTGAGCAAAGTCTCAATATAGTCAGCTACATGGCTGGGTAATCAGTAGGTTTGCTGACCAGACTCCAGTCACCTTCTCTCTAATGTTTTGCAGGGTGTTGCCTTTCTAATTTCTTGAAATTATGACAGAATTAGCGATACGACATGAGGGTGGGGGTTTGTGGAAATGATTTGAACTTTGATTTTAATGGTCTTATAGATATCCCGATTGTAGCTGACTAATATTATGTACTAATATCATTATGTAGAAAATATCAATAATGTACTTTGGGGACAATGTTTGTCGTTTTAGATCAGGATTTTGGTTAACAAAATCCCACTTTTTGTTAGGGACAGGTTTTACAAGAAGTCGGGAAGAATCCCGGCGATTTTCAGGTCTAATAGGTTTACAGTCGTAATTGTCGGTAGAAAATGATAGGTAAACTATGGGACTCGTTCATATCAATGTTACTTTTCACGATGCACATACAATGCAGTGCAGTTTGTGTATTTATGTGAACCTTTGGCCGCAGTTATCCTAAAAAGACCAACGTACGTAACGTTGTAGAAGAGGAAATTCACTTCTTTCACCCATTCTGGGCAGCAAAAGAGTTTTAAACTACAGCGTAAAAAACATTCGCGATACTGAAAATAACAAATGTCGACCTTTCTACGGTAGTTGGCAATGAAAGTCGACGTCATAGTGAACTTTAGGTCAAAGCGAGGTCGATCACTTTTAGCCAATAAAAACGCGGCGAGATAGGGCGTAATCTCATAAATCGCCGCTGATAGGCTGCTTCTTTGGGAACCACTGACTCCGTAAACGCAAACGTGATAATCGTACAAGGGGTCAAAGAGTCGCAAAAGTACGCCCCAACCCGAATTACTATTTCTCTTACCATGGGTGACTTTGAAAGTTATTCCCTGTGGGTTTGTTGATTTAAAAAGTCACAAATTCAAGTACTTCTAGGCGAACTTGGACCCCCCTGAAAATGGTTGCACTGTGACAATATCCTTCTATATATGTAGGGTGACAAGCGCAGTAGTTGTTCAAACAACGGCGCGCTGGCTCGTTGGCGGCGCTGTGTAACGCAACGCAACCCAAGACACAGAACTATACACGGTGCCAGCCTACCGTGCATTTGTGGTAGTTATATGTAAAAGCTTAGTAAATATTCAAATTACAGTTGTTTCTTAATAAAAAAAAATAGTGAAACAAAAACCTCATTATCAACAAGCACAATTGATTTCTCTTTTGAGACAGAGATAGTTTACATTTAGACTGTGATAGTGGGTGGACTTGATTGAGGCGCCCTGGTTTAACTGATTGGAGCGTCACCTTTTTTTCCGTCACGTAGTCGGGGTCATCCGGCGGATTCTCCAATCAAGTGGCCGCCATATTGTATTTATCTGCTCCCTATGAAAATCGTTCGGGCTAGTCGGGGATCCACGAATAGATGCACGCGCACAATCTCCGATTCAATCAAGTTCAAACTTAGTTGGCCTGCGTGTACCAGTCTACATCGGTCGCCCCAATCAAGTCCACCCATTGTGAGAAATGAAAGACGAACTTGGTCACTGATGATGGGGGCGCTATTGTGGAAAACGCATTCTTTCAGTTGGTCGACCTTTTCCCCGCTGCTTCGGTGACAGAGATGTAATACGTTTGGGGCGATGAGCTTTCTGAACAAAATGTATCTTCGAAGAGATTACTGGAGCTATGTCAGGGAACAGTGCCGTTTCAAGTTACCATTTCGGCAAGGGAAAACATTACAACTTTTGAGATGGAAGCTGTCATTAGGACCAAGCGGTTAACCCTTTGAGAACTGTAATTTTTCGCACAGAAACTTTGGTGCAACATTTTACTTATTTTTATGAATTTTTCTGTAACTTTTTATGATTCTGGACAAAACAGATATCACATTTCATTAGCAAGACTTTTTAAGCAAAATTTTCTCAAAACTTAGAAAAAAATTGACTAGGGTAAATTTTATAATGGCGACAAAATTTGACTTTGGTGCTCAAAGACTTAAAGGTTTCCTTTTTTGGGTGCCAAATATAGTTCGATTAATAAGTTCTTCCTTCCAAAAATCATAACTTTCAAATGTTAGCAATTAACGATTTTGCAAAGAAAGTTTATACCATCCCTGATAAAATCTCACGGCAAAGCAATTGAAAGTGACGTTGTATTTCCGTCTCTATATTTCTTGTATGAGCACAGCTTGCAGTATTGAATCACTCCTTTGAAAAGGGGAATGATACCATAAAGTTTCAAAATTTGATTTAAACGGGTTTGGTACAGAGATTGTTGCTCTAAGCCCCTAGACGATCTAGACAAGATACTTATATATACACCACCACTTCGATATTGAGTTGTTAGAGATGCCAGGCAAATGGTGGTGTTCGTAAAGTAGTGTTTTGAAACCGATTGTTTCATTGTCACGGGGAACAATCCATATTACGTATTGCACTTACATTTCTATTGTGTCTAGCTTGGACAGTTGTTTCAAAACTTTACATCATCAGCACTAATTATCATGCATCGATATAATTAGAAGCCGCTTCACGCATGAGCCTGGAAACATCCAGACAATATAAGCTAGTATATGTTCGAGAATGACCCTAATAAAATAAAGAAGGGAAAAATGAATGTATTTTTTACATATTTTTTCTCTTCTTCTGTACCTTACATGCAATCGGTTTTTTTAATAAATCAGAATTTTAATTATATCCTGCAATCATGCAAAATTCAAAACCAAGTTCTATTAAAAGCAATCCTTATATATTTTAGTTAACCCCTATCGCAAAACCACCATATTTGGCTTATGAAAGACTTGAAGCCTTGTATTTTCCCTTTTCAGAAGCAAATTAAAACCATGTTGTCCATTTTGATCTCTTGCAGTGGTAATAAAAAGACAAATGATAGCTTCCGTACCCATTAATCTTGTTATCGTTATATCACCTTTGACTTCTCATTGCTATTTTTACTGTATGTGTACGTTGTCAGGTGCTGTTGGTAAGACAACGTGAAACCACTTAGGGACATATCTTGACAATTTACGACACACAAAACTTTTCCTGTGTCTGGAAAGAGCTGATCGCTGCGATGTCGAGTAGATTTGTAAACGACCAAGATGAATTTGTACGTTGGTGGTATCATATTAACTAGAAATGATATATTAAAAAACACTATAAAGAAAACATTATTGGCGGTTCTTCGTCTTTTCCGAATCATGTGTGCATCATTTTGGATCACCAGTTTCTCTGTACATTAAAAGTCGCTTTTGCTTCTGATTTATTTCACTATGCTCCATGCTTACGCTTAAATATGTTACAGGACTCGGCATCATATTATATGCCATATCTCTTTTCTCACGGCCACGAATGATGTTGTCGTCGTCATGCTCTCCCCATATCATTTGTATTTTGGGGCACATTATAGTTTTCTTGTTTAAATAATTACACTAAAACAGAATATAAGATGAACAGTGCGTTTTCGAAATTGAAACGCTTCAGAAGAGCGCCCTCACAGATCAGGAATCTTTTACTTACATGATGGAATGCTTCGTCCGCGTATAGTGCTGCTTGGAACTCAACCTTAACTACCATTCTTTTGTATATGGTAATGGGCAGCCATTTACGTAGCAAACTATCCCTATTGACTGATTATGACTTCGCTTTTATAATCGGTAATGCAGATAGGGGAGCTGAGACCTTGGCCACGGCTACCCGTGCAGGGACATTTAATTGTGTCGTCCTATCCTAACCTGTATACTCCTGTCACACATTACCGCTTCACTGATCAATGTCACATCCCCCCTTACTAATTATCACTATCTCATATGCATGCCGAGCATACCTCGCACGACATCCATCAAGTTTCATCATCGCGTCACGCTACTAACCAAACACTAATGCTCACATCCTCTACAGGCTACGGCACAGTGAAGACTTCAATTTTCTTTCAACACGCAATGACGGCAAAAACTTTCCAGAACAGTTGGTAACTGGTTTGCAACGGTGAAGAGTTACGCCGGCGTTATCAGTCGGATCTGGAACGGCGTGCGAACACAAATATATATATATATATATATATATATATATATATATATATATATATATATATATATATATATATATATATATATATATATATATATATATATATATATATATATATATATATATATCACTCATACGATGGTACACTGCTACAAAAGTTCGAAAGACAAACGTTAATGTCACTTATAACTTAAATTGCACATTTATTATTACATCGTATGTCAACTATACAGAAATCTGTCTTACGTTAAACCCTATCTTGCTAAATGTTCAGTACGTACTCCGGAAAATAAGTTATTTGTACAAAGAATTTACCTTGGTCGAACACCGTTAAAAATGTACGTGTAATAGTATATTGAAACACTGTAAAGAAATGTGAATATGTATGTGTCCTTGGACAAAGCTCTGATACATTGAGAATAGGTAGTGAATACCTCGCCACGTGGGTCGTTTGATGACTAATCTAATAAGAAAATATTACATTAAATACGTCATTTTGTCGAGAGGAACACGGAAGAAGAAATTGCATCGAGTGATTTTAAACATGCCTAACGACAGTGAGTGGTCTTATTAAAGACAAGATTCGTTAATGATGGTAGACACACTTTCACCTTTACAATGTCTACAAACATTTTGATATTTCAACTTTACTCGAAAACCATCACTTTGCGATAAATTTGAAGAATAATTATTTCCTAGATTGCTTGTTATTCACAAATTGGATTTTAAAAACGTAAATCAACTTCAGTTTTCATACTGGCTAGTGTCAATTCTGAAAGTAAATTGTTGAATTTTATGTCGCGCTTGAGGATATATATCTTAAGTCGTGATACCGAATCAATGGTGATATCAACAGCTTTACACTTGCTTAGAGTCTGTAGGAACACAAACGCTAGAATTCAACATCACCTCTCATAAATATAATTCTTATTGATACAATATCTAAAATATGGTGTAGTGTCATAATGAAAACTAAACATAGTAATTTGCTCAGATGTTTCACTGATTGCTTGAAATTTTACACTTAAAAATCTATGACTCTGATGTAGACTAGGAGGTCACTAGTAACATGTCAAAATCCAATAATAGAACAATGCATAATACTATGTACCCTTACTTTTCACAATGAACTAATTTCAGGGCATTAAATATAGTCTGATTACAGTCACAAGACGTTTGTGGAAATGCTACATTAACAAGTAAAGTAATTGCACTATGTACACATCTAGCAAGAAGAACATCTTGAAACCAGTATAAAACAGCGACAAAGATACATATTCTATAATTTCGCTACATTATATCTTCTTTACAGATGATTGAAGTACATATTTTTTTATTTTTGCTTGAGATATTTCAATTCTGCTTCCCGATTTTTAATTGTTGTAGTATAAGAAAGTCTTGTTAATATACAGCTGGGATTATCCATTAATGTAGGTGATAAATGATCGATTAAACATTGATAAGGACACGACAGGATTGCTTACAAAATAACGTACCGCATGTTTCAAAGTCTACAAATTACAATCTCGGGCGAATTTCTGTCTTAAGGCTGGCACGAGACCTCCGCTTTGCACATTTTTGCTGCTATTCTACAGAGCAGATCACTATTATGAGTGCTATAGAATACATACTTTTCATAAACTGATCTTTTCAGAAGTGTGATTTTGGGGAAGGAAATAACAAATGACTCTATCTATGTGTTGTTATCTCGTAAAATGAATAGGACTGTCTTTGGAACGACCTTTTTACGTATAGGCTCGTATTGTCGTCTGTATTCCATTCATTGTAAACAGACGATTTATTCAATAATTTTGTCACATGTTATGATAAATTTTAACGCGGCAGTAATTTCCGCGGAACTATCAAATATTTTGTAATGAAATGCTTTCGTCTTGTCTTTGGTCATGACAAAGACATGAACAGTAAACTTTCTTAGCAGCTTTTCTATACTTCGAATTGCACAGTAAATAGATGAAAGGATTGATTGAACTTTGAAACACAACTAACAATAATGAAATGTTAAGCGTTAATATATAGGCGCAACTATTTTCCAAAGGATTATCATAGAGATCTATCATAGTAGTAATCGTGATTGGAAAAACACAGACAAAATATACAACGGTCGTAACAAAAACAGTCCTAAAAACTCGTCGGTTCTCTTTCAAAAGTGACACCGGTTGAGGCATAGCAGATGACCTACTTCTTCTATTCATCTCTCTTGCGACTAACATGTACAATATTGACACTGCAATTACATTGATAAGAAAGAAAGCAGGCAGTATACAATAAAAGAAATAATATATATCATAGGAAATATTAAAGTTTAAGCAATAGAGGATTGCATCAATTGCACCAAAAATACTAAGCAGCCAAGTTATGGAGACGCTGACTACGACTCTTCGCGTCTTTAAATATAAATGTGCCTTAAAAGGATGGCACACTGCAATGTATCGTTCAATAGCAATCAACATAATAGAAAAGTTTGATTCCAGTACTGCGATCCAGAAGAAAACGTCTATGCAACTAGAAATGATACCGCCACCCATGTAGTTTAAATAAAGTGATTCGAATATAATGCTAGAAATGTGACAAAGTATATCTGAGATGGCTAAATTAATCAAGAAAATATTCGTTTTACTTTGCATTTCCTTGGTTTTACATATTACAATTACATATGAAAGATTGTTAAACAGCCCAAATATCGCCATTGCTAAATACAGGGAATAACAAAGTTCAGGCCAACAGTCTGAGTCACTGCTTCTTGACGTTCGAAAAGGCGGCAATGAGCCATTTGCAAAATTGTCACCTTCATATTCTGGAAATTCATTCCAGGGAAAGTATGCGGAATTCATCCTTATAACCGCTTTTAACGGTGTTGGCGATGCATAAAACAAAGGAAATTATATCTCTCCATATTTCCTTTTCACACATGAGAACTGTTATCACTGAACACAGTTAAGTGTCTTTAGATTGGTTACAAAGTAAACGTCCTTCATATGTCGAGTTGCCTCAGCGATCGTCACCGGTAGTCTTATAAACCTGGTAATTAGTCAATGGCACAAGACGCCGTCACTCCCTGAAAACAATTGATACAAAATAGCGCAGTTCAATGGACATTGATCTGATCAACAGCTATGCGCATACTCGAGTACACTGAATCTTCACGAATGGTCGAAAATGATCATTAATAGTTTTACTATACCTTAAACAGCACCGTTGTCCGTGTGTTATGAGGTTATTACGAAAGTACCACAAATGATTCACTACCCACATTGGCGCCTCTCATCGCTCCCCGCTTCTCATCTGATGATACGCCTGCCTCACTGTCCCCGTTCATCCTTTGTAGTATTTTCGTAATGACCTCATTATTGTTATTTATACATCTTAAATTCGTGACTGGGGCGTCAAAGGCCTGAGTGTTGACCTTTTGTTCATAATAAGAAAGTGTGGCCGAGGATAGCTCATAGAGTCCCCATATGATCATCAAATTTTGACAAAGGCTTGACTTTAATTTCTTGATTAGGAAGTTGAACCGGTTCATCGTTGATTCTAGTGGAACGTGAACAACCGTTCCGCACAAAAATTGCTCAGAAAATGAACTCGTGATGAGTTTTTGAGGTCACCCCAAAGCAACCGAGTAGCCGACCGCGATCGCCATTATTACAGCTATCGTGATACACGAGATTCAAGGAAGTCTCAACCCTTACGTAATGTAGTGACCTCACTATTTTTTAATGAATTTAGCAATCGATCATGATTTTTTCCCTACTTCCTACCACTTTCCAGATCCTGTTCCTCCGTTAACATGTTTAATGTCCAGATGAATAGAGTTGGTCGAATTTTCCGTCGGTGATCTGTGATTTCCTGATAGAATATTGCAAATTTTGGGTTATATATCATTACTATGTGAACTTTCATGATGATCATTTCCTCTATGTAAGGCGCTAATTCAGTAAAATTCGGTAATCTGATCGAGGGGAAGTTTTGTAGATATGGCGGCCAGTTAAGCCGAATATTTCTCGTAAATGAACGTTGACATGGCCATAGTACTTCAGTATACCCACCGAGCAAGCGTCTGTTCCACGATAAATTTGATATTTATTCTTTCTATGTTTTGAGTATTGCTATCATACATCTTAAACGAATCGAACCGGGAAATGAAGTCTGTGCCCATAAAAGTCTGAGAGTGATTCAAGGGCAAACAGATTACGTAGATCATAATGTTAACGATCATAGCCAGTACTAACAGACTCATTATCCAGGGCATTGCCCCCAAAAAGGTGCACCCACCCAAACTTAAACCTAAATCCGAAGACCTGGACTTTAAATGTTTATGTATCGTCCACATTTTATCGCAAACAGTCTACATTTTGAAGGCAAATCATTACAGAGAAAGTAATGACGTCATTCACGTAAAGTATTATAAGCATTGCCTCAAATTCGATGAGCCGTAAACTCAAAATCAAATATTTGAAGAAAAACAATGATCATAACTTCTTATTGCTTTTAAATTTGCTATATGCAACTAAAACATGTTCTTTTTTTCATTTCATTTAAGCTGTAGCTAAACTTAGTACAAAATATTACTGAAACGAAACACATAATTTTTATCTGGCAATGTTGTCGTTGTCTCAACTCGAAGAAAAACTTTACCACGACTTCAGCGCAAAACACAGAAATGAGAAACCTTAAGCTTACTGGGAGGCTGACTTCACAGAACACGATTGGAACTAATTTCGTATAATTGGATGGTAAAGTAATGTCTTAAAATCTGCAAATGTAAGCTTATCTGCCTTTCTTTTTACGTTACAAACTTATTTTTATGAGTAATTTGTAATATTCAGGCATTCAGCTATAGGGCACCTAACATTTTTGAGATCTTTGAAAGTTATGAAGATCAAATCATCCCCTATTAGTTCCAGTCGTGTTAGAGAGTACATCGAGGCTATAACCCTTATATACCCACTTGAACATTATTAACGGTCGGCCAGGAAAAGTTACACTCATTATAATATCATCAAATCAAAGAAAACCTACATTTGTTTCGAAGTTTAAACGCGCGAGAGTCCGGATAACTGCGGAACATTGACAAATAAAAAACGAAATGTAAAAGAACGACGACGGACGCGTTCCCCTACAGTGCATTGCGCATGCGAAAATAATGCTTAGGCAATCTCAAACGTTAACCCGTTCACCTTTTTGTGCCTTCAACTGTACAAGTAAATAGCCAGATATACACTTCGATCATTTGCATGTCGATTACTTCTCTCAATTATGTTATGATATAAGAAAATAGCCGACGCTGTTGTCCAGATATCATGTAGAAGGTACAATGATGAAGCTCTCTTCTCGCTCTAGTTCGAAGTTGAAATCATCGCGCGTTGTTTTCTGCACGTTTTACATGGTATAATGTAAAGACGATTATACATGATTACGTGGGCCTGTCGGAGTGATTGTCAGTCACGTGGCCCTATTTGGCCAATGAAAGTGTCTCGGATTGCTGACCTGAACTGCATATTACAAAAATTGCAAATAAATACAGAAGGAACACAAACAATATACGTGTAACATAAACACAATTTGCTATTTTGGTAGAAATATTTACCTAAGCGGATTCATTTGTTCAGACAAATTGATATACTTCATGTATCAGAGAACCTGAGAAAAAATAGACATTGAACTTTTTTGACATGATACACTAATTGACCAGCCTTGATGAGCAACCTCTTCGGGACATTATTGTGAGCTGCACAAGTGCCATGATATATCTAGATGATTTAGTATGCGATACATAATTTTGTATGTAGAAACAAATTGCCTGTATTTATCAATCAAAGTCGTATTGCAAGTAATGCTAATAAATATGTAAAGGTCACAACACAGCTTTGTTGTGAAGTCTAGTCAATATTACTAATTAAGGTTATATGTGTCTTCGCCAAATTCATGATTTTTCAGTCTTAACTTTGGAGATTTTGAATGTGATTCCGGAAGCACTGTTCATCAAGTTTAAAATGCATATAATTTTGATGTTTTCACACGCATTATATCAAGAATACAGTATATAATTGATACTAACAATAGCAGTAATAGCAGCGAGGAGAAGAAGAATGAAATAAGAAAAACAATGAAACGAATAAGAATAATAAAAATGGTGGACAATGTAGAAATAATGAAAATAACTTCAATCTGTGTTGTTAAAGGTATTACGTAAATATTAATTTTCTGTATGATTGAATTAACTCGCCCTACCATTGTTGAAGTATGACAATTAATTTTTCAATTATGTCAGTCTTACTGGCTTGACGATCAATTCGAAGCAGATATTTTAATTCTCAATTTTCACGACCTAATATTACTGCCGACGTTACGTATTTATATCAACCTCTTTAAAAAAGTATTTGAATATTTTAACCTCTATTTAAGTTATTAAGCAATGCCGTCTTTCTCTTGAGTCGAAAATCAGTAACGATAACCACGGATGCACCAGGAAAAAGTATCTACAAGTAACTTATCTTGTGTTGTCACATGTCTTTACGCGTCATTGTGTTAGATCAAATTCGTGAACATAGTTGTTGGTTCATGAAATGTCGCATCACTTAATAATAACGTTATCTTCTGCATATATCTGATATTGGCATCCTGTGAAAACAACTGATGAACACCCTTATTATTCAAGTTGTACGTCCTTCCTGTTGAAAATTCGACTACGAGTCAAAAGTGGAGTTTGTCAAGTAAAAGATTAGAGACTAATTTGACTGATTACGCGCCATGTACATGTAATCGCTGATGACGATCTACAATCAACTAAGCAATCTTTACCATTTAAAAACAACTTAATGTGAGAACAAGTTCATGATTAGGTACAATGGAGCTTGAATCGTGAATATTATCGCATTCTGGTGCTGAATATATGATTCATATTTAGGATGCCAATCCCGAACTACTAAGGGTAGTTAAATTGCAAAGCCGGTAAAATTACGAAAAATATGCTGAGCTATGTTATTGGTAAAATGCAGAGCTAATACTGTCAGTTAGCATTTTGCATTTTTATTTTAAATTTCCTTGTCCTACGATGACAGAGGTATGAAAGATCAATTTTTCAATCGTTAAATTTTCATTACTTGTTTCACGATCTTTTCAAAGCATATATTTTAGTTGTTTATATTCAAGACTATTACTTATTTTCAGTATCACTTACTTACACTGCCTTTTGTTTGCATGGAGTATGATTTACGCTTATAATATTTTCCATGAAATCAAGAGTATTGTTTTTATCAAAGCGCTTCTTGTTTGCCTTTTTGATGGGGGCGGGATATGATGGTGTAACATGACCAACTAGTAAAATAGTAGCTACAGAATATATGACAAGTATGGCCCTATGAATTTCTTTTACTTTTTGCAAAATTAATTTTCCCTGACGAGAGAGAGAGAGAGAGTACAAAGGATTAACATACCTGCTGTTGGGACGTTCCGTCAAAGGAAAGTACAAAATGAGTTGTAAACAGCAGTGTGTTCCCTACTTTACCAGATCAAGAAACTTCACTGCATTCAGGGTTGTGATCGCCTGTGTCTGATAGTCGGCCGATCACTTTACAGTCAAGTCATTGTGTCTGAAAGCTATAAATTCATGACCTCACAACATTTATAATTAAGGGGCGTGTCTGTCTGGCAATGTTAATTGTCAATTATAATAGCCCTAGATGCAATCTTAGGAGGAAAGGCAAGTACTAACAAATCTATCACTTTTCAAAGATAAGAAGAAACGTAAGAATATACATATTTTAACACATTTTAAATGAATCATACTCCAGAAAGGACAAATTATATTATATCATGCTACCAGCGCCATTCTGATTGGACGAGAGCTCACTCCAGCGATACTAAAAGACTGTTTTAGCAATGATAGCGGTAGTAAAACGGCCCCTAAACCGCCATTTTCGAAAATTGCCAAGTCGGTGCATTTGAACGTACCTATCTAAAGCATATACCCTCGTGTAAACCGAAACAGTCCTCTTTGTTTCAAAGACCGAAGACCAAATTTTGATACACAGATAAAGTGTGGGTCTGTAACTCACCTCTTGGTGAAAATAAGTTGGATTGATGATGAAAGACATCTCTGAAGCAGAACATTTGGTTTGATGTACACAAATTATTCCATTAGGGCGACAGCGCATGCACCGTGCACTTTGCTTGAGTCGAGACGTGATATATCCTACCGCTCTTTAAAATGAAGCTAGCATTGTTCATACACTAAAAAATTAAGACTTCCTCACAGTAACGGTATGTCAGATATTCGTTACCAAAGTTTGGGTTGTAACAGACCGGGGTGTCCTAACGATATAGACCAAGACTTTCAAAATAACAATGGGATGACTCCTGGCGATTGCGACGAAATTTGACATCAAATTGAATGAACAGTGTCAGCGTCCAGCTCTCCCTGCATCGGGCAATACAATCTGCACAATTGTTATGATCACAGTTACAGTCATCGCACGTCTGGATTATTTCAAAACTGCTGGTCGCGTATGTGGTACAAAAATGAGACAAATCTATTTAATTTTGGTGTGCCAAAAAGCCAGGACTATTGTCGTTATGTGAATTTACGAAAAAATTGCTTTGATTTGATTTTTGTGTCTGCAGCAGGTATATTTTGACAAGTATAGTGTTCGTGTTGCATGCGAATAAAATGCAATGCTGATGAACCTAATGCGTATTTATCGTAGGATACTGTGTGACAGTGCTGTACGTAATCCCAATTATAACCAGATGTGAACTGAATATGCTCATGTGTTTTACAACAGGTTTGTTAAGAGTAGTAGTACGCTTCACAGAACAATCAGATATCTGTTATATCACTATATGTAGCAGGTTTTATCAACTTTGCACAGTACTCTCAGAGTTTAATCACTAATTACAAAACTTTATTTAATATGCAAATGAGCTATTAATTAACTTGACACTGCTCAATGCTTTATGGGACAATTAGATATCCATCAGATCAACATTTGTAGCACGATTCATTAAATTTAATGCTGTAATTTTAGAGTAATATCAATAATTACAAAGTTCATTAATATGCAAATGAGCCCTTAATTAACTTGACACTGTTCAATGTTTCATAGCACAATTAAATATTTATCAGATCAATATCTGTAGCATATTTCACCAAATTTGGTGCCGTAATTTCAGAGTAATTACAAAGTTTATTAAATATGCAAATGAACCCTTAATTAACTTCACACTACAAAATGCTTTACAACACAGTCAGATATTTATCGGATCAGTATATGCAGCAGTTTTCATCACATTTGATGCAGTTATTTCGGAGTTATATGACTAATTACAAAACTTCTTAAACTATGCTTATGACCTATTTGTTAACTCGACACTGCCAAATGCTTCTTAGTACAATTACATACTTATCAGAAAATATCTGTACTCGATTTCACTGAGTTTGGTGCCGTAATTTGAGAGTTAAGTACCTAATTAAAAAGTTCATTAAATATGCAAATGAACCCTTAATTAACTTCACACTACTAAATGCTTTACACCACGGTTAGATATCAGTCGGATCAGTGTCTGCAGCAGATTTCATCAAATTTGGTGCAGTTATGTTGGAGTTAAATGACTAATTAAAAACTTCGTAAAATATGCAAATGAGCTGCCCAATGCTTCTAAGTATTATTAGATATCTTTTTAGATTAATATCTGTTGCAATAGACATCAAATCATGTCCAATAATCGTTATCATTCAAGGTAACTAAGAAAGTTACTCGGTCCAAGGAACATATTGAAAATGACAAAGGCAATGGGGTCATCTTGAACCACAAAGTAGTGGTGGTACCAGGTGTCCGGAATGGGTAAGCGTAACCTGCCAGCTAGCCGCACCCGTCAAGATTGACCAAAAGCGACAAATCCATTGTTATTTGGTGAATTCACCAAATTACTTTTGTGAGTCAAAATTTGGTATGCTGTCACTCATCATTTGAGCAACAGACAGGTCATATTTTGATACAACATCTCCGTATCTACCGTAGAATACATTGCCATCAAGGTATTTCATCTAGGTATGAAGCCAAATCCACACTTTCAGTTGTTTCTTTTATTTCTAAATCATCTTGGTAGATGTGGTGTAGATAATTGGATATACCAGGATTGTTTAAACTGATGAGATCATCGATATATCTGTGGGTGTTGTTAAATCGCTTGGCAATCCTCTTACATCCAGATTTCTGAAGTGATTGTATGAACTCTGCTTCATACGAATACAAAAATAAGTCTGCAAGAAGTGGGGCGCAGTTTGTGCCAATGGGAATGCCTATGGTTTGCCTGAATGTCATGCCAGCAAACTTGATAAAAATGTTGTCAATCAGGAAATATAACATTTGAATCACCTCAACATCACTGTATTTGATTTTGGCATTGCTGTTGTTGGTGAAATAGCCCAAGTTGCGCTTGATGGCAATGTATTCATATCTACGACTACCATTCTTGTAAAAGAAGGCTTTCTTCACGAGAGATGATAGCCTGTCTTTAAGTTTGTTATGTGGGATAGTTGTGTACAACGTTGAAAAATCAAAAGTGTGGATTGAATTGTACATGTTTTTGTTATTTGTAAAATATGTAACAATTCTTTGGAGGTCTTTAATATCCACATCTGATTGACCCCACTAGTTTCATAAACTTTGTCACAATACCGTACCAAACCAGATTTAATGGTGATACAATGATGGTTAAAAGTTGTGACAAGCGTTTTGTTGTACACTTACTGGAACCAGCTATGAAACGTTGTTTATAAGGATTCTTATGGATCTTAGGAATCCAATATAGATTATGTAATACCTTGTCATCTTGCGCTAACTTGATGCCAAACTCACTAAAACTGTTTAATGGTTCTGCAATATTTCCTCTTCAGATAAGGTTGAAAGAGAGTATGTTGTGCTACTCTCATTATCTGAGTTAATCTGAAGTTCGTTCTTTAAACATTGAATGTAATATTGCTTGCAGACAAAGATGATGTTGTTTGATGCTTTGTCTGCAGGCACAACAACATATTTATCGTGTAAAGCATCTAGACATTCCCGTACAGAAGGGTCATCAAAGGCAGATGTAGTGTTGATGACAGTATGGGAAGAACGAAGACGTGAAATGCGAGATTTTACCTTATCACGGACTGTGCGAAGCCAGTCCGAAAGACATCCAACGTCTTCGTCTTCGAGGGCACCCACTTTTTAGCATAAGCCTCAGCAGCATCCATGATTAACTTAAAGTTAAAGTTCAGTTTACTTTGGGTTGCTCGCGATATTTTGGGCCAAACTGGAACAGCTGCCGAAGCTTATGATGTGTAACTATCTTCATGTCACCTGTTATTATATGACCGTGAGGTTTGTAACAAAAGGGAGATGACATACAATCACAAGTACATCATGAACATTGTTCTTAATATCAATTTCTTTCAAGACCCTATTGTAATTAAACAATTTCCTACCTATGGTCTTAGAATAGGTATAGGACACTATAGGAGGGTCTTGAAATGTAAAATAAGGTGGTACTTTGTCCATAACGTCCTTGTTGTGTAAGATATTGCTGATGTTAATCATGTAAATCCCTTTGTTAACAAACCTCAAGGGAAAAACAAACTCTGCTGACTGTCGATGCTATCTGTCCGAACAGGTTTGAATAGGCGATATATGCCTATATCCATAATAATGGCGATTAACCGGTATTCAGGCAGCAGAGGGTCGTATACATTCATAGCTTCAACAGTCAGGAGAAGTGATCTTAACTTCTGCAAGGAGCATGCAAACAATGCAGTTCTTACCTTGTGAACACCCAAAGGTTGATTTAACATGGGTAGTAGATCACTGAACTGGGGATTACTGGTGTTATTGCTGTGTCGATGGCCATGACTTCGTCGTCTTCTCTGGTGAGAATTAAACAAACCCATGACATTGACAGTCTTTCCCCTGGGGCTAGAAAGGTTACTCACACCTAGTATGTTATCATTACAGCCATAAGGCATAGCTGTGCCAAGTGCAAGTATCATCGAGTTTTGTGCAGGAGTTTCAGAGTTATGTCATTAATAACAAAAGTTCATTAAATATGCAAATGAATAATTAATTGACATGACACTCACAGTATCATTGTAATGTTTTGAAATTGTCATCTGTGAAAAGTTTTATGATTTCATGAAATTTTGTGCAGTATTTCTTGATATATGTCTACACTGTCATTACCGTCTCCATAGGAAACCATTGTACGGAAAAAAAAAACTATATAGCATAACTTCATTAATATGCAAGCCACACTAACCAAAATCTAATCAGTTCTTGCAAGTAGCATATGGTTACCTGTCTACCAATCTAACTCGAATCCGTTGAGGCGTTTTTGAGTTATCGGTTTTAAGTTTGCGAAAGGCGTTTTGATCGGTCATGTGGTTTGGCCGCCATATTGGATTTTTCGAAAATCGTGATGTAATTTTTAAAAATCTTCTTCTCCAGAACCAATGCACCAATACGACTGAAATTTTACATGTAACATCTTAAGTGTGATCTTTTTCAAGTTTGCGAAAGGCGTTTTGATCCGTCACGTGGTTTGGCTGCCATATTGCAGTTTCCAAAAATCGTGATTTAATCTTTAAAAATCATCTTCTCTGAACCATACTCTGATTGAATCGAAATTAAAGCTTTGCTATCATGTCATTCATCTTTGACCTAATTCAGCATATTTTAGACTGTGCAACATGGAAACACCGTGACTTATCTGGATGTCTATTTGTACTTATCAATTGCTGATCGCTGGGCCCCACAAGGCTGCTTGCAGCTTTAATTTGCTGTGTTGTTACTAATTTTCATATAATGTAATACAGTGTCTCCTAAATACCTAACTGTGAAAATGCAATTACACCTGTCTAACTTTGCTGGCGTCCAGCTTCTAATGAGAACACTGCATAAGTTCGGTTTTCATCTGAACCTAAACTAATATTATCCTCACGGCAGAAATATGCATTGCCCTGTTTGCTAATAAATGCATAATGATCATACGCATGCACATATGTACATGTTGGCGGGGCCTTTGGAACCACCGTCATATCTTGCCAGTAACGAATTGACCATTTTGTTTTAACAAAAGTTTCAGAACGTCTCATCACCTGTCGTCATTGCGTTGTTGACAATCCTTCTTATATAAAATTATAGATGTATCCTGATCTGGCAAGATACTGCCTGTTGGCAAAATATGATTTAGACGATGCTCTACGCTTTTGTTTTGAGATCAATACTGTATTTCAGTTATGTCTAGAGACTAAAGGAGACCCAGTCTAAGATAGAGGGGGATGTTTGACATAAATTCTTCCAGCTCATTACTCCTTATTATTGCTTTACATATCCGTAATGCGAACATATACAAATTGGCCACTTTCAGGACACCTAAATAACGTTACTTTCCAGTAAATTTTGTAAGTTATAACCATCAGGGGGATAAGGCATCTCCAAGGAACCACTCATAGATATACAACTCAATCTTGAATACTATCGTTTCCTACGCAAAGGTCCCATTACATGCCTGACCATGAAAGTTAATGAGGTCATTCCTCGAATTCTTGGTGACACCTTTATTGCCCGCAAATTAGATTCATTCTCACAGTTGAAAGTGATTGTAGTAAACTTCAACACAGTGGTGAACACTTCCTTCGTTTCAGTTAAAAAAATACGGTGGAACCACAACCAGTGTTAAACACCTTTCTTGGCCTGTACATATGCCAAACCTCACGTGGTAAACGAATGAATTAAACTGCAATATTGTACCTCACAATTGAATAGCATACGGCTAAGGCCAATCTCCACACAGAGATTGAAATGCAGGGGGCAGCAGCGAGGCGTGGATAATTCGAACCAAGCCAGAGGGTCTCCGAGTCGTTGACCGCGCGCCCCCTCCAATCTCTGCTGCAGGCAAATTTAAATTTCCAATCTCGGACTTCTTTCAGTCCTGCGCGCGCCCAGCTGGCTAAATAAACGCGGCGGAAATAGTAACCGCACTGTAAAATTAAGTGTTAAAGGATAGAACACCAATTAAACGCCTTTTTGTAACACTTTTGAACGCGTCTAGACGTTCAGAAATTTAACACTACGTGTTCAACCAACGTTCAATTTTTTAACACACGTGTGCATATTTTGAACGCTACGTGTTCATCAGACATTATATTGAACACATGGTGTTCCATATCAGAACACTCGTTGCACATGAAATGTGTTCAAAAAATTGAACGCATTTACGCGTTCAAAGGGCTGTAACCACTTTTTGAACGCATGGACGCCGTTCAACGATAAGTGTGTTAAAGGCTAGAACACATAATGCGCGCTTGTTGAACACCTTTAATTTTGGGCGTTCAGGGGGTGTTCAAGCCTTGAAGTAACATTACAGACCACTGATATACAGTAAAATTATTTATTCTAAAAATACACAAAACATTTCTAGAGTAAATACAATAATTTACTGTAAAGTGGGCAAATAAACATTGCCAATTTGTATGTAAAGTTTGTCATAGGAAACTACCAACGGTGTTAACACCCTCCTATCAAAACCATAAGCAATAACAATCCCCATGAACGCTGTAGATCGTTTTAAAAATATGAACAAAGTAATGACAAAACAGGTTTTACTTAAATATTGTGGATTACGGTTTTAGGTTCATACGTCTTTAAAATGTACAAAAAATCATCTGAAAAAGCTCAAATTTTGGCTTACTTATTGTGTTGAAAACACATATATGTATGGAATGCATACTTCATTGTTGTAAGATGGTTTCTTAAAGACATTTCCTCTTGTATAGACAATTGTAAATTTTGAAGAAAAAAAGTTAGTCAAGGCTTCCCCCGTTGCACATGGTATATAGTTGTCCACATTAAAGTAAACACAACATGTCAAGTTGTCAAAGTGTCACTGTAAGGCACAACATGCAGAAAGTGGGGAAAATTGGTCCTTGGCAGGGTAAAACCTTTTTCCTTGTCCAACAAAGTCCTTCATAAACAAAAAGGTTTGTTTGTTCGTAATATCTTTAAATAAACAATGAAATAAATCGGTGACATTTCAAAACTCTACTTCTCAGAAATTAAAAACATATTCGTAAAGACCTTTCAAATTCTGGTGTACCTTGCTATTAATTTTTATACAAATGTTTTTACAAAAAATTGTAAAATTCACCCTTAAAATAAAAAAATGTAGATTTCATCATAACGTATATATATCACATCCTGGTAATCCCTCATATCTTAAAAATGTCTGAAATCTCTTTAATTTCTCAAAAATACAAAGTTCCAAATTTCTGCATAATTTGAACAATCTTAAAAAGGCTATCAGTAGAGATCTATGTCTCAAATATCAAAGCTGTTCAATTAGTAGTTTTGAAGAAGATTTTTAAAGATTCTTAGACCAAAAATGACGAAAATTGCCATGAAATATAAAAATTTGAATATTTCATCACAACTAAGCAAAAATTTGACTAGGGTCATTCTTAGGGACATGTTTACCAAATATTGAAGACGTCGGTAAAAGAGAAGAAGATTTTTGCCAAAAATAGCAAAATTAGCATCAAAAATATAAATTTGCATAGTTTATCATAATTTGAACATATGTGATTAGGGTAATCCCTGGGGACCTGTAATCCAAATATTAAAGAATTCGTACGGCCTGTTTTGAAGAAAAACTTTGGGATGTACAAATTTGAGGGCAATGCTACACATCCACCTATTTAGCTGACGGCAAAGCTAAAAACCAGTTGCTAAGAACAAGAGACGTGTTGAGCTACAATACAAAATTCTCTTAGGTTTGGTAGCATGCTATGATCAACTAAATGTTAAAAGGGCATAAGCTTCCAAAGACGTGAAGTCTCCTTTATCAGATGCAAGGGGGAATGAAAAATTGAAGCAGAAAGTGACAGAAAATTCAGAGTGAAAATTTCAGAAAATTCAGTAATTCTGTCAGAGTGGACATTTTATTACTCTCTTTCAGCTATTATTTTTCATTCCACCCTTGCATCTGATAAAGGAGACTACACGTCTGTGAAAGCTTATCCTCCGGCAACATTTAGTTGATCATAGCATGCTACCAAAGCTTAGATTAATTCAGAAAAAAATTCAGAAACTTATCAAAATTCAGTTACTGACCCTCGGAAGTTTAAATCTACATTAGAGATGAACTGAGGTTCTCAAGCTTGTTTCCAGACAGCTACCTGTACATCATCTTCTTCATTATCTGTACCACCAGCCTCTGTAACAACTCTTCGATTTTCAGTTATATCCAACTTTTTACATCCTGAAAAAATGCAACAATAGGTAATATGGCGAGATGAGACTTTAAATGAAAGACAAGGAGCTGATTAGGTTAAGGAAAAGGGGATACTTTCATATACAGTGCCTCTTTTCAATACTGTTACAAAATACTGCTTCTTCTTGTCATCAACTGATTAAAATAAAAAAGCCAATCTCTCCTATGCTGAAACAATACATTGTATACTCTACAATGTTTAATTGATTTTTACATGCGATTGTCTCTACTAAAAGACATGTGTCAGCTGTGATTACGCAGCGGTACTATGCAAGGCGTATCGATCGCGCTCAGGTCAAGGGTTATCGCTACAGTTGTGTTGCAATGACCCTTGACCCGAGTGAGATCGATCGATAGGCCATGGCCAAAGTACCACTGCGTATTCACAGCTTGTTGTTGGTATACCAGCCACTAAAAGAAAAAAGGTTTCTTCACGTAGTTAAGCCATTTCAAAGTACAATACGATTAATTTCGAAGGATATTAATACAGATGCTTCAAAATCTAATACCTTTAACTATTTTGGAGAGAAAACTTACCCTTTCTGGTCTTGCTTCAGCACGATCACGACTTCAGGGTGCGCTTACAAGAAAAATGTCGCAACTTCCGTTTTGATGCATCATGGGATAGGAAAAAGCACCAAACTTGAACACCAAGTGTTTAGAAATAGAACGTCTCTTGCACGGCGATGTTAAAATTAAAACGTTCATGATGGTTTTCTGATTTTCTTTTCAAATTTTCAAAATTTCAACACGTAATAAACGTATAAATTATTTTGTATACTTTCTTTTTTAGAAAAACATGCTTTCAGCAATTTTAGACCGGAAATATTTTTTCATTTAGTGGAAATTCGTTACACCAAAATCCGTGTACGTTTGCCGGACAGCGAGGCAGTAGTAAATTTAATATAGCCATTGCAAAGTAAAAAAACCCAAAAGATTGGTAATTGTTTCACAGTATTACAAAATTTCTGTGATGCTGAGTTTTGAACACTTGAAGGAGATGGTTGTTAACACTACGTGTTCAGGTTTAGAACACCATTGTTAATAATATGAACACTAGTGTTAACAATATGAACACTAGCCGTTCAAATTTGAACACCGACACGTACATTTTGAACGCGTAAAGACGCGTCTAGCGTCCGCTATTTTTACAGTGCGGATGGGAGCAATACAGCTAGAGATCGCACTTGCCGCACACTGGCAAAAATAATACATTATACACTGATAAATATAATAAATAATCTGCTAAAACTTTGGCAATTGCGTCTGCAAAGCTGACAGCCGTTAGGGAATACATTCTGAATCATCAATTTACATCCCTGTAAGCTAGAGCAAGGTCTATGTTTTGCAAGTGTTCACGGAATCAAGGATTGATATTGAAACTAGTGTACTATTCATTTCTCTATTTTTTTTGGTTCGAAGTATTATATATAAAAAAGACAGAAAATGTATATCATGGAAAACGCGCAATACCCAAAAAGTTGGTGAAAACCGTCGCCTGTGGCAGAGATTAGTGTGACTACTGCTGAGACTCCCTAGCTAGGTTATACTTGGCCACGCCCCTACAATCTCTCTCCGGAGATTGGCCTAAGGCAAGAGAGCGGAAACACGCCGTTGAATTCATTGCATTCAACATCAAACTAGATTTAATGAAGTAAGATCACAGAAATCGTAAAAAAATCAGAGTTTCCTGTAAAATCAAGGAGTTAACTCACTTCTTAGTATATTGCGTTGTATAGCCCAAAAGTCGATGAACCCTCTTCTGTGTAGCGATGGACAACTCTGCAATCGCTTTCGTCGATAGAAATATGTTTACTTAGTTATCAATTCAATTAAATTTCACAAAAACACACTGTTGTGGATATATTATTGAATATATTAAGACTGTATTTGTTTGTATTCTTTGCGAAGCTAAATAACAATCTTGTCAGAATTTAATGATTAAGTCATCAATAATGCACGAGAGTCGTTTCTTTAATGTTCACAGTCTTTATGAAAACTACACGAGAAGTGAAATATGTCTTATATGTAATACACAATAGTTTTGATAAAACGAAACCTTAAAAAATAAAAAAAAATAAATGTCCGCGTGAACGGCACCAAATCAACAGAGAAAATACGACTTACAGTAAAATCAAGCGGCCATGAAAACATCAGGAGTATTAGATATTTGAAATATCTCATGCTTTTCGAACTATCCCTTGAAGCCTTTGGCATGAACTTTGCCGCGGCGAATGTCGTCTGCTACACTTTGAATAATATGAACCTGTGCTCATGCGGTGTATCCTCGTACAAGGCACCGTCCCCAGCATTTTATTTTCTTTCTTATGACTTTCGATTTCAGTTTTGATCTTTTCCTGGTGATAGAGAAAGCAGAACTTCTGGTTGCTGAAGCAATCACTGTAACATTCACAGGACAGTTGAGACAGGAAATGTGCTCACACACTCAAACTTCTCATAAATTGATGCAGAATTTACATGTATAAGACGAACAATTGTTGCCACAGTTACTCTAGCTGCTGATAGATTGATAATCAGAGATAGAAACAATGAAATTACAATTATTATAGACTTTTCGTCAATATTGGAGCAAAGAGTATCATAATATCAAATGATTCGTGGAGCCTAACTCGTGCGATCCATAATTTTAGGAGCCTGAAGAGAATGTAATGTATCTTGGATGTGAGTCGGAGTCGTATTCAAACCAAATCCTTCCCTTTTTAAATTAATAATAATTAAGCTTTGTCTAGCTGAATTGAGATCATACTTTTTATTACTTGCGGTAGATTTGCGTTGTAGATATTTGTCTTTGGCAATAACTGTTCAAATTGTTTTGTGAATACCTTCGATCTAGTATAGTGATGTTGAAATAAACTTGTCTTTTTTGAATCATTCTGATATAGCGATGTAGCTACAAAACAAAATATACAGAATTAAATTCGACACATCGCCTGCTTCGCTTTCACAATCATGGACGAGAGCGTATGCTGTGTATCCCAATATTTATACAAGCTGAAGTCCCTAGATGTCATAAATTGCTTTCATAAAGTTCGATCTGTTTGTGCGGTTATTCTCCTCGAGTGAAAGGAATTAATGACTGTGTTGACAATTTGCGAAACTCTACTTCAGTGAATACAGGCAGTTTAGTCGCAATCCATCGGGAAAACAATATTGTGAACTTGACTCTGATTGCCTATGTCTCTCAACTCGTTCAGGTTTCAGAGCACCATGTTAAAGGTATACTGTGACTTGTTCCAATTTTGCCACAGTTACCATGGAAACGGAAAATGTAACCAATCACAGATTTTAAGCGGGTGGCCGCTTTTTAAAAAACGACACCCTCACGTGGGCATTTTGAATAGCAAGGAACACCTCTTTGACCATATATGGGCATATTCAGATTACAAGTGACTGTATACCTTTAAAATTAGAGCCTTCTAATGTATTCGCTTGGACGCTAAGCAAAATTAATAAGAATATTTACACTTCTAACTGTATAATTTTACTGACATTAAAATAGTAAACGTCAGTCTGCTTCAAATGTGTAAGACACTTTGTTGCTGTACTTGTACTAGTCTACTGGTAAGAAAGATTACAAAAATCTATCATTTTTTCTCAATTTTATAGGTCCTCAAAATAATTTTGGAGGAATATTCCTCGGCTTATAATAATATTGGTTGTCGTAAGTCACGTGTCGTACTCAGTGATGCATGAGTCTACCTTTATGTGTTTCTACAATGAGTCTTATCAACTTCCACTAAGGACCGCTCAAATATGATTCGTGAAAAAAGAAAAAAGAAAATTAAGATCAACAATCCACAAAAATCCAAATTAGGTGGTCCAATAATCAGGTGATCAATAAATATGCGGCGCAAATTATCACGGTAAATTCATCACATGTTTTCTTGTTCTGAAGCTTGACTGCGCCCTCACGTTATTGTAATATCCATTGACTTTAGGGAGATCTAAGATCGAGAAGTGGACCGATTACGTAATTATTATAATATGAGCGAGAAATGAAACTTTAATCAAGTTAAATTCAACCTGCTTTTGAGCCATCATGGTTTCGTTTTCCATAGAAGAGCGATACATGTCTTGCAAGCTCTGCCCTAAAACGAACGGAGAATTAGAAACCTGTGCTCTATATTTAGATGTCAAGAGCTCCCCTAAAATATTTAAGCACAGCATCTGTGGGAGTATAAGCAAAATAATATTTCATGAAAACATTGAATAATCAAAGTGTGACTTGAGTAGACACCGTGGGTCATCAGTATGTATTAGGGAGATGGTGCAGTGGCAAAGTATGTGAAATTTTCAGAAGAGTACTTTCAGAGTGTGCTTTGTTCAGACACTCACTATGTGAGATAATATTCTGTATATTCCAGAAGAGTACTTTCAGAATGTGCTTTGGGATACAATTCAGAATAATATTCAGACACTCAATATCTGAGATAATATTCTGTATATTCTAGAACTAACAAGCTCTGCTTGTTAGTATGTATTGTCAATGTCACTGTTGGATGTTGTTGTCAAATGTCTGTGTACTATAAAGTGTGTGTATTCTGATTTATTTTGGCCCTTTTTTTAATTAGCAGCTGCAGTAAAGACACAGTGAATACCAGTACTGCAAAAGAAAGAAAAATATGTCAGACATAGGTTGTCTAGCTATGATTAACTAAAATGATTTAAATTTCATATTAAATATTTGATTTTACATTCAATGCACATTATGCATTTCCTCTGCGAACAACATTCTCCCAATAGCAACTGCAAAACTGAAATCAGATGGGATTCTTGATCAGTGTCATTATTCTAATTCAGCACAGATTTGTGCAATTCTGACATATAAATCCAATAGGAAACTAATACACCATTATCAGTTGATGTTTCAATTGCAGCTGGACTGCACAAAATTTACACTCTTTGTACAAAGTACCAACTATGTTATCATCACCACAAATATATGCATCTGAAATATCATCTGAATAATTTACAAATTGTTCAGAAATTTTAGAACACTGCTAAACAAATATGGACTAAAGAAATAAAAAAATACACACTAAAGATGGGCTAAATTATTGAAATGAAATAACATACCAGTAATAAATATGCATATGTTGAAACAAACTGTGGACTACACTTCATTTTCAACATTTAAAACTGAAATGTTTAGCCATAATTTGAACGCCACACTATGACACAGAGGGGTAATTTTAAAATTCGTTTTACAACCGAATGAAATTCATCGACCGTCATATCTTGAACACAGAAATGCCTTGCTATATTGTGAATATTTCCGGTGGCGATAGCCCACTGTCCGTGCACCGCCGTACAATCGTCGGAAAGAAAAATGCGCCAGTTACATTTTGCAACACACGGGTTATAAACGTTTGATAATTGTTGTTTATTTAGAAGTGTTAGATGTCTTTACATATTCTTTGCCCCACTTCCGCATGCTCATATTTCTCTTGATATTGCGTTTACTGAGAAAATTTACCTCATGGCCCCTATCGACATGCTGAAGGGTATGAAAACGCTTCCGCCAATCATAGCAACGATTACGTCTTACGATATCTTGTACTATGTAATTCGAATGTATTGGAAAGCGTGCGGAAGAACGCTCAATCTGATTGGGCATGACACATGACGCCATTCAGGGAATTGTGTTTAACGGGAAACGGCGTGGTCTACAAGTTCTATCGGGACATTTTGGCAAGTTTCACGATATCATTGAAAATACAAGATATAGTAATTTACTAGAGTGAAACCAGGAGGGTCATTTGTTTTCAGACTCGGTATGCTAAAATGAAAATACATCCTAGTTTGAACCATGTAAACACCACATTTCGCTTACTCTGCTATGTCCGTGACGGCACAACCTTACAGGGGCCCCCATCTCGTACTCCACAAAAGTTACGATGGCCCAAAACAACCAAAATTCTCGCAAATCGGGTTGAACTTTCAGTTTCCACTATAAGAATCATTTCAATCGAAGTGTGGTAGAAATCAGGGGAACGGATGTTTTTAATGCACGCCCAAGACCTAATTGTAAAACAATGGCGTCGTCATCACGCGACTAACATTTTTCGAATGAACTCCGTGAATATTGCAAACCCATACAGTCGATCCCTCGTAAATTTAGATACTCTTTTTAAAGTAGAACATAATTAGGGCCATACTGCATACTCGATGTGTGGTGAGATGTTGCCACACGTTTGACACGACTTATCAGTGACGTGCTTTGGATAACCTTCGAGGACGTTTCTTTCTGCACACAGCTTCTCAACTCTCATTCACTCACAGATATTATCGGTACACGCAAAGCTAACACATGCTCTAAATACGGATACAAAAATAAATCTCTTACCGAATGTCGTACTGGCTCCACTGGTGTGACTGTAGATAGACGTAGCAGGAACTGGATCTCGTAGCAACACACAGAAAGTATGGCTGCTCGATGCATGAGAGCGAGGTTGAAAGGCCTTTACTGGTTCTGACCATTAGAACACAAACACAACTTTACGAACCCCTTACTGCTAATGTGCACTCCTATGAGAAAACCCACTGAACACATTTTTATTTTATTGAAAAAAAATAATCACACATAAAACAGTATTCATGGTGTAGCATTATTTTAAAAATAATTGTTTCTTAACTATGATGTTTCTACAAGCTGATAAAAGTATGGCCATCACATTTGCTTAAGAAGTTCTTGAGTATACTGGTAGTCTTATTACAAAAATTCATTAAATATGCAAATTAGAATTAATTAACCAAACTTACTAAACTTTTACCATAGTTATGCTATAGGGTAACAAGTCATTGACAATGACATAGTCCCCACTTGAAATAGGGGAGTATTAGTCTTGATGGGGCAGGTAAATGTGGTCTTTAAGAAGTATCACTGGAGTGTATATGTTAAGATCTATGGCACATAGGTCTATGTTGTTTTCCCAATTTGAAACACATGAGGCATAACACAAGTTATGGTTCTAAATAGATCAAACCTCTAGCTGTATTGGCCAGCCAAGAAATACATATGTGGATAATAAATGATGTCCAAGATGTGACATCTTAAGGTCTAATATCCTATCAAAATTGGAGGGTATAGAACTTGTGGTTACTGAGTTATGCATATATATGTATAATCAAGGTAACAAGTCATCAAGGTCACATGACATTTTGAAAAAAACAAGAATATCGCTAATTAATCCCTAAATGCCAAAAATCAGACATCTAGCTCTATTCGCTTGCCCAGAATTAGATATATGCATAATCAATGAGGTAAAGCATGTGTTGTCATAAGGTCGCCCATCCTACTAAATATAAAGGACATAGCACTTGTGGTTACTTATTTTTTGACAAAAACGTATATTTTAGGTAAAAGGTCATAGAGGTCACATGAATTTGATCAAAAAATTTCTATTCTATAGTTATCCCTATATACGAAAAATCAGACATCCAGCTCTATTGGCTTGCTCAGAATTAAATATGTGCATAATTAATGAGGTACAATATGTGGCATCATAAGGTCTTCCATCATACCAAATATGAAGGGTGTACCACTTGTGGTTACTGAGTTATGGACTAATATGTATATTTCATGTCAAAGGTCATTGAGGTCACGTGACATCTTGTCAAAAAAAAATTGTATTGCTAAGTTATCCCCATTTACCGAATATCAGACCTCTAGCTCTATTTGCTTGCTCAAAATTAGATATGCATATAATTAATGAGGTACAATATGTAGCGTCATAAGGTGTCCCATCATACCAATTATGAAGGGTGTAGCACTTGTGGTTACTGAGTTATGGACAAATATGTATATTTGAGGTCAAAGGTCACTGAGGTCACATGACAATTTGTCAAAAAAAATTGTACTGCTAAGTTATCCCTATATACCAAAAATCAGATCTCTAGCGCTATTGCTTGCTCAAAATTAGATATGCGCATAATTAATGAGGTACAATATGTGGCGTCATGTGGTGTCCCATGGTACCATTTATGAAGGTTGTAGCACTTGTGGTTACTGAGTCATGGACAAATATTTATATTTGAGGTCAAAGGTCACCGAGGTCACGTGACTTTTATCAAAAAAATTGTATTGCTAAGTTATCCCTACATACCAAAAATCAGATCTCTAGCTCTATTGGCTTGCTTAAAATTAGATATGCACATAATTAATGAAGTACAATGTGTGGCGCCATAAGGTGTCCCATCATACCATATATGAAGGGTGTAGCACTTGTGGTTACTTAATTATGGACAAATATGTATATTTGAGGTCAAAGGTCACCGAGGTCACGTGACATTTTGTCAAAATATCTGGGATATCATCGTGAATGGAGGGACATGACCAATCTATAATCCTCCTGGACTTCATCCGTGGGGCTAAAACTGTGTCACCGCATCCTTTTTGCTATATGAATATGATGAGAAACTAAATTTTTATTTTACTTGGCCTTATACATGGGAGTCTATGGACTGCCTTATACATGGGAGTCTATGGACTGCCTTATACATGGGAGTCTATGGACTGCCTTATACATGGGAGTCTATGGACTGCCTTATACATGGGAGTCTATGGACAGCTGCCTTATACATGAGAATCTATGGAGGTGGAAACTAAAAAGTCCTCTAACACGGCCAAATTTGATCGCATTGTGAAACAAATCGACGTGCATCTGTATGGGGTAGGGTACTATCCTTGTGCAAAGTTTGAAAGAAATTGACCAGGGCATGTGGTTCAATATTTCTTGAGATATAGCCCTATGGCAAAAAAGTCATAAAATATGCAAATGAGCAATTAATTAATAAGCCACACCCACCAAAATCTAATCAGATCTAAGTCTCATCATGATAATACCAAATACCAAATTGCATGACATTGGACCTAAGGGTTCTTAAGTTATGAGTGGAACAAAATCTGTCTACGGACGGACGGACGGACGGACAGACGGACGGACGGACAGACGGACACACACACAGACATTGTGGCGACAAAGGACACCTTTGGTGCTTCGCACCACGGTGTCCAAAAATGATAACAAAATTGAATAGATTATGAAGCTGACATTTTGAACTGTTATTTATTAAGTTCAATACCAGACAGGTTTATATATTTAAAAAAACAGTTTCATTTGGTAAAATTCGACTGGGCGAGTTCTCCAGATTTTAGACAGGACAGACTTGTGCGGGCGCTCTGGTGCTCTGCGACCGCCTAGGCGCCCGCACAACGGTGAATCTTAAACTGCAGTTAGTGTTCGTTTTCGTTTTCCTGGCGAACTTGAAGACTAATCAGCCCGACTTCTTCTAGGACAATGGGTTTTACCTAGAGGTGCTCAATAGTTATCAAACAGTGAACACTATTAATTGACAATGGCCAGAACAATGGTTTTTATGGCCCACAATTCTTCAGTCTCGCCAGATTCTTCGTTATTCGATACAATAAGAGGTCGCAGAGGTTTTTGAAAGCATTGCTGCAATTAAATCAATTGAGCTCTAAAACGTGACATCACTTTTTGGTCTTCTGGCAAGAGGTCCATATATCTTTCTTACATGAATATGAATTTGTCTGTGTACCGTCTATATTACTGTCTGTTCTGTGCTGTTTTGTGTTTATGTTTACAACTTTTGTCTTACGAATTCTGACCTAACGTCAATGGATTATGGATTAGTATGATTACGATTAATTTATCTTCATAAGAAAAGTTGTTGGTCATAAAATACAATGTAGAGTATATTAGAGGAAGTGAACTTTCTATAACACAATTAATTTGAGTGAACAAAATGTCTGAAACACTCAAAATCGTACATACTCGCATTAATACAAGCTTCAAATATGTGACAAAGTCGCGCAAATATTGTAATCAGTTCAACTTTGAGTGTGTAATGAAGCAGTAAAATTGTAATCAGTTACAACCTTGAGTGTGTAATGAAGCAGTAAAATTTTACTCCACTATGTGCCCTTCATGATTGAAAAACCGAAGCTTTCCTAAAAGTTAGGAGTCAGGTCAAGGAAAGTGGGCAGTAACTGAGTGATTGTCGTGAAATCGTCATCTATCAAATTAATAATATTAATATTATATTGTTACCTTGGTAAAGTCAATATTTTGACATCTAGATAAGCAGGGCGGCCTTTCACATATCGTATATTATTAAAAGAAACTACAGGTATTTTAATTTAGCTACGAAACAGTTGCCGTCAGAGGCAGGCGATGAATGAGGTAAGTTGATATGCTCAACAAAGCGTTTATTCTCACCTAACGGCGGTGACTGACTTGGGTTTATGTATTTCATTTGGTAAAATTGGACATGCGCAAGATCTCAGGCACAAGTGGTATACGAATGTCCACTGGAGCTCAGAGGGGAAACTAACTATCAAGAATCAAGAAAGAAAAGTGGGGAAGATGAACGAAACTGTTCAGTAGTTAAGGCTTTGCTCAAACCACGTCATAATGAAAATAATTGGAAATTTCAAATCACTTTTTTGATCGCATGAGATATTTAAAACGTTTGTCAAATGACCCATGTGATTAAAATTAAAGCACTACAGACACTGCTGTTTTTGACTGAAAACACACAAAGAATATTGCAACATTTGAACATCGGAAGCTGAGTCACTAACACTATAGACACACAAGGCGTTTCTGTCTCTTACATATACTCTTGTTCAGTGTATATACTGAAAATACAAAAACTGCTCCTCTTATTCAACGCCTTGATAAATCTTTCGTTGTCCCTGCTACCAGAGACATTAATCTTGCTCTACTTACCAACAATCAGATTTTATTCATGAATGCAAACACGCCCTCTAACGTGCGTATGCAGTGAACACAACAAGGTGAACTTTTGACCTATTATGAGAAAATAAAACATCTTCACGGGTATCTCATTAAAAAACATAAGCTCAGATAATCGCACGCAATGTGCGTTGGTGAGACAAACTGTCAACTGTAGCCCACGTCAAAATACAAGCCTACGAATACAGGTGAGTACCGATCGCCTTATGATACACCACTTTCATCTAATCTGAAGGTAGTGATCCCTCAAGTTGTTTTTTCCATAGAAGATCGACACATGTCTTGCAAAACCTGCCCTCACACTAATGGAGATTTGGATACATACAGCAGTTCGCTTTGTAGCATTAGCATTAGACGAACTATAGACATATTGTCTAATCCGAGGTGTTGCCAACACTGTCGGGTGCAACTAACAGCTAAGCGGTAACATGAGTAAATCACTAAAAAATCAACTCTGCAAAAGTAGAAACATTGTCTAGTAGACAGTCAGACGTAGTCAAAACACCACCATATATGTCCAAGCACTGTCCAAGTCTTGAGCATGTCTTGAAGGTGTTATCAGTGCTATGACATGCTACACTAACCACATGAAATCGTTCTGTAACGAGAGTTACAAAAACGACTCCGAGTTGTCAAAATTTGTATGGAATATAAAATATAAGGGCCAAGTCTTTGACATTTCGCGGCCAATCATGACAAAGCTTCAAGCTACTCTAACATAGGCAAACGATGCAATCTTTGTATATCAGAAAAGCTGCAAATTATCAATGCTGACAAATCTACACTGTTAAACAAACGCTCTGAGCTGCTTTCAAATGTCACCACCAAAACAAATATTATTTATCGAATTTTAACACCATCTACGAATAGAATGGTTCGTCCCAATCATATATGTAAGAGTGTCAAGCTAGTAATCCTTTCACTTCTATCTGAGGATTGCAAGATGCATGAATCGTAAGTAATGGATTCCATTACTTTGTACTTGAAGTAATCTGTTTATTTGTTTATAACATTGTGCTTAGCATTGAGCACTGTAATTTGGCTTGAGGACACCTGTATACTTCGAGATATATATATATATATATATATATTATATATATATATATATATATATATATATATATATATATATATATATATATATATATATATATATATATATATATATATATATATAGTCTGTCAAAGATTGGCAAGTGTTAGACTAGACAGACGTGTACGGGCGCTCTGGACGCCCGTGACTTCAACCCCGCGTACGTACACCACTGAATCTGTCTTAATATACAGTGTTCTGAGTCGGTCTCATTTTCTTTCTTTCTAACTCCGTAGATTTTATGTACTATGATTTAATGTGGGTATAGAGTTCTCCAGACTTGCTAGTTTCCTCATGAGTCGATACAATAGGACGCGGCTTTTTTGAAAGCATGGCTGCAACAGTCTAAATATACGCCGAAACGTAGCTTTATAAGAAAAAAGTGTTGGTTGTAACAATGTAAAATGAAATTAACTGTCGCCGAAACAAATAGTATGATTTAATGAAAAGGTGTTACATACTTAGCATGGTACTTATTCGAAATGCCAAAAGATTTAAAAATTCTGATAAATTACAACATAGTTTTGAATAAAGCAGTCAAAATGTCCGTCAAGGACAAAGCGTCATCGTGACGCCTTTACATGCGGCTTGGTATTTCACTCCCCTCTTTGCATAGTTGAAATATCGCAGCTGTCTGCTGTTACAAAAAGTCAGGTCAAGGAAGATGGCAGTAACTAAGAGAAGTTATCGACAGCATCCTATATTGAAATGACATACAGCCTAACGACGGAAAATTGTTACTTTTTGTAAAGTAAATATTTTGACGTTAAGATAAGCCAGGTGACTTTACACAATCACATCGCATACCATTTAAAGAAACTACGAGTTATTTTAACTTAGCTACAAAATAGTAGGGGTCAGAGGAGGGCACTGAGTGATTCAAGTCGATGTGTGTTTAGCAAAGCGTGTATTCGTAACCAAACGACGGTGTCTAACTGTGGTTTATATATTTCAATCACTCAAATCGTACGTGATCGTACGAATGCCAACTGTCGCTGAAGGGAAAGTCGATCCTTAAAAAACTTGAAAGAAAAGTGGGGAAGACGAAACAAACTTTCAGTAGCTATGGCCGGTCGTCGCTCAAAGACATGCCAATATTGAAAATAGTGGCATTGTAACATCGCTTTCTCGTCGGCATTAAATATTTACAACGTCTACGCATAACCTCTCTACCTTCATAACACAGCAAATGTTGCAAAGGTCTTAAAAGCAATAAACTAATCGCTGTCTAGGCCGAGCTAGACCCTAACCTTGCTATGTCAAAAATGCTTGGATATCCACACTGTTGAATTTTCGCATGCACTTATTTAATTCATAATTTCTGATGTCTAGATAATTCCGTTGTGTTTATTCCTGTATATGTGATATGTCATCGCTTTCGTTTCGCAAATTTTTTTAATATGCAGATTTCGTATCATCCGGGTTACCGTGGATCGTTCCATACCTTGGTTGCCCAATAACTGGTCGCCCTATTGCTCTTCACTGGACAATTTGTTGATCGTGGTATAACAAAATCTCAAATTCTCCAATAAACGACAGAAACAGGGAGCAGAAGGCATTTTTCTTGTGTTTGCGAATGAAAAGCTTTTTAAATTTTCCGGATCAAGAATATGCCAAAGTTAGTCTAGAAAAAATCTTTTCCTGTTTGTCAAAAACCCAGCTACGTGAGATTATATATTCCAAACACAATGGTCTGGACTTTCAGTTGCATATACTAATATTCATCAAAAGTCCGATATGGGCAATGCGTTATTTTTATTTACAAGAAACTGACGTACATTTTTACCATGTATTTACTCCATAACGTGATTTGCCTGGGTGGGCTCATTATTTGTATTAAAATGTAGTAACCGTTGAAAGACGAGAAAGACGTTCATTGATTTAATTAAGTCCGTTACTGCATTCTCTCTTCAAATGTTGTGCAACCTAGCAACAAAAAAATTCCACCTTTGACGTAGTCAAGTCCGTAATAGCATGAATGTAGCTTTTCAAAATCACAACGGTTCTAATATTCCAATCTGACATGTTCTTATCTGGCAGGCCTCTTTACTGATCAGGCTTTCATGATTTATTGGTGCCAACTGGAAATACAAAGGAAATTAACTTTAAAACAACTGTTAGTTTATGGAAAAATGCGACGAAATTAAAACTTTCGTAAGTGAAGTAGTTAAATGTGTGGGCGGACAAAAGCTTCCTTCCAGTGACTTACTGTATTTTGTTTGGCGTTAAGGGGGACGTATTTTCTTATGAAATCATCTCTTTTTTAAATTTTGTAAGGGCCTTATTTGCAAAAAAATAGAAGAAGATGTTTGGAGATGCTCTTTTTATTTTTGGTAATTCCATTTTAGGATTGATCTATTGTTTCTTCCAGGAATATAATTCGTTGGTTTCATCCATGATCTTGCCGTTCGAAAACATAAACAAATTGCTCGAAAACAAATCTAGATGTTTTTCTTTCAATATGAGAGAGAGAGAGAGAGAGAGAGAGAGAGAGAGAGAGAGAGAGAGAGAGAGAGAGAGAGAGAGGAGAGAGAGAGAGAGAGAGAGAGAGAGAGAGAATGTTAGAGACCATAATGGATAATTTATGTTGTCATGAATGTAAAACGAAAACCCCGATCAATATCTCAGTAAGTCATCTATTCGTATTCACATGTCAATACTGGCTTTATATGGACAATGTATTAGTAATCCCATAGCGCTTACCTCGTCTTGGTTTGAGATGCCCGCCGTCTTCGTATCATCCTGGCTACGATTGATCATCCCGTATCTAGGTCGCCAACAGTAACATATTGACCTATTGCTCTCAATGTACCAACTTATGATATTAAAATTGTAGATTAAGGTAAAGGGGCTGAAATTTCAATATATACTTTCAAAAGATGGATATAAAGGCATCCATAAAGTAGATCTCTTTCTTCGTGTGGGCATCATTAATATCTTTAATATTTTCAGACTTCTGAGATACACTAAAGTAAACCCTAGCAAAAAAAAACATCCAAACCTTTTCTTAGTAGCCAATATCTACGAGATAGTATATTTAAGCGACTGCGGTTTACACTTTAACACGCTCCCTCTCTTTTGTTGACTTGGTGAAGCGTCCTGTTTATTACTAGGGTTCAGGGAGCATCATTCAATTTCTGCATCTGATGAAGGAGACTGTTGTTTTCGAAAGGTCTGTTGTTTTCGAAAGGTCATGCTCAATTCAAATACAGTTGATCTCAGTGTGCTACCTTAGTCCAAGTGATTACCTACTCAGATCAACACGGCTACCTGTCACATATCTATTTTTTACTATGATTGTGTCTGAACTAGATAAAGACTTGCTGTGAGACACATTTTCTCATATTGCCATGGAGGACATAAAACAGCTTTAATAGGGCCAAAGTACAATAGTCGGGTCGGAACGTAGGGTTCCCATGCACCCATGGATGTATTATTTAACCTACATTTTTGTAATCCTTAGGGTCTATATTTAATGAATTTTGATGTTCCCAAATCAAATAGTGTCCCATGGGGTTCATTTGGCGCCATCTTTGCCGCCATCTTGGCCGCCATCTTGGATTTCAACAATGGGGTAGGGGTCACGTATTTACCGCTCGACGGAAACAAAAACAATAAAATACTATAAACGTTACATTTTAAAAAAGCCAAGATCATGGCCTTTTCATTGATATATAACTTAATAGGGATAAATTAATATTAGAACGTCGATTGGACTTTATATCGGCCATTGACCGTAAATCGTAAAATTTGCTAAATTTCACACCCAATAATTAAGTTCCCGTTCCTCCAAACAATTTTTCATAAGGTATTTATATATTTTTTGGAAGAACTCAGTGCAATAAACAAGAAAAACAACATTAAAAGTATGTGTCTTGAGATTTAGTGGGTGCATGAGCTTGTTTTCTTATTACGCGGTATGCCATATATCAGTAATGTTTCCCTTTCTGTTTCGAATCATGAATGATGAAACCATAAAAATGTTACATGTTTTGAAAGTGCTGCATCAGACCTTTCTAAAAATATATAGATTTATGGGGAAAAATTGCATATTTAAAAGTTACAAAGCTTAAACCTTTCAGTTTGTGTCGATTTTAAGTGATTTTTTAAGAACGAAATTACAACATATGGGGTAGGGGTAATGTTTCCCTTTCTGCCTCGAACCATGAATTATGAAACCATATAAATGTTATACTGTTTGTAAGCTCTGGAAAGGGTCTTTCCAAACATGTAGAGTTTATTGGAAAACGGTGCATATTTGAAAGTTACAAAGCTTATGCCTTTCAGTTTGTGTCAATTTTAAGTGATTTTTAAACAAAATTATAATATAAGGGGTAGGGGTAATGTTTCCCGTTCTGCCTTGAACCATGAATTATGAAACCATATAAATGTTATACTGTTTGAAAGCTCTGTAATAGGCCTTTCCAAACATGTATAGTTTTATAGGGAAAGGTTGCATATTTGAAAGTTACAAAGCTTAAGCCTTTCAGTTTGTGTCAATTTTAAGTGATTTTTTGAACAATATGCACAAAACAGTTAGTCCGTTGGCCAGGTATCGAAATCATCCCCTCTAAGGCATTTTACCCACTATGATGTCTGTTAGCTAGTATTCTCAGCTGTCATAATCTGCTTATTTTCCATTTAACTGATGGTGTTTAAGAGTGTAACGACTTGTTTGTGAAGGGCTGTCACGCCCTCAGTAGTAAAATAGGAATGGGTTAGGGGTAACATATTTACCGCTAGTCGGAAACAAAAACAAACAAAGTACCATAAACAATACATTCTTAGAAAGCCCAGATAATCCCCTTACCATTGGTATACAACTAAATGGGATAAATCGATATTCAAACATCGATTAGATTTTATATCGGACATTAAATGTAAATTGTAAAATTTGCTTAATTTCAAACCAAATAATTAAGTTCATGTTCCTCCAAACAATTTTTACAAGGTATTTATATATTATTTGAAAGAACTTAATGCAATAGAGAAGTAAAAAAAAAACATTAAAAGTGTGTATCTTGAGATTTATGGGATGCGTCGATTGTTTTCCTAATATATGGTATGCCGTACATCCCTCTATAATATACATTTAAGGGATAGGGGTATGGGTAATGTTTCCTCTCCTACCAAACGCAGCGAATAAGGAAGCCACATAAATATCATATCTCTGAAACACTAACGCAGTTGTTTTTCCAACAAGATATGGCTTGATGGGGTAAACTCAAAAATTATGCAGTGACAATGCCTAAACTCAAAAGTTTGTGTTACTTTACTGACATTTACTTGTTAAAAGAAACATAGAAAAATACTCTATAGGGCATTAAATAGCACTAAAAAGTTAAAATGGTGGTAAATAAAAGACGTTTTACTCATTTCAATAACTCAAATTAGGGAAAGAAAGTTAACAGCTATAATATGTCAAAAATTATATATTTCAAACCCACAAACACTAAATTGGATGTCATAGTCGTCATGCTAAGTTGATATGACAGCAGCAACAATCAATCCCTTTTCTTTAATTGTATCGCGAGAGATATATAAGCAATAAAGCACCACTTGGAAAGGATACCACACGGTTTCGATCGGTAAACAACATATACGCACGAACTTCACTCGTGTGTATAAGGAGTGAAATGGTCAAAACCGAGCTCGAGTGGTGTACCCAACTTATAGGGGTTGTTTATCGCTATATTATATCAGTATATTGAAACTTGTGATGAAAATAAAAGCAATGTGAAAGAAACCCACTTTGGAGATAGGAATGGCCAAATTTACCGTATATCGTAAATATATGCACAGTCACGTGACCGTCTGGGCAAATCAGAGCTCACTATTAATAGTGTTACTTTTAATACCACACGGGAACACGAGAGAATCGTTTATCGCTGAAAACCAATCACTATTAATCCACAATATAGCTTCTCCATATTAAGATAAGATGGATCGCCAACACTTAACCTTCCTTGCCAGAAAACAAGAGATCATAACCAATTTTTCGAAATATTTTACAACGCAGAACACTATATACTCCCAATGAGGATTACATTTTCGACCGGGTACTAAAATTCAATAGCAAAATAATTCTGGAACTAAAACCCGAACAGCCAAATGTCACAGAACGCATTCAAATTACGAAACTAAATAGTAAACAGAAGGCGAACAAACACTCTCTACACCAAGCAATAAGAAGGCGAGACAAACCTCAGAAAATGACTAAAAAGGCTTTATATCCCCATTGACACCTCAATGTTTAAAATGCCTTGTGAGTGAATCTATCATTAGTTTCTTATCATGGATGACATTTAACCAATGTTAGACCATGACGTCTTTGAAGCAGAGACCCTAAAAACGGACGTTTTAGGGTAAATGCTTGAAGATATCATTCTACCAGCATGATCGAATCAGAGAGACTAGATTGATCTAACTTTCGAGTTAGATCAGCCACCAGCAGCTGAGAAAAAATAAGTCAACATAATCATCAGAGTCAAGCGAGCTAGACAACGGCTTCACACATTAATACTCCACAGAGAGGACATTCGTACACAATTCACAAAAAGCGTTCAAAAGCTTCGTTAAAGGCATTTTTCGCGATCCCAGGACGGGCATGGCTGCTTGCGTGGCAAATGCAAAATATTAGTCATGCTGAATCAAGGTGTAATCAGGTAATAGCTTATTTATAGAACGGGAAAATCCTAATCCTGATAGTAATGATGGAATATAAACTTTGTGAAAAGTTGAGCAAATTTGCCACTTCTTTGATTTGTATGTTTTACATTCCATGTTGTACAGTACTGCCTGTACTATACATGAACAGTTCATACATTGGGCAAGTATTCTGTGCTGTTCTTTCATAGTTAGGTCCCCGCAGTCCGAGATAAGTCTTTCTATAGTGTCAACCATTCTCTTCGATTACTGTAATCTACTCCAATAAATTCCCACTTAACTCATTTGTATGATTACAGGGAAGCCTAAGCCTATCTCTTACAATCTAAGATTTGAGATATTTGACAACAACATGTATGCAATTTTCATATTTTTCATAGGCCTAAATAACACACAGAAGAAAGTCATACTCAATGTTTTGTCCAATTGAAAGTCAAATTTTCACCGAAACAAGTAGAGGTGACCATCTGTAAGCCAAACGAGAATTAATATTAGCAAAGATGGATATCAATTAAGCCTTTCCCATTTCCGATCCCAGTTACTCATACAACGGGGTATAAGCGAAAGCCAAGAGTATCAAATGTGTTGAAACCTAAGTGGCCCCTATTCAGTATCACGTAGCCTACAGGTACACCTTAAAGAATACTTACCAGGCCAAAATACCGAGTGTTGAATTCCTTCAAAAGTGGCAACACCTGGAAAGACGCTGCGGCAACCAATTTATCACCCTGATCTCTAACTATTTACCTCTACACCTAATAAAGCACCGGGACTCAGGACGTAGGATGGAAGGCTGCAAAGACGTTTCTTCAAATAGGCAAAAAAGAGGCTAAAAACAACACAAACATTCACAACAAAGACGATAGGTCGGGTTTTCTTCCTATACTACGGTAAGAAACCAAACCAAAGGTCTTTCAAAGGCCACCGCACTTCGAAATGGACCGGGATCATGATTAGTGCCAAGTTTGGTTGGGCGTTTTGGGGCATGGCTCTGCATAATGAGTCTGTTGGTAACGGTTGCGATCGTTCGCTTTATCTGCGGATCTGTTTGCTCTCAGATCACGCTCAGGCTCGGACTAATATAGATACGTAAAGCCTTCGTTTCGTGGTTCGTTCCAATTATGCCATGGCAACTACTCGAAATAAGAAAAAAAGGAAAACTGTCAACTTAATCAAACAAGAGTTTGCTTGAATGAATTACCGAAGTTTCAGGCCATATCAGCGTTCATTATGTGAATGATTCGGCTACTGACCGCCATGTACATACGGAATATTGGCGCCGTCTAAAGTCGAATAATTGTCAAAAAAGTAAAAAAGTTGAAGAAAAATTACAAATAGCCGAAATTGGCAATTTCGTATAGTGAATTACCGATGAATGTTGACGAAACTGTATCCACCTGAGCATGGAAGGAGGAACATGTCAGGAAAATGGTAGGAAATAAGTAAACGGCGACGTCATAACCGATCGCTATTAAAATCAGAAAATAAAGAAGTTCACAACATTACGTACGGGTCGATACTTCCTTGAATCTGGTGTACAACGATACCTGTGATAGCGATAACGGTCGGCTGCTCGGTTGCTTGACGGGTAACATCGACAACTCATCACGAGTTATGTTTATTTTCGTAGCTATTGGTATGTCAAAACCTTACCAGCTTTCCGAACACGACATGTCACTTCCACGTGTAAAAACGACCGTTTTCGTGGCCAGCATATACATCCAAACCAACTGTTCGGTTCCGTCAAGTTCGACTGTAGATTTGGAAGTTGTTAAATACGTGGATCTCTTCGACTGACTATAATTAAATTGATCATGGAGGCTACCATCATGATTTGAAGGTTGTTTTTTGATGTCATTCTCGGTGCAAACTACAGACTCAATTTTGTTTTTAAAAAGTTACGCGCTTTTCGCAAGAATACATCGTACTACCAGTATAGTCCTCTTGCTAAGTCACGTCTGAAAATGGTTCACTTTCGTGATGTCATTGCACCATAAATGCTAGCAAAAGAGTTTATGACAATTTACACAAAGTTTTCATCCTTTGCCCGCTGATATAACTCTAAGCATACTTATGGTTTGTTTACATCGTAATTGTTCTCGTATGCCGTGCACAGCAAATGTTTGACCAGTTTACACCTCTGCGCGACACCGAATGATTGACAATTGTTTGAATCATGGAACAATTTCCTTTTGAGGGCCATTCAATTCGTACAGAAGCAATTTCTCCCCAAGTCGTCGTAGTTTTAAAAAACTTTGTGAAACTTTGCGGATACCTGTATGGCCTAGGTGTTTGCTAATAATTTTTGTTTGAGAATCGTTTAGGCTGATTTTAAGGGAGCGGTCTACCTAGCTATTGCCAGTTGTCACTCAAGCGTCATTATGAATTTTCAACGAGCTTGGGGTCTTTTATACCCCACATACCGGTTTAAATGGCACTACCGAAACACAATGGCAAAACATGATCACACACAAAATTGTGTTAAAAACTCAGAAACAGAAAACGTAATAAAACTAAAAAAGCAAAAAATAAATGCTCAAAATGACAAACAAAATATCTCAAACACAATATTACAACACACCAAACATAAACGAAACACAGTGACCAACTAAAAATATGAATTTACTAAGAATCTTTCTTCACACAAATCAAACAATTATAGAAATGAACGCTCTTTTCAAAGGCTTGAAATACGGCTAGTTTTCAATCGGGTTCGAACCCACAACATACGGCAACAGTCGCCTAGCTTGAAATTCATTCCAACATCAAAGGGTCGAAAAAAGAATCAATCTCCTAGAAGACACAAATGAATTAATACTGAGAATGAGACTCCGATACATAATACGACGAAAAAACTCAGAAAAATAAATTCAAACACAAGCCCACAGGGACTCCACGAACAACACACGAAGCACAAGACACAAAAATTAGCTATAAGCTACGGTTTACCTCTTGTTAGGATTTCTCTCCTCAACGCATAGCAAACCATACGTCTATTATTGAGTCGTATGTGACATACTACATATTCTGCATGCTCCTTAATCCAAAGATACACACTTTCAACATTGTTTTTCTTCTTCATTGCATTAAGTTTTTAAAACAATATATAAATACCTTTAAAATTGTAAAATTGTTTGGAGGAACAAGAACTTAATTATTGGGTTTGAAATTAAGCAAATTTTACAATTTACATTTCATGGACGATATAAAACCTAATCAATGTTTGAATATTGATTTATCCCCATTACGTTGTATACCAATGGTAAGGGGATTATCTGGGCTTTCTAAGAATGTATTGTTTATAGTACTTTGTTGTTTTTGTTTCCGACTAGCGGTAAATATGTTACCCCTAACCCATTCCTATTTTACTACTGAGGGCGTGACAGCCCCCTACAAAATAAGTCGTTACACTCTTAAACACCATCAGTTAAATGGAAAATAAGCAGATTATGACAGCTGAGAATACTAGCTAACAGAAAATCATAGTGGGTAAAATGCCTTAGAGGGGATGATTTCTATACCTGGCCAACGGACTAACTGTTTTGTGCATATTGTTCAAAAAATCACTTAAAATTGACACAAACTGAAAGGCTTAAGCTTTGTAACTTTGATATACGCAACATTTCCCTATAAAACTATACATGTTTGGAAAGGCCCATTTCAGAGCTTTCAAACAGTATAACATTTATATGGTTTCATAATTCATGGTTTATGGCAAAACGGGAAACATTACCCCTACCCTTATATTATAATTTTGTTTAAAAAACACTTAAAATTGACATAAACTGAAAGGCATAAGCTTTGTGACTTTGAAATATGCACCGTTCCCAATAAAACTATACATGTTTGGAAAGACCCTTTCCAGAGCTTAAAAACAGTATAACATTTATATGGTTTCATAATTCATGGTTCGAGGCAGAAAGGGAAACATTACCCCTACCTCATATGTTGTAATTTCGTTCTTAAAAAATCACCATGAGGGAAAATGCCAAGAGGATTTGACCGGTTAAGAAGGGCTTGACTACGCAGTTTCTGCGTAGTGAAGCGTCATTACGTATTCATGGTGACCCCTGGCCAGCTGTCAATATCTTTGGGGGCTTTTGTCTTTTGGCCTGCTTTGCATAAGCGTCGTTGGACACGACCTGCCAATCACCCAGGTAGTTAATTAAACTATTAATTGACTGTTTACCGACCCAATTAACACTATCCAGCATTATCAGTCATATTTTAATCGCGTGGCCGGGTGGGCACAACGTAGGAACGCGTGTATTTCTATGTGTACGTTTCACTTGTACATGTGGTGTTGTTGTACCATCGTGCGTTTGAAGTCCTTGTTTCACCTACAGCAGTACCTTCAAGGTGACAGGCTTACTATTAATGTTCAGTATCATCGCACCGAGTCCTGCCCACGGTGAAAACCACCTGTTTTGCCTACTAATTACTGCCCGTCCTGAATGTAGCCTATCATAGCTACAGGAATCAGTCAATATATAATACCCGCGCCTTATACTTTTTATAGAAACTTGTAAAATCATAGTCCGAGCCGTAAAATTTTGTGAACCCATGTGAAAACATAAATCATTTATCAGTTTTGATATATACTCCTAAATTGTAAGTTTGATTGTAAAATCGAGACCACATTCAAGGGCTATGCAGACCGTCCATGTACGCACACACAGTGACAAGAAGGCGGCAAACACCTACTCACCAAGCACATCGAATCGGCGAAAAGAAGCATAAAAAAGCTAGGCTTATCGCCAAAACAAACGCGCCAAGCGCTAACAAAAACCCATACCATGCGGCCCTTTTCAGGGCCACCAAATACTCCAAAAAGAGAACTACTAAAAAAAACCATAAAATTACATAGAACACACAAACAAAAATCGTACACATAACAAACAACTGTAACACAACATTAAATACAAAATAAACAATCACCGTAACGTAACAGAAAAAAATGGCAGTGGAAATAAATCAGCTATTTCCAAAGAAAAGCCGACAGCAACATGAAATTCAACAACAACCTATCATCGCTCAAACTATGAAACTCCGTAAAATAGTACTAGGCAAAAGCCTTAAAATTAATTCGGACACCAACAAAACCAAACAGAATAAAACCACCTCAGGATTTCAACAAATAAAGTCGTAAAATATGACTACGCTACGTCGTGAGACACAAACAATCGCAACAACACCAATTCAAAGAAAAGTCAAATTGGGCTCCACGAACAACAAAAAAAAAACCTTGAAAGCTATCTGAAGCTGCTAAACTCGCACTTCTAGAGATACCCTTTCAAACAAGGAAACAAAACATGTCGCGCGCTAAAAGAATCGCGATAAACCAGCTTGCAAACAATAGACAAATTTCGGGAAATAAAACCCATCGACAAGGGTCGGGTTTTCGTCATTGTCAACACAAACGATTACGTACTCGAATGCGAAAGGCAATTACGCAACACTCAGTATTATACACAACAAGCCAGAACAAACAGTAAACAAAGTAAACGAACTATTAATCAAAATGTACGAGAACAAGCACATCAACCAGGATACTTGTAAGTATCTTGATCCAATTAACATAAAATCCGTACCCCGCAGTGGTACTTATTGCCTAAAAATTCACAAACCTCCGCAAAAATCTAAAAGACACACCAGTCAAAACAAAATTTACTGAAGTAAAGAAACATAGAACAAACAAACCGAACCACCAAACGGACTCACAACATGACCAAAAATTAATATACTTGCCTCGCTAATCGAAAACCAAGACCACTAAAATGCATTAAAATAAATTTTCACATACACAAACTAAGGAATGAATCAACACTGCGACTGATGAGAAACCACACTCGGGTTTCGAAACGCGAGCGTCAAAGGGCGACTTTATCAACTTTTGTAACAACATAGGTCCGGCTGCGTCTCGCCATAAGCTTTCCCCACACAAACAAAACATTACCGTACACACTAATCCAAACTTTTCTACAAATATCCAAAGCGAAACAAACATTTTTATTAACACACACAATCGGATAAGAATGTAGGAACACATTTTCGAAACGAATCAAACACAAACTCTACACAAAAACATTTAGGATAGTTACGTGGAGAGCCTCTTTCACATTTTTTACATCTCGCTATACTGTCTATGATTCTAAAATAAGGTCATCTGCCACTTTTTCTGTATACGCGGTTTGGCAAAACTCATCTCTTCGATCGAAAGTCTGGTGATTCCATGGTTCCTTGGAGCACTTACAGTAAGTGTACGTCAAGCTTAGGGAATGTGGTTACATTCGCGGTGTTTATTCAAAATTATTTATTTCTTCTAGGGCAAATGCACGTAATTCATGCTGTTAGAAATACTGGCCGCTCATAAACAAGACAATAAACTCAATATCTGTGCATCTTTACTTTTATTGTCAAAGTACCACCGACACCCACAAAAAACCAAATGGTTCAGTCCAGGTATTTGCAAATCTGCCATTCTACTGGTCAACAGGAAATCAACCATAGGTGTCTTTTGGCATGCGTATACGCCAGTCACCTAGGCGACGGTAATCTGCACCACTTATCACCATCGGGAAGGTACTCCTCCCCTACCCTCCCCCTATACCACTGGCGATCCCACCCGCAAGGCACTGCGTCATTCGACCAAGCATTGTTATTGTAATTTCCTGCATAAAATTAACAGCGAGTCAACCGGTCAAACTCTCTTGGGATTTTCTGGCATGACTTAAAATCGACACAAACTGAAAGTTTAAGCTTTGTAACTTTTAAATATGCAATTTTTCTCCATAAATCAATATATTTTTAGAAAGGTCTGATGCTGCACTTTCAAAAAATGTAACATTTTTATGATTTCATCATTCATGATTCGAAACAGAAAGGGAAACATTACCCCTACCCCTTATGTTACACACGGATATATGGCATACCGCGTAATAAGAAAACAAGCTCATGCACCCACTAAATCTCAAGACACATACTTTTAATGTTGTTTTTTTCTTGTTTATTGCACTGAGTTCTTCCAAAAAATATATAAATACCTTATGAAAAATTGTTTGGAGGAATGGGAACTTAATTATTGGGTGTGAAATTTAGCAAATTTTACGATTTACGGTCAATGGCCGATATAAAATCTAATCGACGTTCGAATATTAATTTATCCCTATTAAGTTATATATCAATGAAAAGGCCATGATCTTGGCTTTTTAAAAATGTAACGTTTATAGTATTTTATTGTTTTTGTTTCCGTCGAGCGGTAAATACGTGACCCCTACCCCATTGTTGAAATCCAAGATGGCGGCCAAGATGGCGGCAAAGATGGCGCCAAATGAACCCCATGGGACACTATTTGATTTTGGGAACATCAAAATTCATTAAATATAGACCCTAAGGATTACAAAAATGTAGTTAAAAAATACATCCATGGGGTGCATGGAACCCTACCTTCAGACTAGACTACAAGAGGTACACTTCCAGACCAGCTATAGCATTTTATCGAGTAGAGCAAAAGTAAAAACAAAAACGTCAAGCATAATGAAATGGACAAGGAAAAGATATTCTTCTTAAATATAGTTTGAATTCCACGTCAGCTTAAACATTGCAGGTAAAGTTAACAAACATATAAATCTAACATGGCTTTAGTGAAATGTAAAAAAAAACTTGCAGAATTTTAAATTAACCAACAGTCGTTGATGAAATTAGTTTTGTATCACATGTACGTTAAATTTTAAGGTAGCATATACCTCGGAAACTGATACTCTAACTCTCATAAGTTTATTATACTCTTTTGATTCGACACTTGTTAAGACGTTTTGGGTAGAACCAAATTTTGCAACCCTTATTTATATTTTTGACTCCAAAAGGGTATGGTATAAAATTCCATACAATAAGTTAAGCAAAGATTAAGTACTTTTATTTCGATGTGTAGAACGTTAAAAATACAGAAAATTAAAATTCCGAAAAGATGTTTCTACAATGCTTTTTTGCTTTGGTTCCCTCAATTTGCTGTTAGATGGTAGGAAAATATTCGAGAAGCAGATTATTTGAGATACGTTTTTCTCTCGTTTCACAGTAATCAAAGTGAATGAAAAAAAATGTTGGCCATTGTCTCTATAGTATATATGTCGAGACAAAGCCTTTTTGTCTGTTTTCACCTTCATCTCGTCTGGAAGACTATGGTATGGTCAAAGCCCGAATATATAATTGAGCAATGCTTACACTTGCCATATCTTCGCTCCAGATCAATGGCTGCCAGAACGCCTCCCGCAAGCCGATTTGTGTCGAGGAAATATAATAACGTCATATTTTACTGTCACACCAGTAATTGAATATGTTGAACTGTTCCCTAAAGCAGCCAACTGTATGATATCTAACGAGCTGAGAGTAAACCCAGATCGTGGTCTATAAATGTCGTAACGTGAATACATTTAGTTGTTAAGCATGTCTCTTTGCATCGATAAGAACTGTAGAGTATCTCAATTTTTTCTGTTTGATGGAAGGTTGATTTTTACTCGAATCTAAAACATCAATCGTTGATAGTTGCCATGGTAAAATAAAAACAAACAGTCATGAGTACGAACAAACGCATCATAGCTGAGTGCAACTTACGTCAAAGAGAAAGAATTATAGCATAGTTTGGCTACTGACAGTTACCGGCCGCTCCCTGTGGCCGACCAAGGCTGTGCAAATAATTCAGCAAACTCGCTGTTAATGTTATTTTAGACTGATCAGAAGATCATAATTGAAAACAATATTCAACGTTGTATTACCCCGTTTTCAAGATATAAGAATGCATGAAATTGCTCCAAATGGCGTTGAACTATCAATAATTTTCTCACTCCCCTGAGACCCTAATCCAGCCGTTCTATTTGCTGCCAATACTGAATTATATTGGCACCTTGCGTAACATATTGTGGGATGAAATCACCTAGTGTCAAATGACATTTTAGTGATTACTGTTGATTTTTGCAAATAATGATGACAATTATTCTGCGCATTAGAAAATTGATAGGAAATAAAACTATGATGTATAGGGGATTCAATTTAATATGAGTTGAAAGGGGTACTTGAATCTTTTGAGAGATTATTCGGGGATATTATGAGCGTAGATGTACATACACGTTCTAATTGCAGTGCTAGTGTATGGCGTCACACATTGTAACAGTGCACGCTTTGCCTTGTTGACTCCCGTGACTGTCACCAATCGGTACGACACCACATAGTTGATTAAAATAGAAACTGTCGTTTGACCCCACATGATTTCGATTACTTACAGTCATAGGAGCCATTCTTTTTGGCCTCACTTGTGCAAGTCCACCTATAATTTAAGGGGTGAACAATCGGCAGATACATGAAAGCAAGCTGTAAAATGTTATAATGAGACAATACCACTGAGACTGTGCAAACGTAGATATCGTTTATTTATTAACGTACGTTTGACGATAAAAGTTGTCGCTCAATAAAATAAGCACAGAACTTTGCTCCTGTCCTTCCAACTTCGGTTTACTCGTTTGAAATGACACTTAAAAGCCTTTCTTCGAATTACAGGACAGCAATTGACACATTTCTCAAGATGGGTAAGATTTAGAAAGATTTGCCGTAACTCAGTGAAGTTATTGACAGCCTCCTATAATTAAATAATATGCAGCCTAACGACAGAAAACTTTTACTTCTATGTTGTCAACATTTTGACGTCAAACTATTAAAGGTGGATTGTCACAATCACATCGCATATTACTAAAAGAATTATGGACTATTAACTTAGCAATAAATAGTAGGGTCAGAGGCGGGCGCTTAATGATTCAAGTCGATGTGTGCTTAACAAAGAGTGCATTCGTTACCAAACTACTGTGCCTGACTGTAGTTTATATATTTAAATCAGTCAAATGATACCTGATCTCAGTCACTCATAGTGTACGTATGCCAACTGTTGCTTTAAAGGAAAATAGATTCTCAAGAAACTTTAAATAAAGTGGGGAAAATGTGAAGAAATCCATGCAGTAGTAAAGGTCGTATCTCAAAGACATGCTGTAACCTCCACAAATGTAATAATCTCCACAAATGTAATATCAACCACAATTGTAATAAAATGCAACCATAAATGTAATATCGCCCATAAATGTAACAAAAATTAACCATAAATGTAATAAAAACACCAACCACAAATGTAATAAATGGTAACCATAAATGTAATAAACAAAACACCCATAAATGTAATACTTATCAACCATAAATGTAATAAATATATTTTGTCGTTGCAATTGAGGAATTAGCCCTTAAATATTGACCTATGTAATAAGGAAAGCAAGTCCACACATTATTCATTTCTTAATTGCTTGCGTTTATTGTGTTTTGTATATTTGAAAGTGTATTTTACGTTTCCCTGTTTTGTGTACAGAACTGATTGGCCATGCCTAGACACAGCTGTAATCTGAACGTCAGTGCAGTCTCTACTCCAGAGTGGGGAAGACTGTATAACACTACGATCCTTTAACGCCGTTTTTTCGAAAATTGCCGTACTTTCTTAATCGATCGCCTCAAATTCGTCTTCAGTGGATAAATTGTGTGGAATAATCGATAGATTGTCTATATTTCTATGTTGTCCCACACGAAGTTTGTTCCTTCACTAGGGATGCCAGGATGTCTAATTTTGTTCTACGGTATTCAAGTTAGTGTTCGTATTGTTTTTTACTAGATTGAAATATATGTTCTCGTCAACATGTTTTGTGTCGTAAGTTTCTGTTAGAAGGTTTTATATTTCTCTGTTATTTGTTCTGAGTCATCTGTCATGAACTTTGTGTGGTATCACTGGTTGACGAGTTATTTTGACGCTTCCTTATTTTGTAATTATCAGTGTCTAGAACTGCTGTTCCACTTCCATTATCGAATGGTTTGATCAGTACCTCGCCGTTTTCTGATAGCGTTCTCAAAGTATTCTATTCTGTGTTTCGGAAAGGAAACCTAGTTTCAGGAAAGTATGCAATAACATTACACAAGTCTTATTAAAGTTATTATTTACTCAGGGCATTGATAAACAAATGATCACATATGCAAGTTCAAGTTTATTACATTTATGGTTGTGTTTTATTACATTTATGGTTAATTTGTTTATTACATTTGTGGTTGCGGGTTGTTACATTAATGGTTGACTATTTTATTACATTTGTGGTTGATTTTATTACAATTGTGGTTGATATTACATTTGTGGAGATTATTACATTTGTGGAGGTTACACATGCCAGGATTAACCAGATGGTGAACTGAATGTGCTCACGTGTTTTACAACAGTTTCATTAATAGTAGTACACTTCACAGAACAATCAGATAGCTGTGTTATCACTATATGCAGCATGTTTAATTTACTTTCGCACAGTACTGTCAGAGTTAAATCACTTATTTAAAACATATTCAATAAGTAAATAAGCTGTTTATTAACGTGACACTGCACAATGCTTCATAGGCTAGTTTCATCAAATTTAATGTTGTAATATTAAAGTAATATCACTAATTACAAAGTTCATAAATATGCAAATGAACCCTTAATTAATTGACACTGCTCAATGTTTCATAGCAAAATTGGACGTTTATCAGATCAATATCTGTAGCAGGTTTCAACGAATTGGGGGTGCCCTAATTCAGAGTTATATACCTAATTACAAAGTTCATTAAATATGTAAATTAACCTTTAATTAACTTCACACAACTAAATACTTTACACCACAGTTAGATATCTGTCGGATCAGTATCTGCAGCAGATTTCATCAAATTTAGTGGAGTTATTTGGGAGTAATATGACTACTTAAAAAATTTCATAAAATATGCAAATGACCAATTTATTTACTTGACACTGTCCAATGCTTCTAAGTACAATTTGGTAGATATCAGATCAATATGTGTTGTATGTATCATCAAATTTGGTGCAGGCATTTCAGAGTTGTGTAACTAATACAAAAGTTAATTAAATATGCAAATGAGCAGATAATTGACATGACATTCACAGTACCATCATAATGTTCTGAGATTGTCATCTGTGAAAAATTTCATGAAATGTTGTGCAGTATTTCTGTATATATGTCGACACTGTCATTACCGTCTCCATAGGGAAACCATAATATTAAAAATAATGATATTGCATGACTTCAATAATATGCAAGCTACACTAACCAAAATCTAAACAGTTCTTGCAAGTAGCATATGGTACCTGTCTACCAAATCTGACTCGAATCTAACAGGGTGTTTTTGAGTAATCGTGTAAACAGACAGACAGACAGACAGACAGACAGACAGACACTCTCTCTCTCTCTCTCTCTCTCTCTCTCTCTCTCTCTCTCTCTCTCTCTCTCTCTCTCTCTCTCTCTCTCTCTCTCTCTCCCCCCAACACACAGGACAGACACACATCGCTATAACATTAGCCTGCGTGTGTGAACATGTGAGCTATAAATAGTGGAATTGTAACGTCGCTTTTTCGTCGGCATTAGATATATACAATGTCTGCGAATGACCTCACTGCGTTTATAGTAAAGTAACATTTCCCTCTCTACGTTCATAGTAAAATAACAGTTGAAAAGATCTGGAATGTTACTAAGGGAGAAATATTATTCCACTTGCACTAACAGTCTACAGCATTGTTCTTCAAAATGATCCGGTTTGAGACAAAATATGCCACAGGAAAGGTTAAGGACACTACTGTTATTGAGTGCAAACACACGAACACAAAGTTTACATACATGTCAACTCACTTTATCTGAACGTCGTCCCGAGCTAGAAAGTGAAATACGCACATTCCAATGAGTTTCTCGCTGTGAAAGCCAAGCTAGATCTTTACCTTGATATGTCACACATCCTTTGATATCCATACTGTTGATTGTTCACATGCAAATAGTTTACTTCTTACATTCTGATGCCTACATAATTTTGTTGTGTTTATTCCTGTATATATGAGATATCACTGTTTTCGTATTGCAGTTTTATTGTAATAGGCAGATTCCGTATCATCCACGATACGGAGGAACGTTTCGTGCCTTGTCGCCCCGATAACCGTTCGGCCTTTTGCTCTCCCTTGACTAATTTATCGATGTGGTATTATGAAAACCGTTACCTTAAATGCCTCCGCTAAACGACAGAATACGGGAGGAGAAGGCGTTCTTATAAATTAATTGTTTGTTTATGCGTTTGCGAATGACCAGATTTTACAATTTCCGAATTAGAGGATATGCCAAAGTTAATCTAGGAAATATCTTTATATGTTTGCCAAGAACCCAGCTACGTGAGATTATATATTGCAGACACAAGGTCAGAACTTAAAGCTCTTACTTTTACTCAAATATATATATGGGCAATGTTTTACCATCATATACAAGAATTTGACGTACATTTTACTAGGTATTTGCTCAATGACGTGCTTTGATGGCGGGGGGGGGGGGGGGCTGGGTGCTCAAAGACGGGAGGACGTTTATTGATTCATGGAAATCCGTTATAGCGTTCTCTCTTCAAATGTTGTTCAGCTGGCAACAAAAATTTTCACAAACATTGCATTTGATTAAACTAATGGTCATTTCAGATTACAGATTAGCAGGGGTCACAGGTGGTGGGGGTGCAAAATAACGCAAGTTAATATACTCAACAAAACGTTCATTTTCCGCCAAACAGTGTCAGAGACTAACGTAACCATTAAAATATTCCAATCCGGCTGGCCCTTATCTGGAAGGGGTCTTTACTGCTCAGCCTTTCATGGTGTTTTGGAGCGAACTGGATCTAGAAAGCAAATTATTTACAAAGACTTTTAAAAGATGGAAAAGTGTTACGAAAACTTTCGTATGGGAAGTTGTTGGAATCTTTAGTAGGAAAAAATTTTCCTTGGAGTCACTTGCATTTTGGAGTAAAGGGGAATTTTCTGCTGGAATCGTTTTTTAATATTGTTTGATCTATTGTTATTTTTTTTCCAGGAATGTAATTTCTTTTTTTCCATGGTCTAGTCTTTCAAAAACATAAACAAATTGCTCGAAAAATGTCCTGAACGTTTTTCTCACATTGAGAGAGAGAGAGAGAGAGAGAGAGAGAGAGAGAGAGAGAGAGAGAGAGGAGAGAGAGAGAGAGAGAGAGGAGAGAGAGAGAGAGAGAGAGAGAGGGGAGATAAAGAGAGAGGGTATGTGTGTGTGTGTGGGGGGGGGTGAGTGTGTGTGTGTGTGTGTGTGTGTGTGTGTGTGTGTGTGTGTGTGGTGTGTGTGCTACAGAGACCATATGGGACATGTTATCAGGAATGTGAAACGCCTATCCACATACACGTTCTACTTGCAGTGAGTGTATAGCGTCACACAATGTAACAGTGCATGCTTTGCCTTGTTGACTCCCGTGTCAATACATGTGCACGAATGAAAATTACCAGGGTTCACACTTAGTGGAGTCACTCGACACAACACTTGCGTATCTGCTGCAAACCAAGGAGCCAAAATGAACAGCGATAAAACTTGCGAACACTCACGTTCATTCGATATATATATATATATATATATATATATATATATATATATATATATATATATATATATATATATATATATATATATATATATATATATATATATATATATATATGGGTCATTTTGAATTTCTTATCGGTAATAGTACGTTTTTCTCAACTTCCAAACTTTTCATGTTGGTATGGCACAGAGTAATCTAACAAAGTAATGAATCAGCAACTTCAAAGTTTGTTATCCTTGTATCATGACAACAACCATGACAACATATCCAAACAAATGAACAACACGTCTGATGATGACGTCATTTTCTCATTTCAATGTTGCTAGCTTTCGAAAGCAGAGGAGCTATCCGGTTCTTTATTCAATCAAAGACATGGACATTTCAAAATAATAAGAAATATGAAGTACATGTTAAATTTTAAATGAAAACGACGCATTTCGACAGTCTTATTGTTTCAGAGGATTTAGTTTCTCGGTAAACGATTTTTTTTCGCATTTTTGTTTGCAATCCGTCTGTTTCCATTGTGTTAAGGTAGTTGGCAAGACTTAGTTTTCTTTTCAACCGTGGAACGGTTCAACGAATCATGATGTTGAATGTGTGACTTCATACTTTATTCACACTGAAGCATTCATCATAAATGACGTGTCCGATCCTCCACAGACATTGAATTAATTCAAAATACAGGCACGCCCCACGAAACTGACGTTGACCAATCAGAGACATTGCCTTGCCATTCACAGCGGAGCTGCCAAGTCGCCTACAAGTACTTAACGTCATCATAGGGTGGAGTCAGCATGCGCCCAAGCATATAAAGGGGGCTGGTAATGACATGTAACGCCCAGTACGGAGAAGACAACCGACATGACAATGAGGTAAGTAGAAATTTGTTTGTCTCCTGATTTAGTTCTGTTCCTAGGCAATCAACAGTTTTTGTTACATCCTTCGGGTTCCATATTTCTTTTCGCGCGTACTCAGTTATATCACGTCTGTTGCTGTAACCTGTGGAGTTTTAGCGTTCAACAAGTTTCTGTATTTTTACAGTACGCGCATTTGTCCAAATTTAGGCTACGCGTTTGGCATGTTTGGCCTCAGACTTACCGATTTATTCAGCCACTACACAACAATATTTCGTCCATTGGTGACGTCGCCGTGACTTTTTCCAAAATTCATTAATCTAATATGTTGAATAACAGAAAATATGTCTGAATAACTCTGTTATTTTAAAACTGCATAAATGCAATAAATACACTGAATGGTTGGTGACGTCTTTGCTCACAGTAATACATGTAGCATTGTGGCTGAATCCAGTTCTGCGGGTGAATTCTGTGAAAATTTTATTCCAGTATCGTGCGATCAACTTACGTCTTGCCGCGTGTCTTGGAACCACAAACTTAGCTTGCGGTGACATAAAAAGGGTGTTTAAAGGAGTAAGGTTTAATATAATAGCCTTATACACAAAATACGGCTCCGTATGAACTTGGGCAGAGTGGGGGTCGCATGGGGCTTGCCCGTATCTAGTTTAACACGTCACTCAGTTTGCCCTAGTCCAGACTGGGCAAGAGGTTTAAGTAATCTGATATAATTTATATGTTTAGCGCAAAATAATGGCACCACTATTTATTTTAAACTGCGAGATTTAAATGTAGCTAATCTGCAAGTTTACTTAAGTTGTGTGCAAATAGTCATCACTCTCTATGCAACGAATTAAACCAGAAAATCGATTCTGACATAGTGTCCTCTGAGGTGGATGTTATCATTTGGCCTCCCATAAAATGGAAGGGGCCGTTGATATTAATTTTGCATATTTGATAGACAAAGCCATTATGTTTTATATTCTCCGTTTATGTATGAGATGACAGGAAGCAAAAAAGGAAGAGCTAATCAATGTACATGTTATGAATTTATTTCAGGGCAAACTGCATTATTTTGACTGTCATTTGCGTGGCAGCTCTGTCGCAACATGCATTTGCAGTCGTGGGTAAGATTTTATTTTGTTTAATTAACGTTTAGTTTAAATAAGTTGTGTGAACGCAATAAGGGCTCACTTGCACGCAAGCGACAATGAAGAGGGTCTGAAAAATTCATTATTACAAAGCATCGGTTTATGTTACTGAAGATAATGCCTCGGGAACAGATATTCGGACAAATTATTGTTTACAACTGCCTTGTTCTGATCTTCAACTTTTGAAAGCTCATTAAAACGCTATTGGAGTTCAAAGATTTTCACCGTCTCAAGTTATTACATCTTCTTGCTGTAAACTATGAGGATACACTAAACACGAAGGCCAATGGCCTGTTGTACTAAATGCCATATCATATCATATCATATTTTCGAAAATTGCTAATTTATTTTTTCCATGGCATTGACAGGGGCATTTTTGCCATTCTGATTTTCAACTGTCAATAAATGTTAGGTAACTTTGTAACTTCGGTACCGACATTGCACGACTTCTGACTTTTTATTCCTCGTTGGGTACTATGACGGTCGATGGTTTCGTTAAGGAAATGTTAAAAAACATTAAAATTAAAATTGAAGTCTTTGATTTTGTGGTGCATACTACCTTTAATAGATGCAAGATGGCGGCCATTTTAAATTAAAACTGCCGGTCAATGTTAAGTTATTTGTTATCTACTCCAGTGACCCCTGAATGATCCATGAGTTTTAGGGGCAAAAGCCTGTCGGCTTAGCCCCTTTTCGTTTTGTGTTGGGGTTTCGTTCGTTCTTTCTTTCTTTTATCATCATCCGTTAATTCTTTGCCAGCCTTCATCTGAAAATCAACTGCATGTACACTTCCAAAACTTGGCACAGTGATCAGGGCCAATAGGACGTGCAGTACCTTACCCTTGAATTTATAATTAGTCATGTGACATGGCGTCCATGTTGAAATTGTTTGGAACACAAAAATGGCTTCTCCTATGACCTAGAGTTCTGATAAATTTGAAATTAAGTGTATAGAAAGCATGTCCATAATTCTTTAAAATTTGCTGTCAAATCTTGAGTGGTCATATGTCTTTGGCTGCCATAGTTAATTTTCAAAGGAATCAAATTAAATCCACAAGTTCACAAACTCAAGAACAACAGACTTTTTCATTGAACTTTCACTCATATTACCACTAGTTTGAGTTTTATCAGGATTGCAATAGGTATTTGGATCAGTCATACGCTTTGGCAACCATCTTTGTTTATGCAAAAAATATATGATCACTATGGAATAATGTTCAAACACCTTCTTCTCAACAACTAAATTTGACCATTTGAAATGAAATGTTACTCATATCGTTACTGATTGTGGACATATAAGTTTGCATAGCACATTTTGACCAGACACGTTAGTCGGTGGCCTTATTGTTTTTTTCGAAAAATATATAAATGACAGTGAATAATGTTCAGAAATGTCGCCCGTAGAATTTGTAGTGTTGGGTATGCAAAATCTGAGATGATGTGCAGACTCGCAAGGTCATATTCGATTGGGAGATTGTAATTAGTTTCTTCAACTTTATAGGTTTGAAACCGAAGCTATTGAGTAACTGATTGGCTGTTATGAAATGTATCATGAGTGTCGGTTTTGCTCAAGCAGCCAATACCCTTGAATCTTCCTAGTCGCTGTATAGTGCCAAAACAGTATATGTAATAAAGCCATAATGGACACATTTCAAAACTACCGACAGATAGAATAGGGACCTACGCGCTGTCTTGCCTCCCTAGCTTATCTCTTCTTAGCAAATACCTAGTATCGTTATTCAATTATTTCATATCAATTAGAGGCCGGACAATCTCTTCCATTAGTTTCTCACGTGTTGTTAGGATCATTCCCATTCTTCCAAAAACCCTTTTCTATATCAGTCACTAAATGCTAATGGACATGCAAGTAAATGAAAAAAATCATACTCTTTAACTCAATAGAGTACTGGAATGCATTCAACAATGTTCTCTAGCTTTTTCAATTGATCAACATAGATTAAGATGCTTTTATAGCTACAACTATTAGAGTTATTGTACAGAGTGCTTTTGCTAATTACAAAGACAATGTGAGTGTTTGACACAAATTTAATATTTTTTTTGTCAAAATTAACATTTTGGTAAAGTTTAGAGTACGTAATAACCGCCATATGCTATTCATATCAAATCCTTGTGTAACTGTTGCATATTTAGCTCGGTGTTAACATTTACTACGAAGTTTATGAGAGAAAAGTAGAAAATGCTGTTATTATTTTCCTTCAATTTAAGTCTAACACAGATTCATGTATATTACGAGATCTTTTTTGGTTTCTACATTATTTTGTATTCATTGACCTGTAGATTTGGCCACTGGAGCTCTTACTATCACAAGCGGCGCAATATCATGTGCAGGTACTCCAACTGTCACATTTGATCTACACGTGTGCGATATTGGTGGTGATGGTGGTGTCATCACAGCTGTTAAGTTTTACTACACCGTAGGTGACAACTATGAAGATGCAGGAGCATCTCCATCTTCTGAACACGATGCGTCTTTAACCGCGACTGTCGGAGCAGGGGGTGAACACACATTCTCTAGCGAAACTGTAGCACTGACTGACGCTACAAGCTGTGGGAGCTGGGATCATCTTTGTGTAGTTATTACCGTAACAAGTGACACTGAATCAACAAACGATGACTCTTGCATACTACTAACTCTAGCTTCAGATAGTACAGACAATTGTCCAGGTAAGTATTCAATTATACAACTTTAAATGTGCATGTCCTATATCAACTTTCAGATTAATTGCTGCAGTATGAACCTTTAATCTCTGCAGATGTTGAACCTTTACTTGTCTATCCTTGCTTATAAATATGGGTCCATTGTCTTTCTGTAGACATTCAACCTGTTATCATCACCTTCCGTCACAAGTTACTTATTTATTGTGCTTGTCCAGTACGATGTACAATGTTTCATTACAAAGTAATTCTCCAGTAAAAATACCTCAGTGGTCGCCTGTGTTGGTCACTGTATCTTCCACTCAGGCTGTTTCGGTTTATATGCTTCATCGTAGGTTATCTGAGCACTTTATTTCATTTTAATATTGTGTTCGTCTGCTTATTCATTATGCTTTGATTATTCTTTCTGGGTTACTGTTTTTGTGTCTCAATCATTATGCAATATGGCTCCTCGTTTCTGTCATTTTGTGGCTTAAGGCAGCATACGCCTTGGGGACAGATGTTCCCACTCTTAAAATTTTCAAAAACTTTTCTTGTCTACCACTTATTGGTGATTATATTGATCTTTGAGGAAGCAAATTTAGGATAATGAAATATTCTATAAATTCCATTAAAGGTGTCCATTTTGAACTTCAAATATCGGTCATTTTCATGTTATTTGTTTCGCTGGTACCGAAAATTAGCACACCGATCCCCTCATTTTCATTCTTAATGCCAAAAGAAAATGGTCTAATAGAACTAGGTTTACATATACTTTTTCAGATTATAGGCTCGTTTAATCTTTTAATATATTTTATTTGTAAAAAGCAATCCTACTGAGAAAAAATATTGCTCTCGTAATCGCTTTTAACTACCATAAGCTTGGATTTCAGCCTTCGTTCAAGGTGAAGTGTATTTTGGATGAAATTGAGGCTGTGACCTTTACTTTGAACAGGTGCAGCCAACGGAGCTTTTCATCAAAAAAGCTATTGTGGGAGCAACTTTTTGAGGGCAGTGGAAATTTTAACTTTGTTTGGGCAGGGAACATATTTTTAGCAGGCAGGGAGCAGGTTTTTGGTTTTTTTTTCGGGCAGGGAAGATATCGGTTGATTGGCCTGGAGACTTGGACCTAGGAAAAACGATAAGAGGGGAAGTTACTTGTAAAACGTATACATTGGAAGTTGGGCCGTTTTATAAAATTGAATATGAGTGTGGTGTTTCCTGGGAGGGGGCCACAGGGCAAATACACCATATCAACTAAACCAAATAGAAGGCCACTGCAGTATATGTCTGCAGGGGAATGTTAATTTTAACGGGAAATGTTTTTACAGGGCAGGGAAAATGACAGATTTTTTTATCACATTGCAGGAAATTTTTTTCCAGGGTAGGAGAAATCGACAATATTTTTCGCCACAGTGAGGGAAGCTTCACATTTTCACAATGGGGAGGGGAAATAGGCAAAATATGTGGGATTCGGTATAAATGAAGTTTGAGTGCGGGAGGATGAGTTGAAAAAAAATTCAGTTGGCTGGTAAATTATGAACAGCTAATTAATTACTCCATGGACTTGAATTAGTCAGTTCAAATTACTTGTCCTGCACAAGATATCTTATCATAATAAGGACCCCTTTAAAAGTGCATTGTTCTTTGCCTGCACCTGATTGAGCACGACTTTGGCCGTTTCTTAGCGGCGATCGCTGACGTACGCTCCGGTTACAAAGCAGCAGGCAGCTTAATATTGATTTCTGTTCCTGTCTGTAACGATGTACATAATCGTTTATTTTCGAAAATAATTCTGTCCTGTCCCAGATGTATGTAGTCACAAAAATAGACAGATTAGCGTACAATGAGTGACCTTGCTTTTAAAAACGCTTTTGTCGCTGAATGCGTCACTTGAAGGTATGTACCACAGTTGGTAAATTACCAGAATGGCAATGATAGTTTTGGAAAAGAAGGCGACGGCGTGTCATCAGCATTATCAGGACAGTTGTACTGTCTAAGCAAAGAAAATGTATTGGCAAATGTCAATGCCTCTCAAATCTAAAAACCTAGCGTAACACCATTGATATCCACGTCATTAATGTATATTTGTCTTGATTACAGCAACGCCGACTACTGCAGCACCAGATCCGACGAGTGGCGGTACACCGTGTAGTACATGTACTGATGACCCGCCAGGTACGAAATCGTAAATAACACATTTTTATGACCTCACTTCCTGGTATTTTTGTTCGATTCAATCAACATAGTTGCTTGTATACCCGACGACGACTTACCAACTGAAATCTGTACTTGTGCGATGGTGTGTGATAGTGAGCGTACGTGCATGAGTGCTTCACGAACTCTACAACGTGTGGAGCGGTCTCAGTCAGAAAATGTAACAACTTAGCGGGCTATTGAACACTCTTTTTGAGAGTGGGGATTTAGCCGAGCGGTTTTCTCTGTTGCCTCTCCGCTAGGCGACTGGTGCCGTATGTTGTTGGTTCGAACCCGATTGAAAGCTAGCTGTATTAACTCGAAACTTTTCATTTTCAAACAAAGATGCATTGTACCGCAACTGCTACAAAACTCCGAATTTCGAATACTATATGTTCCAAAAATGCAACGAAGTAAGGTCCTATACATGAGCATTGCTTATGCAGTATTGTCTTTCGCACAAGTTTCACAAAAATTCAATATATGAAATCGTACAGTCATATACATATATTTTAATATTTAATACAAAAATAGTATTAACCAAAGAACAGTTTGGGGACTTACCAAACGTAGTAGATAACAATTTAACCATATGGCCTATATAGTAACTTTTCATCACAATGAGACTATAGCCTAGTAGCAGATTTACGTATGCTGTTTAGACTTGTTTTTTAAATATAATATCTGATAAAAATTTTTCAAAAGTAAAGATATTACTATATTTGGTAAGTTCCCGAACTGAAAAAGAAACTCAATTTCTCTTGCTGTAGGTTCAACATCATCGACAAATAGCACCGAAACTGCAACGGGTAAGCGAAATAACGCCATTTTCAGAAAACTTTTCACGCTCAACATTTTACAGATGAAGTTCATCTGTAACGACGAACACCTGATATATATATTATATATATATATATATATATATATATATATATATATATATATATATATATATATATATATATATATAATATATATATATATATATATATATATTTCTCAGTCAGATGTATTTGTAATGTATCTATGCTATGCACTCTAGCATCTGTGCATTTGCTACTTTGAAGAACTAAATATATGCAGCCATTGGCAATCATTACAATAATCAAGTCCTTAAAGGTATACTGTCACCTGTTCCAATTTTGCCACAGTTACCATGGAAAGAGACAATCTAACTAATCGCAGATTTTAAGCGGGTGGCTGCCTTTAAAAACAGCGCCCTCACATTGGCATTTTGAATACAAAGGAACGCCCCTTTGACCATATATGGGCATATCCAGATTACAGGTGACTGTATACCTTTAATCCTCAAATGAAGACAACTGATATTATTAGTTTATTGAACTGCTGTATGTTGAGTATTGGTGAGATTTTTCCAGAGTGCTTTTAGATGCCTTTTTCTTTCATAAAAGAGTTGATACTTTAGTTCAAAAGAAAACGGGGCAAAGAGTGAATCTATCTGCGTCTAGCATTGCACAGGACAATTTGAAAATTGCCCATTTGAGCAACTTGATTGGACTTTTGACTTCAGTGAGTATAAATTTTCTCACTCTACAGAGAGTTCAGCATATGCCTTCTCAGTTGGCAGATATCTAATGGTGCCAAGTTTGATCGCTGCAATGGTGGCAATTCTTTGAAAACAGTCAGAGGTAAAGCTCTGCTCTAATTGTTGATCTGTTACGCCTGGACTAAACGTTTCCTGGACTGTTCCATTTCATACAGCATGAAATCTACAACATTAGCAACACATGTATACTTGGCAATATCCAATATACAATCCAAACTTCCATAAAGAAAGCTGAAGAAACTTATTCGCATACTTCTTTCAAATTTTAAATCAAAGCTGTGTCTTTTGCCAACAGGTTGCGCCTCCATAGCTGATTGGGATGAAGATTCGATCTTTTCTTGGACTCATTTGTTACATACAGATTGATGCCTCATAACTCTGGTCGTTGACCCCGTGAAATCAGGAAAACTCGTTCAACTCGCCCCGCTGTATCTTCAATGACGATTTTCCGAAACCCCTGCTCTAGTCAGGCTTTTTGAACGTTTTACCTTGGTTTTCACTTTCAATTCATAAAAATAACTTACCGGAGGATAGGATCAGAAAGGCTTTTGCTAAGTAAAATGATAGATTTCTCTGGCTTTCTGACTGTTAATGTAATAACGTAATACCAAGTATTTCAAATGTTAAATGCCCCTACAATAGAGACATACTGGCATCGACCTTAGATGGAAGGGCAACAACAATTTTGTCGTTAACTTTACCCCCTGATCAACAAGTGGCCCTGTCGATCTCATCCAGTAATCGGTGAAAAATACTTTCTCTGATCGAGTTCTCTTGTTCGATCAAAAATGAAAACTACAGTTCAACATGTACATGTCAACAGAAATATATAATGCAATAATGACAACTGATGTTGGGGGCGCTATGACGGTGCTATGGATGACATCAATGATGCTAGACATTGCTCTTTGGTGCATAGTATAAACCATTTGATGAACGACTCCGTACCTGAAAGCCCCCATGTTGGTTAGAAAGTTTATACCATTTCTCAGATTTTTGTGGTGAACACAATTGCAAGTTTGTGCATTTTTGAACAGAAGTTCCGCTCATTCCAGCATAGTTATGTTCACACATAATTCATTACACCTGGAAGGCCTATGAGGAACGTGTTGACAAACTCGTCATGTTATCTGTAATGACTTCAGTTTACCGTGAATAAAGAGAATAAAAAAATGTATTTACTGTGTTACGCTTTGATAGCCATTTGAGTGCATGTAAGTGTCTTAATATAACGTCTTGAAGATTCTACGTAAAACCAGGCAGAGCAGATTACCAGTCTCTTCTAAGGGAATTTGTCAGTCGCCCTGGCCAATAGCACATATTTAAGTGATAAACGTGTCATGCGCTGCTACCTGGATCTAGTTCAGTAATCCTTGGTACATATAAACTGAAACGTCGTTGCCAGATCACGGTCAAAAACGAACGGGTGATGCAATGTTAATGTAGTTGAGAAATTCAGTTCGTAGGGCGTGTTTGTTTTAGCTAGACTTATATTTGAGTGACTCAAAAACTACTTGCTTTCTCCAATGTCAGTTTATATAATTTCTCGGTACTAGTGAGGAAGAGTGGACGCTTACCTTTAAAAACAATCTGACTAGCTTTTCTGCTTTGGTATGTGTATGTTTGCTATCCTGATTAGGGACTGTGCCTCACCCTAACTACTTTTTCACAGTGACCTAGGGAGGACTCTGCGGTCAAGGCACAGTCACTGAACAAAACGTGTTTAAGATACGGGCACAGTGTGTATCACCCCCAACCAACAAGCAAAACAGTATACATATACAATATACATATACCTGGCTAAACATATAACCTAGTGTGTTCGTATCCAGCGATTTGTATCCACGTATCCTCACTCGTGCCAAGAAATAGAATTACAATCTGTCTTAACTGCGAATGAGCTCCAACCAACGAATGGTCGAGAAAACGAAAGATCTGGTCTCGCCTATAGCGTAATGTTAGAGAATTGTTATTACCAGTTTGTTTGTTCTGTGGACTTGAACTCCCCACATTGTTTCCGCTAACCCTCAAAATACTATAATGTTCACAAAGTATACAGTATATATTAAATATTGCATGATGAGTATACGGGATGAAAGCTTTTGCGATCCATACAATTCGCCTGGTTGGAAGTCCCTCAACAATGCAAAGATATATACGGCAATAGACTCTCTGACGGCCACCAATGAGCGCCACCAGTGGCCATTATTGAACGTGGTGTTTCCCAAAAATTGCGTTTTCGATTGAGGTAATTACCAAATACGATAGCGTTTTAGAAGCCACGTTCTTAAAACATCCCATTGTGACACAAGCCGGCACTGACGCATTCTCTGGGCCAAACAGAAAACCTGCAACGGCACAAGCAATGTTAGCATTACGCTGAATCGGAGTTGGTCGAGTCAGGACGGTTCAAAGGTAAGACCAGGTTTTTGACGGCCCAGTTGATTTCTTTACCAAATTCATTTCAAAATTCCATTGCAAGAAACAGTTGCTGGTGACCACTATCTAATGACCAAACTTTGTTGACAGACATGCACATGTATCCATGGTCACAATAAGGGTAGAGGTCAGTGACAGGTGAGGAAAGTAAATATTTGTTATCTGGTTGAAAAGTGTTCACCATAACGACAGAAAAGTACGACCAACTTGAAGCCGGGCATTTGACGTCATGCTAAATTCTGCGGCTTTGCTGAAGCACATGGTGCACGGTTGCTGATTAAAACTAATTAATTATTATTCAACTCGTATCCTAATGGAGGTACAAGATGTGCTATGGATTAATGTAGATTTTATGTTTAACAAGCGTTGTTTACCACATACGATGCCAGAGAGGTTATATATTACAAAACATTTTCAGTCGGTCAAAATTTTAGTTTGGTTCCCTGACCCTTTTCTACCGCTGGCTGCGCTACTTACGAAAACAGGGTCTGGTATGGGCTATTGTAAGCATGGCTGTCATTGGTCGATAGTACGAGTGCAGTGATTGCGTTGAATTTATTTCTATCTTGGAGCTACCTTCGAATTTAGATTTCGTATGCTCATGCAGTCATTTGGCACAAGACCACTAATTCACTTCCGGGTTCATTACCCATGAAGATAGTTCGGAAGAAAAATAGTGCAGACCTTGAAGTTTTGATACCTGCATGGATGCTTGTTTAGTTTGAACTTTAATGTCAAGAATTTTTGTAAAGATATTTTTTCTGCCTGAATCAAAGCGCAGACTGTTGTGAATAATGGCTGAAGCATTCAGTGGTATTATGAGGAGTTCTAGGGGCCATACAAATCATAACAATAAGCCTGAATTTTGTCAAAAACACCACTCAGGGTGCTATTTTCATCGGTATCTCAAAATTTCCCTGGACTTCCCACACGAAAAATTCATCAGTAGTCAAGCTGACATTGACCTATCATCTGTTTAGAGGATTCGTGCCGCTGAATGTTTTAAAATTGGAAAATCGAGCACAACGCTACTGTAGTGGCCTAATGGGAATTAATTAGTTGTCTTGTGCCATTTTACCTCCATACAGTCCCGAACAAAGCATCCTATGTCGACAATAAATGACAATCGAAAAATTAGTCACTTTTGAGTCATTGTCGTACATGCCAAAGGTCATCATGGTCACCTGGTCAAGTCTGAAAAAAAACTTTTGGACGATAACGGTCTTTTCACAACCAAATACCATCGTAGAAGAACAGAGTTGGGGACTTAGAGGTGATACCGTGCAAACAATGTTCGATGTTTTGTCATCTAATTCGAGCTTGCCACTGTACAGATGTGCTGATCACATGATCTTGTCAGGTGACTCTGCTCATTAATATACAGTCAATGTCCGACCCTATTTTGTTAGCAGCGCAGCCAGTGGTAGAAATGGGTTAGGGGACCAGACTGTCAAAATTGACAGCACGGGCTCTTTAGTGTTAAGAGAACACAAACGTGTGCGGGCGCTCCCGTTCTTTGCATGCCACTTCGCGCTCGCACATTAATATTGCCGAATCTTATATAAACTGTATTTTTTACTGTTAAGTCTTTCAATGCTGGGCTCCGTTTTATATCAATTAGGCCTACTGCCTTCTTGAGCAATCAGTTTTACTTAGGGGTGACTCGGTGTTCCTGCTGTTGATTTTTCACGTGCAAATGCTAACTTAATAATTTCTGATGCAAAAACAATTTCGTTGTTCTTATTACTGTATAAGGGAGATATCACCATTTTCGTACAGCAATTTTATCTTAATACGTAGATTTCGTATCATCTGGGTTACCGTGCATCGTTCCCTACCGTAATAAACGTTCGACCTACAGTTCTTCATTAACCAATTTGTTGATTATGGTATCATAAACGACAAAGCAGGGAGCAGAAGACATCATTAACGATCGTTTGTTTGTTAAAGTGAAACATTTTTGCAAAGATCATTGCCTAATTGAATCAGAATGCAGACTCTTGTGAAAAATGGCCGTAGCATTCTGTGGTGGTGCAGTAGGAAATCATTATAACCAGCATGAATTTATTTTAAAACAATGTAAAGGGCGCCATTTTCACCACCAGCTAAAACTTTCGATGAACTTGTCTCAACAAAAACCTGACGAGTACCTACGTCGATCAAACACCTGTCAATATGATTTGAATTGGTTTGAGTTGCTGAATACATGACGGGTCTGATTGTATAATAGTGAAAATGAACTATTTTACTATTGAGGCTCGGTAATAGTGATAATATTATGAAAATGTCCTAGCGAGCAGCACTTCAAAAACTGCCTCTAAAAGTTTTTACGACGTTGAAAAGCAGAAAAACAAAACATAAAGAATCAAGTAATGCTATGCATGTAAATACTTTTGGTATAAAGATTGAAAATTTTTACAATATACATTTTCAACAGGTTAGAAGTGCACCACGTGCACTTACTGATGGCAAACTTCAAAATGACCTCTGTAATGTTTTCATCTTAAACAAGTTAAACGTCGATGTAAGTTTTTGTAGTCTGTTCCCCTGGCCCATTTCTACCGCTGACTGCGCTGATCACGTAAATAGGGTAAGAAAAATACTAATATTTCAGTCAGAATTTGGACTGCATATTAATGACCACAGCCACCTGACAAGATCATGTGATCAGCAGTACAGTGGCAAGTTGGAAATAAGATGACGAAACATCGAACGTTGAAGTTATTAGCACGGCTTCGAATGATGGCATTTAGTGGTGAAATGACAATTATATCTATAATTTTTCTGCAGACGTGAGCTGGTGACCATGTTGACAAACCCTATTTACTACGCCTTTGAATGTACTTCAATGACTCAAAAATACATGATTTTTCGTTTTTTTGGTTTTTTTTTTTCATTCAATGTCGACATAGGATGCTTGATTCGGAAAACTTTGTCGGTAATATTACTCCATTGACATAAATCGAAGGTAGCTCCAAGTTGAAAATAAATTCAAGGCGAACACTGCACTCGTACTACTGAGCAATGATAGCCGTGCACCTTACCCTTTTCGTGAGCAGCGCAGTCAGCGGTAGAAATGGGACAGGGACCCAATCTGTTACGTTTTGTTGGCATCTCATGAGACAGGCAGATGAGAGAGAGAGGGCGCTGTGAATTCTCGGCACCGTGAATTGCGGTTAGCTTCATACATGTACATGTTCAGTTGATAACATGCAGTACGAATTGCGCTCTGATGAAGTGTTCGTGTCGACACCCTGAATTTGTCGGAGACCAAATAACACAAAATGTGTTATTCGACTCATCAGGTTGCAAATGATGTTTAGTCCATGACCAATATAACATATTATAACATATATAACATATAACATATATAGCATATATACAACGACTACTTTAATATCACATCAAATCTTTAAAAAGTACAGAAGTCAGTGTTACGTTATAGCATTTTCTCTCTACATTTACAAAATGTACTTCAGAAAATAAGGCATTTGTGCAAAGTATTAACGTTGGTCAACCGCCGCAAAAATGTACACGTAATAATCTTTACGGCCCTGATACGGCTTTTGCGGCCCGAGGTCGTACGGCGGAAGGGCCCGAGCGTGCGAGGGCCCGTACGCCGTACGACCAAGGGCCCCAAAAGCCGTATCAGGGCCGTAAAGGTTTTATCATATACCTTATGGAATGATAAATATGTATTTTACATAATATTCAGCATTGTTTAGGAGATAAAAATGCCTGCGATATCAAAAATTTATCGCCATTTGTGTCAATTTTTCATAAATACGATGGCCGCTTCCCGTCGCGGATTGACATACATAATGACGTCATTTGTTTACCTGTAGAATTCTAGAACGCGCAAAGCAACATCCGTACTTTTACGTGACCAACAGAGATCAAGGCTGAAATCGAGGCGTAAGAAGGACAAAAGTGTGATGTTAGTTTCTTGAAATTTATCCTAAACAGGCACGCACTTAGTATACACAGGATTTCACTAGAATTTAGAAATAAAAGCTGATGTCACCGGCGCGGCTCCACTGTCACCACGCGCAAGTACGATCTGAGCGAGCAGACGTTTTCCAAATCTCGCGCTGGCTTCGTGTACGAATGGAACGTTTGCGGATAGCAACGCGCGTAGTAACCAGAATTGAGTTACTTCAGAAAGGCACGCGATTGCCCATATTTGGGCACCGGGCCAGGGCGTGATACGTAAAAAAAATGCACGGATCTGAGGGCGCTTCCTCCCATAGGTTTACACAGACACGTGAATGTAGGTATATGATAATCTTATAATCAAGCACGGCACAGGAGGTTGAGGAGGCAGTGGTGCAGTGGCTAGGCTCATGGACACGCTATCGGAGGAGGTAAATCCAGCGTAACAGACTCACTGTCGTAGGACTGTGAGTTCCAGACTCTAGCATGATGTTGTGCCCTTGGACATGACATTGATCCGTTGAGAATATGTAGTGAATACCTCAGCCCATTTGGTGATGGATTCAATGAGAAAATATTACATCGAAAAATGTAAACTTGTAGTAGGTTATACCTAAGAAGAACATCAAAGCCTTATACATAGGGTGTTTTGAAAAATACTTGTAGTGTTGATAGTAAGTTATAATATTAATGAAATAAATATTCTTTAAAACTGCTGGTTAACACATTTTCACATTTACACAATGTTTACAACATTTCTTGTACAACGTTACAAGGAGTGTGAAGGATAATCATGGAAGCACATTTACTTGTGCCTGTTATTCAAAACCTGTATTTTTATAGCATTAATCAACTTGAGTTGTCAACGAGATTTGTATACCAGGTGGAGTTAATTCTAATCAGCAAATCTTAATTTTTTTTGTCGAGCTTGAGGATATATATCTTAAGTCACGGCACTAAACCACTGGTGAGATCATGAGCTTTGTTTACACTTGCCTAGTGCCTGTAGGAACACAAACGCAGAATACAACATTATCATTCATATTGATAAAATATCTCAAAAGTGGCGTAGTGTCATAATGAAAATTCAATTCAACATATTAATGTGCTTATATATTTCATCGAACAATTAAAATGTTAACTGTAAAGGCTTATGAGTTTCATATGGACTAGGATTTCAGTACTTACATGTCAAAATCCAACAATAGAACAATTTAATCCGTAATACTATTTGACAATACTTTTCACAATGAACTAACTTTCATCTAGCAAAATGCTTGATATACGTTCAGTATATTTACGTATGCTGATGTGTATGGAACACAAAATCAATGGTATACTTAACGTACATCTTTGCATGTAATACGTTGATATACGTAGTGTATATCTTTTCAGAACAAGACAATACGTACTGCAGATCATTGCACACCAAGTGTACATTGTACTTATACATTTTATTAGCATACGTACGTGTATACTTAATGTATTTGACAAATGTATAGAATCAGTACATGTGTATATATAGTTGTATATCAAGCATTTAGCCTAGTGTTAAACCCCCCATGCTGACCTAATCCAAAAATCTAGCCACATATTTGAATAATAATTGCAATTTCAAAAGAAGACAAAAGACAGAAACACATGATAATCGTATTAACACCTCGGTTAATCCTGATCCCTGGCCTTTTCGAGCCGGGGTTTAAGGGCATACTACAAAGTATGACAACGTAAGACGTTTGTAAGATGCTACCTTTACAAGTAAATGTACTATGTACAACACAGGTGTTGCAAGAAGAACAAGTACAAACCAGAATAAAATAAAAACAAAGACACATATTAACACGATTGGAACTAATTCGGGATAATTGGATGGTGAAGTAATGTCGATTTCATCTAGTACAAATGTAATCTCATCTGCTTTTCTTTTTACGGTACACACTTGTTCTTTTGAGTAATTTGCAATATTGCAATATTCAGCTATAGGGCACCTAACACTTGGAAATCCAATCGTGTTTATAATAATTTAATCAATTCATCCTTCATTACAGATGACTGAAGTACTGAATTGTTTGCTTCTCAAATTTCAATTCTGCTCCCTTCAATCTGGGATTGGTAAAATCTACAGCCGGAATTGTCCACTCACATTCGTGATAAATGATCGATTGACCACTGATAAAAGAGACGGCACGGTCGCTTACAAGACGCTGCTTATTTCAAAGTCTACGAATTGCACACTATGGGAAGCGCGCTCTAAACTCCAACTTTGCACACATATACTGTTATCGTATGGAGAACATCACAAATATGATAGTAGAATGCAGTACAGGATTCCAATAAATTATTTTTGTACTTTACCTTAAACTGATCTTTGAAATGACAAACGATTGTAATGTTGTATTGTAAACTTAATGGAAATGTATTTTTGAATTATCTGTTTACTTCTATGCTCGACTGTAGATTTGTGTTCAAATGTAAACTGACGATTAAGTTCATAATATTGTCACGTTTTATGAACAATGTTACCATAGCAGTTGTTGCCACGGAATTTTCAAATATTTTGTAATGCAATGTCGTCTTGTCTTTGAACATGACAAAGGCAGGAACAGTATACTTTCTTGGCAGCTTTTCTATACTTTGAGTTGCACAGTAAATAAATGACAGGGTTGATTGAACTTTGAAATACTAGTAATATTGATGCAATTTTATTCGTTACAACTAATAAGACACAATACCGACCAAAGTCTTCATAGTTGTAAGTTATCGCATTAGTGATTGTAAACGGGGAAACACATACAAAATATACAACAGTCGTAGCAAAAACAGTCCTGAAAACTCGTCGGTTCTCTTTCACAAGTAACTCTGGTTGAGGCAGAGCAGATGACCCACTTCTTCTATTCATCTCTCTTGCGACTAACACGTACAATAATGACACTACAATTACATTGAAAGTAAAAAAAGCAAGCATTGCAGAGTATAAGATATAAAACATATTTCGGGCACGAGATTCATCGGAGTTTGGGTCTGACGATATACAAATGATTGCACTAATAAAACTAATGAGCAGCCATGTTATTGTGATGCTGACAACAATTCTCCTCGTCTTCAAATATGTATGTGCCTTAAAAGGATGGCACACCGCAATGTATCTTTCAATAGCAATCAACAGAATTGCAAAGTGTGACTCCACTACTGCGCTCCAAAACAAAGCATATGTAAAACGATTAATCAAGTTGCTGAAATGACCATTGTGTATATCTAGTGTAATGCTAGCAATGTGACAAAGTATATCTGACATGGCTAAATTAATCAAGAAAATATTCGTTTTACTTTGGAATTCCTTGATTTTACATATTACAAGTACATATGAAAAATTGTTAAGCAGTCCAACTATCGATATTGCCAAGTATATGTAATCAAACAATGCATCATAATCATACAAGTAATAATAATACTTGAATTAAAATACAAGTTTGAAAACATTTGAAAAATTTGTAACTTCATACATTAATTCTGAATTATCAGCGCAGGAAAAGTATATAGAGCCCGTCATTGTAAGCGCCAAAATGGATGTCGGCAATGCGTATGACAGAGGGAATCGTATCCTGTCACAGTTCCTATCCACCCATGAAAACTCTTCTCCTTGAAAATAACAGTTCAGTATCTTTAGATTTGCTACATGTAAACGTCCTTCATATGTCGAGCTGGCTCAGCAATCGTCCATGGTAGTCTTAAAAAACGTGTAAAATTCTCAACGGTGCATTAAGTCGTCACTCCCTGTGAACAGACAAAACAGTGCAGTTGATTGACCATTGCTCTGATTGACAGATTTGCGCACACTAAATTCCACTCCAGTTGGACAATAAACAGTTTTAAAATATCTTTAACAGTATTGTGATCCTTGTGGTACGAGGAAATTACGGAAATACCACAAACGATGTACTCAGGACATTGGCGCCGCGCATTGCTTGCCACTTTGCGTTTGGGATACGCGGCGTCAAAGTCCTCGTGCATCGTTTACACTATTTCCGTCATTACTTTATTATTATTTATACATGTTACATTCGTGACTCTAGCGTCAAATGGGCCAAGTAATGACCTTTTTTGTAAATTTTAAAACATTTCTTCCGATTGATAGAGCAATTTTATTTGTCGCATTTGCACAGTTACTCAAAAGTGTGATTGTTTAGGATGTTGTATATGTTGAATACTTCGTTTTTGATATTTATTGTTGAATTTTGCCATCACAAACATTGCTATTTGCATTTGAAAGTACCATGACTTCTGTTGCGTAAGAGTGTGCCATCTTTGGCAACTGCTGGGAAGTTCACTCCGGGTGATCTTTTTGGGAGAGGGGAATTCGCTAAGCGATTCTGTCCGCTGTTTTTCCTCTAGGTGAGTGGATACCGTATGTTGTGAGTTAGAACCTGACTTAAAACACCGTATTTTCTACACTGGGGTATAGCTCTGCAGTTACTCCGTGGAACGTAAAATGTGAGTGTACAAAACCATGTAGACGGTTACTAGACGTAGACGGTAGTCATAGAGAAACATAGCCAGAGTCGCAACGGGTATTGTTTAAGGCGTGAAGCGGTTACGTAGCCCATCCATGTTCGCCTAGCCTCAGGTTGCTCTCGCCTCTCTTTTCCGAAGAGTGCCGACCATGCATCCTTCGGTACTTTTCGGATTTTCGCCGACTGTTAAGCGACAGTATGATGTTCGACAAAGTTGTTGTTGTTGCTTTCTCGTTACAGAGGGGAGTGCGTCAAGGCTGCGCACTTTCAGCTCTTCTTTTTCTACTGTTCATTGAGCCTTTGGCATGTACAATTAGACAACATCATCACATCGGTGGTATTGATTTACCTTATGGTATGTCTGCAAAAATATCACTCTTGGCAGACGGCACGACTATTTTTGTTAAAGATAAACATTCTCTTTATGCTGTTTTCGAAGTTATGGATACCTTTCATAGGAGCAGTGGTTTGAAAATGAGTAACAAGAAGACTAAAGCTATGTGGGTTGGGGAAAAAAGGATTTGCAATGAGACAATTGAAAGTGTAGAGTGGAAAAACGACCCAATCAAAACCCTTGGAGTTTACTTTGGTTATGGTGAAAAGAAATGTAATTCACTGAATTTGGGCGGAAAATTAATCAAATTAGAAAAACTACTTAACTCTTGGACACAAAGAAATCTAACTATCTTTGGCCGGGTTACAATTGTAAAAGTTTTGGGCATTTCTCAGATAGTTTATTTAGCCAGTGTAATAGGTATACCAGGCAATATTAATGTTAAAGTGCCAAATCTCATTGACAACTTCATTAAGAAATAACGGCCTATAAAAAAGTGAATACTCGAATTTGGATATGATCAAGGGGGAGTAAACCATCTTAACTTAGATAACAAATTAAAAGCCACCAGTGCAATGTGGACCCAAAGGCTCCTTGATAATAAAGGCAGCACATGGATTGCTATTCCTTGGTCCTATTTCCAGCTGAGTGATTCTCATGATTTGTTGTAGCAAAATCAATTTGTAATTCTATACACAAAAATGTCAAATCACAGATTCCAAGTTTTTATGTAAATAATCTCAATGTATGGTACAAAGCAAGTGATAATGCTAAGATGAACAGAGTATTATGGAAATGGACGAATAAATATAATATGTTTTACCCATGTATTACAACAGAAGGTAACACAGAGTATGGAGTACGAACAGAGTCCAATTTTGTTCATGCAAATAAATTGACATCGGGAGTTTATTATTAATTATTTGAAAAGCAAAAACGTGGGGCAGACGATAAGTTACTTAAGTGGTTTGTATCTTTACAAGCAACAAGTTTAAGAAACGAACATAATCGTATTAGAGTATGGAGAAATATTTACATAGTTACAAAAGAATACAAATTGAGAGAGTTTCAGTGGAAACTATTACACAGATTCATACCATGTAACAAATATTTATTTTACTGGAAAAGAATTGATTTTATGTACTGTAATTTTTGTTTCAGTATTGATACTTTAGAACATGGCAATTTGGAATTTGATGTAGCACAAAATTTATGGAAACATGTTTCGTATATTGCAAGTAATTATACAGGACACAATATTATATTATCAAAGGCAGATATTATTTTTAATCGCGACTTAGGTGAGAATTGCACTGGAGATAAAGGCGACATGGTTGACCTCTTAATTATACTTGCTAAATGGTCAATCCAGAAATACTGGGTAACTGGAGGCATATTAATGCCTGTAAAGATTATTTTGAAAAATGAATCTATTCAAAGTACAAAATAGAAAAATTGAAGAATCCACATGCTAGTCAGCTAGAGGAATACGTTAGCATAATCAATTTAATGTAATGTTTTTTCTTCGTTTAAGGATCCCTTTTCTCTGTAAAATATGAATAATGTCAATAAAATGAGAAAATATTAAAAAAAAGTTTGTGTTGTTGTTGTCGTGTGGTGCTGAGCGGAATTGGCGTGCTGGCGAAAAAAGGAATGTTTTGAGCTTCAGGAAATTGAGTTTTACAGTTTTAAAAATTCCTGTCATATTTTTATGAATATATAATGAGTGTGTTTGAACCAAATTTGAAAGTGTTTTATCGATACTGTCTGGTTCTACTCAATGGTTTACGGTCAATAATACCGTCTTTTACACGTGCGTCAAGGAAGGACATGTTTATGAAACTGCTGGCATGTTATGTTTTGATTGGCGTGAAGCAGTGTTTCTGGCCTGAGAGCTCACAAAGTAACTATGATTGCTACGCGACTGGAAGTACGATGCCATCTCGTCGTATTTTTTGCATAATCTCGTGCAATTATTAACCACAAACAAAACCTCCAAAAAGTTTAACAACTTTGGAGCTCATTTTAATATGAAAAGCCAATATTCTACCGAGACGACCATTGAACAAAAGTCATGCCGCGTTTCCAGTGTGTCTGTAATATTTGTCTGTGCTATTGTGCGATACGTCGGTGCGACCCTTGGGAAAGTGATCACTGTGTTATTTTCCATTCGCGCCACAGTAAAAAGCAGTCATAATTTTAAAATTCTGTTTCAATACACTTAACGTTACCGGCGACGAGCACTGGACTCCAACACAAGGTGGAAAACACTGTGTACTGTAACTTACTGGATGCTGTTTACATGTACACTGAGATGGTCTGCGTGCAACAGCAGCATGGACGGCCACAGACACAATCTGCAAACTATTAAGATATTATCAATTGAAAAATGACCTACCTGTTGCAGACATGTGAACACCAGTGCCGAAACAAAGAATTGTGATAAAGGATAGCTGCCAAGCTTAAGACACCGGGTAGAATTCCCTGATGAAGCAACTTTGAAGTCGCTTCAAACGACAGATCAGACTGACGGCAGAGGAGCGGAGGGCTAATAATAGTCAACTGCCAAATGCTTACGTCACTACCCATCGCCCGACTCTGCGCGAATAGTTGATTGTTATACATCCAATTTGTGGCGAACTTTGGCCAATGGTTGGAGCTGGAAAATGTTCATCAAGTAAAAATTGTATACAATGCAAGATCCGAGGTACATGAATATTCCTCATTGATTAAGGGTCATTAGCATAGAATGTTAATACCGAAACAATGCTCATTAATGTAATCTGCATATTTGAATATCATTATACCTCGCATCTTGCACTTATAGAAAAGTTGAGTTTACACTGTTGCAAAGGCAACATGTCAAGGCATATAATGAATTTTAAACAAGTACAAATATCCACTCAGAACAGTGTTTTATTTGGTTTACGGCTTAGTCGTAAGTGTACTCGGCTTTAATACACTAATATTTTCCTGTTCAACGGACATCGACCTCTGAATTTCATTTCATGCCTGGGCAAGCTTCGTCTATTTATCATGCATAAATTAATTAACTTAATTGAATTGACTGCTTCGATCAGTCAAATTACTCAGAAAAACAAACAGATGAAATGAAATAGTTATCATGAGTGCATCACACAAGGACATCGGGATCACTTCGATGTTTAAAGTAATCACGATAAATTGTGCACACAGTAAGGTTCAAAGGTTAGTATACAGATAGGACGACAAGTGCAAAAAGGTGTATTTAAATTTATTGCCATTGAACCAGGCGAAAGTTTAGAGCAAAGTATGAGAGACTAAAGATAAATAGCACCCCACTGTCTAAAATTCTGAGATGGATGTCACGTGGCAAATGACATTTATTGGCATACGTGGCATTCCATCTTTGAACCAGCCTGTTGGTTTGTTGGGTTTTTTTTTCAAGTCCTCTTATGATCAACGACCTTTCCTTGATGATCTCTCTCTCTCTCTCTCTCTCTCTCTCTCTCTCTCTCTCTCTCTCTCTCTCTCTCTCTCTCTCTTTCTCTCTCTCTCTCTCTCTCTCTCTCTCTCTCTCTCTCTCTCTCAGTTGTACGATGTACAGCGAGATGATTCTTTTGTATTGTTTGCATAAGTTTTCCTATATAAATGCTTCATCGAATGTATAGACTGCATGAACGTTGCAATGCGTCGTCCTCTACCACAGCAATAATTCCGGCTATAGAGTACGAGACATCCCACTTGTCAAGCGTTACGCTTCTCACAGAAGTCAGGACGATAAATGACTAATGACCATACGTTACAATATTCACAAATCTCGTTCCTGTGATAATAGCAACCAAGAAATAAAATTGCCGACCCGCTCATGTTTTTGCACTATTTCTGAAATCACCTTGTACTTTACAGGAGCATACACCTGTGCTTAGATTCCTTCGTTTTTCACCCACTCATTCAAGCAAGACTTTATCCGCTGAATCGTTGCTTTTCCTTTTTGCAAATTTTCTGAAAGGTAGTCAACTGTAACGAATATTATTAAACAGAACACAATGGGACTCTGTGCTCAAGGACAGGTGACAACTTGCCCCATGTCAAGTTGGCAAATGGTCGTAACCCCTGTTTGGGCAACGCTTTTATTACATACCTCTTTGCATTGTTTTCACACAAAATTTCGGTGTTAAGTTTTGCAAAGGACAATCGTATTATTTATTTCAATGTTAGAGGAGAATCCATGGAAAGAGAGAATGATTTCTATGCATTGATATATTTATATCAATGTTATGCAGCTTACGAGTTTAATTTTTGTATGCATAAATTTCTAAAAAAACGGGATGTCCTACGTAAAACATGTAATTTGATCATTTATAAATCCAGAAGTTGTCAAGTTGAATATAGTTTAGCTTCACTTTAATTAAATGATGACTATGTGACCCGCGACATCATCAAGAACAAACGTTACCTTTGAATCCTATGGGGCGCGACATTTGATATAAATGTCAATAGAGTATTTTAGTTTGTGCAAATTCAGTAGCATGTTCTTATTTTTTGAAATTTAATAACCTTTTGTACAATATGTTATGTTAAGTGTTTTACATTCAGCAGCATAAAATTGTTAGAAAAATCATAGACAGTCGACTGTCTATGGAAAAAGTTTGTTTCATAAGTCAAAAACAGAATTCCTTGTTCATCTCAATCGTCCTTCTCTGAAATCAAGAAAACAATTAATTCACTGGCCTCTGTGACGTGATCAATAATGTACACCAGTTTGTCGATTTTTGTGATCGTCTGTTTCGTTTATTGAATTACCACACACTCTGGGTATGTTCGTGCCAGTAAACTTTATTTTCAGGTAACCAAATTGTGTTTGCGAATAACATTATTATGTTAATGTCTATCGTCACTGCAAGAATGTGATATAAGATACAAACACTAAAATATTGTTTAAGGAATGTTTTCAAAGTGATGAGACAGCGATTCCTAGAACTCAGCACACCAACTGGTTATAATTGATATGCCTTTTATTAACTGTACTGAGAGTACATTGGCTGAAGGGGGGCTTCTGGAAAACTTGTGCATAAAAAGGTGGTTTCCTATTACTTGCGAAAACAAAATGCCAAAGGAAAACATGCAGATACCCAATTTCCAGAAGTACCAATACGGCCATGAAGGATTGAAGACTGCCGCTCAAAAACCACCCGTTCGTACATTTGCTTTTGCTCGTTTAGTTTTGCAGAGTCATCACGATCGGAAATCTGGTGATCGGCTACAGTGAAGAGTGATCAGATTGAGTGGGTTTGAATTCCGGTCAGTCCTCGGCCCCTGGTGCCATATTGTTTTTGCTGTTATTGCTATGAAAGTCTTCTCGACTGTATGGTTCTGCGAAATGTTTAAACTTGTGACATAAGTAACAAATGTAATGTCTGAAGTTTATCTCCCCCCCCCCCCCCCCACCGCACACACAGGTCTGGAAATTGAATTTGCAAATGTCATTTTTCTGGTCAGTATTTTTCTTTACTACGATATCGTTTACTTGTTTTACTGATTTTAGGGTGTCTGGGGAGAGTATTTCTTTCTCATACTGATCGAAGGCATTTTTTTCCACTCGAGTTCAACACACTGTAATGCAATAAACTGCAAAGTTTGACAAATAACGTCGTGAAAAGACAGACTTATTGTCTGGCGATATTGCAGTGTTAATGTTAATCTGTAACTTACATCTTGACAAGCTCTTATTGTCAAACTTCTATTTTCTTTACAGATATTTTATAATTATCTAGGAAGCAATGATTCCTCAGCTACAATTGTATATTGACGGATTATGTGTTAATGGTACCAGGGTATGCTGTGTGGGAGATAATTAAGTTTATAGAAATATGTAAATCGTTGAACATTTAATTCACATAAAAGTGAAATGAATATTATCTTAAGCTATTACAGAGCGAGTGGCACTTTCGACTCATCAATTATTCACACGATTGGAATTAAATTGGGATAATTGGATCTTCATGTTTTTCAAATTTCTCGAAAATGTTAGGTTCTGTTCTGCTGAATGTAGCAATATTACAAATTACTCATAAAGACATTTGTGTCACGAAAAAAGAAAAGCAGATGGGCTTACATTTGCAGATTTAAAATATATTGCTTCACCGTCCAGTTATCACAAATTAGTTCCAATCGTGTTTATTTTGCGTCTCCATTAATTTTCGGACTAATTTTAATTCTGCAATTGGTGCTCCGGTTCAAACAAAACACACTGTATTTTTGTGTGGGTGTTTACCTTAACTTCACTAGTCATGTGAGTGGCCTGCGTGCTACGGTTCCGCCATGGACGGCACAATTATCGAAGCTCAATCGCCGTCGAAATTTTGTTCCTGTTTAGATGATTGTTGCCTTAAAACCTGTCCTCAGTATAAAGGGAGTCAGTCGTGGGAACTCGTCTGAAAGGTTGCCAGAGACCCAGACGACCGATGTAAACACTGTACCTAGGGTACGTTAGCGATTGATGAAAGTTTAAACATGATTGTTAACAAATAAACGAATATCTTAAAATTTTGCTCGGGCATCGTCATGAGCACCATCCCTTGGGCGGGCTACAAATCGTGGTCTTGCCCTTGCAGGCGTGTGTTATTATTTAACTAATGTTACTCGGTTCGGTACCTATCAGACATACATGGATTTCCTCATTTTCAGGCATTTATTGTGTCTATGTCCTCCTGTTTTTCGCCCTCTATGCCTTTGCATTGTCGGTAAAATATCGAACCTATTTATGGATGAGAGGAAACGCCCATAAACGGTTTAGTTGCTGTCACCAGTATTTTGCAAGATAGCTTTTTGCATAGCGATTCACTGTAATTGTCGATGGTTAGTGGGTTCTTAAGAATATATTGTCAATGCATCATGTTATGTCAGTCTACTTTCCCAATTCAAAACAGTAAGCTCTTTCGAGGGAGTGTGGCTTTTCTTTCATTGGCTGCAACGATGACGATAGCCCTTCTACAGACCACGTGTTTATTTGTTACCCAATAGCATCAATTAAGGTACAATATCTCAACCAATAGCGTATTATCATTCTGCTTTTGAAACTGAAGCTCGCGTTAGGATGAAATAGATGCAGATGAAAATTCTGGACATCATGGGTTCAAGGTAAGAATCTGTTGATAATGTCTGCAATGTTGAGCATATCTACAAGATGCTCTTTATGTGATGGCGCCCTAGGCTTCATTTCGTCCTTTTGTAGTTCTTATCTTTTTGGTTTTTGTAGTTATTTTTTAGGATTTTCTAGTGTTTGTTGTTGAACTTGCAATGTACAGAAGCAGCGTGACCTGCATTTAGTCGCTGAGTTACTGTCACTGATTGACCTTCAATAATATTCAGAATTTCCGTGGCAGATTTACGGTAACCGAATAAATGCCTGTGTCTTCGCTATTAAGTCGAGATTTGTTTGCTACGTTTAATAACAAACTCTGATTTATTACTCGCGCATTTTGTAGCATATTAGCAAATTTTCTTTTTTAATATCAGTCATGATTACTACATACGTAAACCCTTTGAGTAATGTACTCTTCCCGTCAAAATTATAGTGCAACATTTTTTTTCCATATCCTATTATTTTTTCTGTACTTCTTTGATAATTTTGGAGCGAATAGACATCACATTTCATTGGCTAAAGTTTGTTATCAAAATTTTGACAAAAATGAGAATAATTTCGACTGAAGTATATTTTCTAAAGGAGACAAAAACTGACTTTGGCGCTCAAAGTTTTAAGATATTTATCAGTAGTTCTTCCAGGCCGAGAAAAGAGGACGAGTAATGCTAATTTCAGAGATGAAATAATGGATTATATTATTGCTTAGCCAACAGGACATTTACGTCGCGGTGCCTCGTTTCTCCTACAGCGCTCGTGGAACTGTTTGGGGGTCAGTTGCTTAACCGGCAATATTCTCTCAATGACATTTGTACAGTGGAAGTAGGCCTTATGACATGGTCAATATCATTGAAAATTACGTACGTGACACCGTTTGAACTCTGTTGAAACAAGCATTAAAAACCCTTGCCATTGTCCAATTCCATATGACACCCTCTCTGTGTATATTGCGAGGGGGTGGATTGAAGATCAATATAAACGCGCTACTCTAAAAACAAGTTATCGTTGGTGACACAATCCCCACTTGTTTAATGGGTACTTTGATTACAAGTCCTTTGATAGGATAGAGTCATGTTCATTACTTGGGTCTGTCATTTAAGATGAGTTCCTTGGTTGTGAAAACACTAACACAATGTGGGCTGCCACCCTTATTACAAAAGGTCATTAAATAAGTCAACTAGTAATAAATCGCCTTGTTGTTGCCAAACATTTTTGCGATCTATTATTACAATGACAGATTGTCACATATACCACATTTAATACACAATACCACTAAGTGGCAATGAATTGTATTACGGCACTGTGAGATTAGTATCTCCAAAACATTTCATCAAATTTGATGTGTTGTTTCTTGACATATCATTCTAATTAGGATAGTTACGTAAATATGTAAATTAACAAATAATTAACATGACACACAGAGAGCCTTTGTTTAATGTTAAAGCAATGTATGCTCAACATCTGTAACAATTTTCATAAAATTTGATGAACCGTTTCTCAACATATTAGCCTTACAAAATTCACTAAATATGCATATCAGCAGTTAATTGACATGATATTCCACATATCTTTGCATGCCACAACATTACTGAAAGATAAACGTCTGTACTATGTTTCTTAAAATTTGATACAGCATTCCTAGATATCACACTTATTATGATAATTCATCAAATATGCAAATTATCAATCGATTGATATTCGGGAGATGTCTCTCTCTTTTGTATTAAAATATACATATGTATAAGTTACGTCTTTAAAAATTATTACTTCATTTCATCAATGGGTTTAAAAGTGGAAAAAACGCATAATAAACCTTAATAAAGTCACAGCTTTATAAAACGATTTTACGGACCAAAAGTTATCGTTAACGAAGCACTGGTTGAATATTTATGTTCAACGAGATCTCCATAAATATGGGCTATATTTTCAAGAAGGGTGTAGTTATGCAACAGTCGATGTTATCCCCGAGGGACCCAACCTCTGGCGCGACGGGACAAATGGGGGGGGGGGGGGGTAGACCGTCTTTGCCATGAAACTACGCCCAAGGGGGTAGGACAACTGTCTCCCGTTAGTCACTTTCACGGAAGAGCGCAGAATATGTAAATGCTCCACCCGTTAGTGTGTGGGGAATGCGGGGGATTGTCTTGTCTCGTGTTTGATTTTCAAGATTGTCTTGCCCCAGTTGACAAAGTTCGTATGACTAATTTCAAAATCCCCAAACTATGCCCTGAGGTTGAGGTGGTTGACATTGACTGCCGCTTTACAACAGTGACATAAGGCGGAGTCTTGCAAGCCATTGCTCAGCCTTTTTATACTAAAATTTAGATTAATATCCAGACATTGCATTCAAATCTTTCGCGTAAAGTCATTAAATGTTGCACTTGCAGAATGAAACTTTAGAGTATTTTTCCTACGTGTCAGTTTTAAAATAAACTCAGGAAGAAACAAGCATTTGACTTTACAACATGAGGTGAGATGGGCACTGAAGTGTATCGGTGTGTTTTGATTTCCTGATTTTATCTGTCAAAGTAAAAACTACTCACGTCATCTTGTTGACGTACTGCTATAAATTCGGATTTTTAAAGATGGAGCCAGCCTTCAGCGGCACATAAATTTCAACACTCGAGTGTTCAGTCTCGTGTATCGGGGCACGTAGTCTTTGCTTTGATCTCGAAGTGATTGATGGGAACATAGCTCTTGTCGACTATTCCAGATTTGCAAAGCATCTCTTAATATCGTTACAATTCGCGATGTAGACGATTTTTCAAACAATTATAAAGTAACCCCCTTTCCAAACCAGTTAATAGTCGCGCCAGCGGCTTACTGACTACGCATGCGCTTATTCATAATATACTATGCGAGTAACCGGAAGTGTACCCTTCTTTCATGGCGCCGCCATGTTTTTTTTTTTGAGTACTCGTAAATAACAAATACGAAACAAATTACTATGATATAACATGCCTTTTATAAAATATACCTCTTTTATTAGCCAGTAAATGTTATTATACACCTTGTCGCTGATACAATGTATCGTTGATATAGATAAACGGAGAAAACTGTCGTGCATATGAACGGGGGCATCCGCAAAGAATGCTGGGATTGCATTATAGAAGAGCGCCCCCTGTGTCAATAATTAGATTTAAAATTGCAAGTTTTTAGACGGAACGCTATAGTTTTCAGCTTGCAAGCTGGAAGGTGGGCAGTGAGGTTACTATTGCAATGATAATATTGCATAATACGTCCCTTGTTTAAAGCAATAGGCTGTTATCATTGTAAAAATTGCCAATTTTTGTTCAAAATTTTTACACACTACTGAAAATCTATACCTGCCCTGCTGCAGGGTTTGACGTCGTGTAAGTACGTGAATTGCTTTCATCAGAGGGAAACTGGGCATAGTTGTCATATAAACGTTTATGAAGTAACAATTACAGTTTATCATGAATCAATACAAATAACATTGCCAATCTAACCCCTGGCGCGACACCAAGGGCTGAGCCCTATATAATATTAAAGGTGTTTCTGAAATAAGAGACGGATGATTTTGTTATGTACAAGCTGTCCAAGAAAAATAGGTCATACTGACTCTGTTAACTAGAGAGATCAATAGACCGTACAGGTTAAATAGAGAACGAATACCTGTATAACACCTAGTATCACACTGATCATAGGGCTGCTTTTTAATATTCTTCTCATGTCATACGAATAGAATACAAAGTCTTTAGACATGCGCTGTCACGTATCGCGTTACAGCTAGTAAGTGTTACGAGTTCAATTATTTTGTCATGTTTACAATAAAGGCTAGTATCTAAGATGTTCTCATAATATGAGGGATTATGTTAGTCTATCAGGCACTGCTATTCAAAGGTTCACCCTGGAACGGGAAGGGGTGAATATTCGCGGAATGGGGCTAAATATAGGCAGGTGCGAGAAAGTTAGACTGGCACTTGCAGCGAGTCTAAATAAGATGATTTTTTTTCGTTTTTACAGCTTGGGTCAAGAGACGGAATTTGCATTACAATCATAACAAACGCCACTGGTCTGCCAGATTCACCGGAAACTTTCAGCGCAACTAAATATAGGCAGGTGCGGTAAAGTTAGAATGACACCACTTGCAGCAGGCCCATTGATGATGATTCTTTCGTTTTTAAACCTTGGGTCAAGTGACGGAATTTGCATCACAGCCATAACAAACGTCACTTAGATGTAGAGAGGTCAGACGTGGTCACTTTATCGTGGACAAAAGCAGGCTATTTTAAAACCTTAATAAAGTCAAAGCTTTATAAAAGTTTTTACGCACCGAAAATAATCGTAAACGAAGCATTGGTTTGATATTTACGCTCGACGAGTTTCTCACTAATATATATATACTTGGCATATTTTTATACAGTTGTAGTTACACCACTTACACCAGTGATAAATATCCAGTAATTGCATTCAAATCTTTCCTGAAAAGTTCTTAAATTTTGAACATACAGAATAAAACCTTAAAGTATTTTTTCACACATCAGATCTGACATGTGGAAAAATACATGAGGTGATTTGGGCACGGAAGTGTATTAAGTCTGTCATGTTTTCTTGATTTTGTCTATTACCCTAGGAATTATTCACTTCACGGTGTGTTGACAATACTGCTAGACACTCCGGATTTTACAAGACGGAGCCAGCCTGTAGGGCATATAAATTTCAACACCTGTGTGTTCAATCGCGTGTATCGGGGAATGTAGTCTTTGCTTTGATTTCGAAGTGCCTGGTGTAAACATATCCCACGTTCGAAAAGCGTCTAATAATATAAATATCGTTATTATTTATGAGAACGATATTTCGAACCATCTCCTCTCAAAATCAGTTAATAAAGACATGTTTCGGAAAGGACACGGTGTGTTGACGATACTGCTATACATTCGAAAAGGTTAAGCCGCCTCCTGGGGCACATAAATTCCAACACCTGTGTGTTCAGTCTCGTGTATCGGGGCATGTGGTCTTTGCTTTGAACTCGAATGCCCGATGTAAACATATTTCTTGTCGACTATCCAAAATTCGTAAAGCATCTAATAATATAAATATTGCTAAAATTTGCTATGCGCATGGCATTTCAAACAATTTTAAGTAAAACCTGCCCTCTACAGATCAGTTAATGAGGATATGTTTCAGAAAGAGAGGAATAGGTCATTGATACTTTGCCTGTTAACAGACTCATCAATAGACCGTGATCTACGGCGTAGAAATTAAATAGCGAACGACATCCTTTGCAACACCTAGTTTTACATTGATCATAGGGAAACTCTTAAGTAGGGCTGCTTTTTAGTATTCTTCTCATGTCAATGGAATGCAATACCAAATCTTTGTACTTGCGCTGTCATGTATTGCCTTACATCTAGCAAGTGTGACGAATTTATTTCTTTCTTATCTTTATAACCAGGGCTAGACCTCTTGAAACCTAAGATGTTCTTATAATATAATGAATCATGATAGCCAATAAATTGCTACTGAAAGGATCCCTCTGAAAAAAGGGGAATATTCATGGCACGTTTAGTTGCTCTGTCTTGCCTTTACAATCACGTTTGAGAGGGTGGAAACAAGCCGCAAGGAAACATATTTACCACTGGGCTTTGAATGGAGACGTTTGTGTCCCAGTTTGGAGATCGCCTAACCATTCATGTCTTAACGAGATTCACCGGAAACTTTCAGCGTATTTAAATATCGACAGATGTGGGAGAGTGAGAATGACACCTGTGTTGGATTGACCCTTCATGACCCTGACTAGATATTCAGAAGATCGCCCTCTATCTTTCTTCAGGCCCTCTGACACAAAGGTCAAGAAACTTCTTGGCAAAATAATTAAAAGGTTAAAGATTAAATACACCTACGCAGATACGTTTTTCTTCCACAGTCTTAAAACAAGTAGACATGCCACGTGGATCTCACTAGCACTCAAGCCAAGAGTAGGACTGTAGGCGCAACGATGTAAGTTGATTTCCCTTAATGACTTTCCATTTATGAATGCAGTACTTAGATATTTTTTGTAGAATGTAGTTCTTTTCTTCCGTTTACTTTGAACTTGATTTACCTCGACTCTCCAGTATAGACAATGAATGACCTTGTATTTTAATCTCTTTATTTACCCAGTTTTCACCTCTTCATGAATAAACCTATCCTTAACTAAAGCAACTGAGGGTGGTTATTTCTTGGAGTGGTTGGCACTTAGCGGATACAAAGTAACTGGACTCCGCCACAGCACCACTTACAGCGAGCCCATCGAGATGATTCTTTCGTTTTTACAGCTTGGGTCAAGTGACGGAATTTGCATTACAGTCATAACAATACGCCACTAGTATATGTCGAGAGGTCAGTTGTGGTCACTCTATGGTAACCCTTAAGGGCTGCTTATTAATATTCCTCTCATGTCATGCGAATAGAATACAAAGTCTGTAGACTTTCGCTGCCATGTATCGCGTTACTTCTAGCAAGTACGGCGATTCAATTCATTATTTTATTTGGACAACAAGGGTAGTCCTCTTTATGCTTCAGTTATTTACATAAGATGATGAATCATGTTAGCCAAGGTATTGTTATTAAAAGGTCCCCCCCCCGGAATGTGGGGGGGGGGGGGGTTAAATATACGCGTCACGGTGTGTTGCTCTTTCTCGCCTTAACACTTACATCTAAGACGGTGGAAACAAGCTGCAAGGAAAATATATGTAAGACAAGTGAGTGTTTGGCTTTAAATGGAGATGTTTGTGGGTCCCAGTTGAACGTTTGCCTAACCATTCATGTCTGTACGAGATTCATCGGAAACTTTCGGCGCAACTAAATATAGGCAGGTGCGGCAAAGTTAGAATGACACCCCTTGCAGCAAGCTCATCGAAGATGATTCTTTCGTTTTTCACAACTGGGGTCAAGTGACGGAATTTGTATTACAGTCAAAACAAATGCCACCAGTATATATGAAGAGGTCAGACATGGTCACTCTATCGTTGACAAAAGCAGGCCATTATAAAACCTTAATAAAATCAGAGCTTTATAAAAGTTTTTACGCACCGAAAATAATCGTAAACGAAACACTGGTTGGATATTTACGCTCGACGAGTTTCTCATTAATACATGGCATATTTTTAGACAGGTTTAGTAATACCAGTTACACCAGTGGTAAATATCAAGTAATTGCATTCAAATCTTTCCTGAAAAGTCCTGAAACTTTGCACATACAGAATAAAACCTTATAGTATTTTTCCACACATCAGATCTGACATGTGGAAAAATACATGAGGTGATTTGGCACGAAAGTGTATTCAGTGTGTCTTGTTTTCTTGTTTTTTTTATCACTCTAGGAATTATTCACTTAACGGTGTGTTGACGATACTGCTAGACACTCCGGATTTTTGAAGGCGGAGCCAGCCTGCAAGGGCACATGAATTTCAACATCGTGTGGTCAATCGCGTGTATCGGGGCATGTAGTCTTTGCTTTGATCTCAAAGTCCTGATGTAAACATATTACTTGTCAACAATCCCACATTCGCAAAGCATCTCATAATATAGATATCGTTATAATTTGCGATGTGGACGATATTTCGAACAATATCAAGTAATCCTGCCTCCTCTCAAAATTAGTTAATAAAGACATGTTTCTGAAAAGACACGGTATGTTGACGATACTGCTATACACTCGAAAAGGTGGAGCCAGCCTCCTGGGGCACATTAATTTCAACACCTGTGTGTTCAGTCTCGTGTATCGGGGCATGTGGTCTTTGCTTTGATCTCGAAGTGCCCGATGTAAACATATCTCTTGTCGACTATCCAAAATTCGTAGAGCATCTAAATATAAATATTGCTAAAATCTGCTATGCGCACGGCATTTCAAACAACGTTAAGTAACCCTGCCCTCTACAGATCAGTTAATGAGGATATGTTTCAGAAAGTGAGAAATATGTCATTGATACTTGGCCTGTAAACAGACCAATCAATAGACCGTGATCTTCGGCGTAGAGGTTAAGTAGAGAACGACATCCTGCTCAACACCTGGTTTTACACTGATCCTAGGGAAACTCTTGAGTAGGGCTGCTTTTTAGTATTCTTCTCATGTCACGGGAATGGAATACAAAATGTTTGTACTTGCGCTGTCATGTATGGCCTTACATCTAGCAAGTGTGACGAATTTATTTATTTTTATCTTTTTTTATAAAAAGGGGTACACCTCTTGAAACTTAAGATATTCTCATAATATAATGAATCATGATAGCCAATAAATTGCTACTGAAAGGATCCCTCTGAAAAAGGGGAATATTCATGGCACGTTTAGTTGCTCTGTCTCGCCTTTACATTCACGTTTGAGAGGGTGGAAACAAGCCGCAAGGAAAACATATTTACCACTGGGCTTTGAATGGAGACGTTTGTGTCCCAGTTTGGAGATCGCCTAACCATTCATGTCTTAACGAGATTCACCGGAAACTTTCAGCGCATTTAAATATCGACAGATGTGGGAGAGTTAGAATGACACCTGTGTTGGATTGAACCTTCATGACCCTAACAAGATATTCAGAAGATCGCCCTCTATCTTTCTTCAGGCCCTCTGACACAAAGGTCAAGAAACTTCTTTGCAAAATAATTAAAAGGTTAAAGATTAAATTACACCTACGCAGACACGTTTTTCTTCCACTGTCTTAAAACAAATAGACATGCCACGTGGATCTCACTAACACTCCAGCCAAAAGTAGGACTGTAGGCGCAACGATGTAAGTTGATTTCCCTTAATGACTTTCCATTTATGAATGCAGTACTTAGATATTTTTTGTAGAATGTAGTTCTTTTCTTCCGTTTACTTTGAACTTGATTAACCTCGACTCTCCAGTATAGACAATAGATGACCTTGTGTTTTAATCTCTTTATTTACCCAGTTTTCACCTCTTCATGAATAAACCTATCCTTAACTAAAGCAACTGAGGGTGGTTATTTCTTGGAGTGGTTGGCACTTAGCGGATACAAAGTAACTGGACTCCGCCACAACACCACTTACAGCGAGCCCATCGAGATGATTCTTTCGTTTTTACAGCTTGGGTCAAGTGACGGAATTTGCATTACAGTCATAACAAACGCAACTAGTATATGCCGAGAGGTCAGTTGCGGTCACTCTATGGTAACCCTTAAGGGCTGCTTATTAATATTCCTCTCATGTCATTCGAATAGAATGCAAAGTCTCTAGACTTGCGCTGCCATGTAACGCGTTACGTCTAGCAAGTACGGCGATTCAATTCATTATTTTATTTGGACAACAAGGGCTAGTCCTCTTTATGCTTCAGTTATTTTCATAAGATGATGAATTATGTTAGCCAAGGTATTGTTATTTAAAGGTTTCCCCCTGGAAAGGGGGGGGGTGTGTAAATATACGCGTCACGGTGTGTTGCTGTTTCTCGCCTTTACCCTTACGTCTGAGACGGTGGAAACAAGCTGCAAGGAAAATATATGTAAGACAAGTGAGTGTTTGGCTTTAAATGGAGATGTTTGTGGGTCCCAGTTGAACGTTTGCCTAACCATTCATGTCTGTACGAGATTCATCGGAAACTTTCAGCGCAACTAAATATAGGCAGGTGCGGCAAAGTTAGAATGACACCCCTTGCAGCAAGCTCATCGAAGATGATTCTTTCGTTGTTTACAGCTGGGGTCAAGTGACGGAATTTGTATTACAGTCAAAACAAATGCCACCAGTATATGTGAAGAGGTCAGACATGGTCACTCTATCGTGACAAAAGCAAGCCATTATAAAACCTTAATAAAATCAGAGCTTTATAAAAGTTTGTACGCACCGAAAATAATCGTAAACGAAGCACTGGTTGGATATTTACGCTCGACGAGTTTTCTCATTAATACATGGCATATTTTTAGACAGGTTTAGTAACACCAGTTACACCAGTGGTAAATATCAAGTAATTGCATTCAAATCTTTCCTGAAAGTCCTGAAATTTTGCACATACAGAATAAAAACCTTATAGTATTTTTCTACACATCAGATCTGACATGTGGAAAAATACATGAGGTGATTTGGGCACGGAAGTGTATTAAGTCTGTCATGTTTTCTTGATTTTGTCTATTACCCTAGGAATTATTCACATCACGGTGAGTTGACAATACTGCTAGACACTCGGGGTTTTAAAGGCAGAGCCAGCCTGCAGGGCCATATAAATTTCAACACCGTGTGTTCAGTCGCGTGTATCGGGGCATGTAGTCTTTGCTTTGATCTCAAAGTGCCTGATGCAAACGTATCACTTGTCGACAATCCCACATTCGCAAAGCATCTAATAATATAAATATCGTTATAATTTGCGATGTGGATGATATTTCGAACAATATCAAGTAACCCTCTCCTCTCAAAATCAGTTAATAAAGACATGTTTCGGAAAGGACACAGTATGTTGACGACACTGCTATACATTCGAAAAGGTGTAGCCAGCCTCCTGGGGCACATAAATTTCAACACCTGTGTGTTCAGTCTCGTGTATCGGGGCATGCGGTCTTTGCTTTGATCTCGAAGTGCCTGATGTAAACATATCTCTTGTCGACTATCCAAAATTCGTAGAGCATCTAATAATATAAATATTGCTAAAATTTGCTATACTCACGGCATTTCAAACAATGTTAAGTAGCCCTGCCCTCTACAGATCAGTTAATGAGGATATGTTTCGGAAAGAGAGGAATAGGTCATTGATACTTGGCCTGTTAGCCGACCGATCAATAGACCGTGATCTACGGCGTAGAGGTTAAGTAGAGAACGACATCCTGTTCAACACCTGGTTTTACATTGATCATGGGGAAACTCTTGAGTAGGGCTGCTTTTTAGTATTCTTCTCATGTCACGGGAATGGAATACAAAATTTTTGTACTCGCGCTGTCATGTATGGCCCTACATCTAGCAAGTGTGACAAATTTATTTAATTTTTATCTTTATAACTAGAGCTATTCCTCTTTAAACTTAAGATGCTCTCATAATATGATGAATTATGCTAGTCAATATATTGTTATTGAAAGGTCCCTCTGAAAACAGGGGGAAATATTCGTGGCACGTTTAGTTGCTCTGTCTCGCCTTTACATTCACATTTGAGGGGGTGGTAACAGGCCGCAAGGAAAACATATTTACCACTGGGCTTTGAATGGAGACGTTTGTGGGTCCCAGTTGAGCGTTTGCATAACCATTCATATCTCTACAAGATTAATCGGAAACATTCAGCGCAACTAAATATAGACAGATGTGGGAAAGTTAGTCCTTCACACATTTGGGATTTTACCAAAGAAGCGCATGTGTAGCTTTATGAATGGTCAGCAGTTATATTTTTCTCACTCCTGGATATATATTTCAGCGCTAAAACGATGTGTGTGTAGCTTTGCGGAAGCTTTTTACGTGAACTTGCAGTTTTTGAGACCTTTATCGACACTCTACCACCTAAATACCTATTGAGACCGTTCCAGACAAACATTGGCATCGTTCTGCGGTAAGTACAAAATTTGTACGACTATATACAGTCAGTGTTGTTGTTTGAGAGGTGATGACAAGTCTCCAATGACCCTTTTTGCTGTCTTGTTCAAGTCAATTCTAAGTGGATGATTCCGTCCCTTTCCAAATTACTGAGCATCTAGGGGTAACAAGCTATTCTCTGTTGAGCGTAAATATAAACTGATTTTGCAGCTACTCAAAAAAGGATGTCGCGGTAGTTGTCTATTTCGCTGGCGAATAGCGAGTTTATCGGTCGAGAAACTCAGTTGATTTAAAAGTCACCACCATGTCGACTTGAAGAGCTTGCCCTGTGACGTCATATTACACATACGTACCTTATTCTAAATTCTAATACAAACAATGAACACGCGAAAGCGAAAAATACCGCGACATCAGTTTTATTTACCTTTGCGCAGAGACCGAACTCTGGGCGTGATTCAAATCTTACATCGGACTTTCTGTACTTCGAAATCCATAGACAACGTAAAGCAAATATGAACAATATTGTCTCCAAGTTTCCTTCAGTTTACTTACAAAGTTGGAGCGCTCATGATATTTGTCTGTTGGGACTCGTCACTTGCAGGACATTTGGAGGTATGATATTAGGAGCACAAGTGCTGTGTGACAAGCATGATCTTGTCTTAGCATTGTCAACTTAAACGACGTTCATCAATGCAATTAGGCTGCAAAGGCCATGCTACTGCTGTATCTGTAAAGTAAGATTTTACAGTTTTGTAGCGTGTCCTTTCGTTTCAGTACAGATCGGAATGTGGGGCAGCAAGTGTCACCCATTTACACTGCTTATTTTGTGTCCCTTAGATCCCAGCCTGGTACAATAGCTTCCCAGTAGACACATTGTTTCGTTTGTACCTCAGTGGCGTTCAAACCCTTTATACCAATTTCTAATGACGTAATGTTTGTGGAGAGTTCGCTTTATCGTCATTTAATGAAAATACATGGTGAGATAATCTGTATTAGTTGATATGTAGTCAGTGTTATTGAATGCAGCTCATTCCTGCAAGAATCAATTCATGTCGACCCTTTGCCTCCTGCGGAGATTAATGCTAATATATATGCTTTTTGAAAATCGTACTTTTGCCTGATTAACACTTCTCTACTGCGATGAAAATTTCACTTTCCATGTCACTAGACTATTACTCTCCTCGCTTGTTTGTCTGTTATCCTTGTCGCTGTCTGTCTGTCTAATTGGATATGGATGTTTTATATTCACTGAGGCGCACACCTTTTGATCACAGCGGACGCATGGGTCGTTGGTGATTGATGCCGACCGATCCCCTAGATCAAGGCTCGACACCATTCTGTTCTATTTCATAGAATTCGAAGTCCATGCAACTGCCAAAATCTTTTCATTTGAGAACATCAAGGGTTGATTCAATGGACAAACCGGGAAGTGACTACCTATAGCCGCTAACGTACGCCTAATGCTACTGTTGTTGTTGTGTTGTTGTTGTGTTGTTGTTGTTGTTGTTGTTGTTGTTGTTGTGTTATACTTTCTCAACCCATACACATCCCTTTTATTTTTTGACTTTGAAAACCTATGGCAATTTTATTTATTTAAACTTTGCAGAAGTGACACCGTTTCTCTTCTTGGCGTTATTGGCACGTCAATTATCCGTTCTCTGTCAGCCCCTCTCACACCACTCTCGCCTTTCTCAGGTTGTAAGTCGAATAGCAAGCAAGTCAATGAGCCAGTCACTTCACTGTCTGTCTGTCTTACTGCCTCTGTGTATAGAGGCAGGTCATGGGATAGCGAAAATGGAATTGCTACTATAGCAAATGAATTTGGCTTGACAATTCGTTTTTGCGCATGGTACGCAGGTATATCATAACACAAAGTTTACATAGGGTAGCTCCTCGTGCAGACTAATTAGAGAAATTAGATTTATAGCGACAACCAATCAGGCCCATTCATACACTATTGCAATGCATTTAAAATAAGATTAAAGTCATGATAAATGTTCCCTGCTAAAAAATAACTAATAGAAAATGAAAGATTTGCTAAGCCCTTAGGCTAAGTCCTGGCATGTCACAAAAACTAACGTCTCATCATGTTGTCCAGAGGAGAATATGTTAAATCGTCACAACAAAGTTGTCCAACACTCGTCTGAATGTCAGTTGCAAACTCTTGCCGGATATTCCGCATTTAATAATAGTTATCCCACATTTATGACTGCGACCAACAGTTGCCTACATTGTCTTGCCAAAGATAACTGCAGTCAAAATTAGCGTTTCCCACCCATTCGCACGGCCATGCGGCTTTCTTTTCAGACAGTGGATTTCACTTCTTTTCACTGTAGTCACCTTTGTGTCTATTTAGAAAAGCATAATCTCTTACGCACGTTTTCCCGCTGCAGTAGATTTGGCACCTTGCTACCGTTTAGACGAAGCGTATTACATAGAAATAGCAAATCGAAGTGAATTTATTAACTTGTCTACCTATTACATTTTGTAGAATTTAATATTAAATTAGTAGACATATGACCGAAGAGAATAGAGGCAGTACTATATATGTACATAGAATCGTCGGTTTAAAATTCCTCGAACGGGTTCTAGAATATTTGCATAACCTCTGAAGCATCTGAGATTATACACTTTGCACGGAACACGATGAATCCGCTCGCGACTTTGATTGTTGTTCATCACATGATTAAAATTTCCAGTAAAATCAATGACAACATATGGAATTCGCCGCTTTCGAGCCTCCGGCTCACCTGCAATGGGCGCAGCCATTTTGATCTTTGTTTACTTCCGGTTGTATCTTCAGAAAGTGGCGTTAAGTGTACTCTATGCTAAAATTTACATCGCCCTCTCCAGAGCCATTTGGATGATAATAAATATTCATAGAGTATAATGACGTCACGACCAGACCATGAACCAGTATCCTAGTAGATAACTTTGTTTGTATACACTAGGAAGACACATGGTTTGACCTAGGGCAGATGAGGCGGACGCTGTTTAACTTTGAACAGCGTGTGTTGTGAAATGTAAAATCTTTTCTTTTCAAAAGAAGGACAATGTATGAGAGAAGAAGGACCTAATTGTGCTTTCCCCTTTTAGCGTCACACGATGACAAAGTGTTTTCCTAGAGGTAGTTTTTACCCTTCAACTTTCACAAGACATAGCCATGGCGCATTTTGAAGACTAGTTTTCGTAATTTGCTACCTGTGGAGATTGTCCTTCCTCGTTTAAGTCCTGAAATGATTTTTTAACCATATCGTGTCACATAAAGTCTGAATTCGGCTTTAAAGGCAAGAATTATACGTTTATGACCGTATTTCTTGGATGCTTATGCTGCAGCGTAACCCGCCCCCGCCCCGTTTAAAATAGAGCCATATCTTCTTCTCAGAAATCTCGCTGCATTTTAAGGTACAGTCAGCCTCGGGGACAGATACTTTTAGGCTCTCAAATTTTTACAATTAACAATTGATGCACCACTTATGGATGGCTCATTTCAATCCTTTCCGTTGAGAAGAAATAAATTGAATATCTTCGGAAAGACTAATTTAAACTGTCTTCTATGGTTAAAACAGGGGTGGCGACCATTTTGAATTTCACTTGCCGGTATGTATCAGGTAATTTGTCTCTCTTGTACCAAACATTACAGGATGACCCTGGATTTTTACTGTATCCATTCATAAATATGAGGCCCTACCTGTCTATCTGTAAGTCGGACGTTTTATTTTCTTTATCACCCTCGTTCCCTCCCTTTAAGAACGTAACATCAGAGTATGGGTGCTGAACACCATGAAAATCAAACGATAATTGCCGTGCATAAAGTCAAATAAAAATGTGTTTCCTGACCTTCTCTAGAAAAAAAGGAGGATTTTTTCTCACTCACAAAAAATCCCATTAAATTTTATTAAGCGAATGCTTAATTGTAGGATGAGTTACCTTTTGAGCTGTAAGGAAAAATATCCTTGCTCAAGGGCGCAACACCGTGATGGAGTCTGGTAGCATTCTTGAAAAATTAGGCAGAATTTTTTTTTTTTTTTTTTGGGGGGGGGGTGAGTAAACCCTTGAAATATGATAAAATTTAAATAATTTAAGGGACTGTGGGAGAGTAGTCAGGATACCGGTCTCGCTATCAGAGGATGGTGAGTTCGAGACCTGGTCATTGCCGAGGACGGTAAGTTCGAGAATCAAGCATGCGTTGTGTTCCTGAGCAAGGTGTTGTTGTCCTTATATCCCAATTTAGGTATCCCAACCTATATTTGGGCATTTGCCTGGATTGGATTTTCTTAAAATTAAATGACTTTTTCAGAATGAAAAACGTTGACTGGGATGTATCTTTGAGAATGAGGAAAGGTCACGATAGATTTTTCCTAGAGTAGGTTACTTTACCACAAACATGCACATTTTTATTTGGTCAACGAGATCATTGAAAATATCAGTGAATAGAGGGACGTGATATTACTTGGTATTTTAATCGACTAATGTATTGATACAGGACACCATGCCGTAGCGAAAAAATGAAACCTCTTGTAGTAAATATTATTTTGACAGGTGACCTACAATACCGTGTTCATCTTACTAACAAATATTGCTCATTATTTCGCCGTAATGCGTCCCAAAGAAAATTCTTTAACGTAATAGCCTTTGACGAAAACATGCAATGACTTCAAGTAAGTTAATTAGTGACTTACTTTGTCTAGTAAATGTGCAATATTACAAAACTCTGGTGACTGGTTACAGCAGTGATTTCAACGATATCAGAGTGGTCGTCAAGGTGACCGACCGACTGTTTGGTTAAATTAAGGCACTCGGACAGTTTCTCACGACATCAACAGTATTAAAACTGTGTGAACATCTCGCCAGTCATTGACAAAGTAAGCGTCACCTACCTATTTATCATGCCCATGTTGTTAAATGTCAAAATATCATTAAATCATTAGCAATGGTCAGCCGAAAATGGGCGTCTCACTCTTCAGGAAACTTGTAAGGTGTTGCTAAGGTGACACCGATATCTCTTTTTGGGAATTTCGTCTTAAGCTTTTGAAGTGCTCCCCAGGGTAAATATTGCTAATCAACAACTTTCACTGAGAATCAGATACATAATGGCCAAAAGCCACCAACAAACGTCTGGTGTTTTAGTTGTAATTTTAGTTGTCGTTGTTTTTAAAGTATTATACATTGTCAACACGTAAATTTCCGTGCTAGAAAATCTACAGCAATTTCATGTATTTGAATCGTGCGACAATGATAACTTTTCTCGTTTCAAATCCTTGCCAAATCGATTTCCTGTTCTCTGCCAGCCTCTCTCACACTGCTCGGTTTCTCTGGGTGTACATCAGATAGCAAGACAGTCAATTAGTAAGTCGATACATGAATATGGTGGTTTTGACCTTTCGACAATGACAAAACATAGCCGTGGCATATTTTGAAGTCTAGTTTCGGAAATTTTGCTACTTGTGGACATTGTCCTTCCTTATTTAATTCCCAAAAGGATTTCCTGACCATAGACAGTCACAAAAAATCTGATCTCCGCTTTCCGGTCAAGAATTATACATTTGCGACCGTATTACTAGGATGTCACTCTGCAGCGTAAGCCCAACATTTAAAATGGAGCCTTATCTCAGAAATCTCGCTGCATTTTAAGGTACAATTCAGTTAGGAGACAGATATTTTTAAACTCTCAATTTGATTCGAGAAAAAGAGCGCATTTCATCTGCTACCAATGCGTGATAAGCCATGTGATTCACACCAATAGGATAAAATAAAAATGCGCATTTTTATTGTTTTATTGTTTTAAATTTTTAAGGGGTGGATTAATCTTATGAAATTTTATAAAATTTTCATATTTTAAGGCACTGTGGGGCAGTGGTTATGGCACTTGCCTCACTATCAGAGAATGGTGATTTCGAGGCCCGGTCGGCACTATCGAAGGATGATGAGTTCGAGTCTAAAGCATGGCGTTGTGCCATTGATAAAGGCACTATTCTCCCTTTACTTCAATTGGATACCTCGTCTTGTAATTGAGCATTCGCCTGTTGGATGATGAATTTAATTTTCATAAGTTCAATGAGTTATTTTTCATACCGAGAAGATATATCTAAGATGTATTTTTGAAAATAAGTAGGTCATATCACTGGAAAACACGCGCATTTTTATTTGGCTTAGAAGATGGTGGAAAATGTCAGTGACTAGACGGGTTTGATATTACTTTGTATTTTCATCGACTTATGTATTAATACAGGACACGATGCCAAACCTACTTTTTAGATAAGAATTGCTGGAAAAAATACAATGTTCGGAAATTTAATCTCTTGTAGTAAATATCATTTCGACAGGTGAATCATGGTATTGTATATCATCTCACTCACAAAATATTGCGTAAAGCGTCACCAAGAAAATGCTTTATCGAAATGTTCTTTGATTTAAATTTATGCAATAACTTCTAGTTAGTTAATTAGTGACGTAAATTGCCTCGTAAATTTGTGATATTTAGAAACTTTGATGACAGGTTACACCAGTAATTTAAACTTTATTCGAATAGTCGCCAAGATGACGAACTGTTTGTTGAAATTAGGCACTCGGAAAGTTTGTCACGACATGAGCAGTATTAAAACAATGTAAACTTCTTGCCTGTCATTAAATAAGTAAGCGTCACCTATTTATATATCATGCCTATTTTGTTATATGTCAAAAATACCATTCTCTCAATTAAAATGATAACCAGAGAATAGGAAATAGAATACAAAATCTTTAGACTTGCATTGTCATGTATCGCGTCACGTCCAGCAAATTGACGAGTGAATTTATTTTTAAAGGTCTTGTAAAAATGCCCTTTCTCGTATTTACCCTCACGTCTGAGACGCGGCGTTGGAAACAAGCCGTTAGGAAAATGTATTTACGATAGGTTAGTGTTTGGCCTTGAATGGATACGTTTTGTGGATCCCGGTTGAGCGCTTGCCTAACCATTCATGTCTAAACGAGATTCACAGGAAACTTTCAGCGCAACTAATTATAGACTGATGTGGGAAAGTTAAAATGATGCCACTTACAGCGAGCCAATCGAAGATGATTCTTTCGTTTTTACAGCTTGGGTCAAGTGACGGAATTTGCATTACAGTCATAACAAACGCCACTAGTATATGTGGAGAGGTCAGAAGCGGTCACTCTATAGTGGACAAAAGCAGGCCATTATAAAACCTAAATAAAGTCACAGCTTAATAAAAAATTTTGAAACCCCCCCCCCCCCTGAAAATAATCGTGACCGAAACACTGGCTGGATATTTATGTTCGACGAGTTTTTCATTAATGTTTGGCATATCTTTTTAGAAAAGTGTAGTTACACCAGTGGTATCTGTAAGTCTTCGGTCAGCTTTGTGATGATAGAGTTCCAGGTAAAATACCCAGTGATTGCATTCAAATCTTTCCTAAAAAGTCATGAAATTTTGCACATACGTAATGAAATCATAAAGTATTTTCCTTATATCAGATCTGATATGTGGAACAGCAAATGAGGCAATTTTGGCAATGAAGTGTATTAAGTGTGTCTTCTTTTCTTGATTTTTTCTATCACCCTAGGAATTATTCACTTCACGGTGTGTTGACAATACTGCTAGACACTCCGGATTTTAGAAGGCGGAGTCAGCCTGCAAGGGCACATGGATTTCAACATCGTGTGTTCCGAAATCGCGTGTATCGGGGCATATAGTCTTTGCTTTGATCTCAAAGTGCCTGTGTAAACATATCACCTGTCAACAATCCCACATTCGCAAAGAATCTAATAATATAGATATCATTATAATTTGCGATGTGGACGATATGTCGAACAATATCAAGTAACCCTCTCCTCTCAAAATCAGTTAATAAAGACATGTTTCGGAAAGGACACGGTATGTTGACGATACGGGGCATGTGATCTTTGCTTTGATCTCGAAGTGCCTGATGTAAACATATCTCTTGTCGACTATCTAAAATTCGTAGAGCATCTAATAATATACATATTGCTAAAATTTGCTATGCGCACGCCAGTTCAAACAATGTTAAGTAACCCTGCCCTCTACAGATCAGTTAATGATGATATGTTATAGAAAGAGAGGAATAGGTCATTGATACTTGGCCTGTTAACAGACTGATCAATAGACCGTGATCTACGGCGTAGAGGTTAAGTAGAGAACGACATCCGGTTCAACACCTGGTTTTACACTGATCCTAGGGAAACTCTTGAGTAGGGCTGCTTTTTAGTATTCTTCTCATGTCACGGATATGTGAATACAAAATTTTTGTACTTGTGTTGTCATGTATGGCCCTACATCTAGCAAGTGTGACGAATTTATTTAATTTTTATCTTTATAACTAGAGCTATTCCTCTTTAAACTTAAGATGCTCTCATAATATGATGAATTATGCTAGTCAATATATTGCTATTGAAAGGTCCCTCTGAAAACAGGGGGAAATATTCATGGCACGTTTAGTTGCTCAGTCTCGCCTTTACATTCACATTTGAGGGGGTGGTAACAGGCCGCAAGGAAAACATATTTACCACTGGGCTTTGAATGGAGACGTTTGTGGGTCCCAGTTGAGCGTTTGCATAACCATTCATATCTCTACAAGATTAATCGGAAACATTCAGCGCAACTAAATATAGACAGATGTGGGAAAGTTAGTCCTTCACACATTTGGGATTTTACCAAAGAAGCGCATGTGTAGCTTTATGAATGGTCAGCAGTTATATTTTTCTCACTCCTGGATATATATTTCAGCGCTAAAACGATGTGTGTGTAGCTTTGCGGAAGTTTTTTACGTGAACTTGCAGTTTTTGAGACCTTTATCGACACCTAAATACCTATTGAGACCGTTCCATACAAACATTGGCATCGTTCTGCGGTAAGTACAAAATTTGTATGATTATATACAGTCAGTGTTGTTGTTTGAGAGGTGATGACAAGTCTCCAATGACCCTCTTTGCTGTCTTGTTCAAGTCATTTCTACGTGGATCATTCCTTCCCTTTCCAAATTACTGAGCATCCAGGGTAACAAGCTGTTCTCTGTTGAGCGTAAATATAAACTGATTTTGCAGCTACTCAAAAAAGGATGTCGCGGTAGTTGTCTATTTCGCTGGCGAATAGCGAGTTCATCAGTTGAGAAACTCCTTTGATTTAAAAGTCACCACCATGTCGATTTGAAGAGCTTGCCCTGTGACGTCATATTACACATACGTACCTTATTCTAAATTCTAATACAGACAATGAACACGCGAAAGCGTCAGACATCAGTTTTATTTACCTTTGCGCAGAGAGCGAATTCTGGGCGTGATTAAAATCTTCATCGGACTTTCTGTACTTCGAAATCCATAGACAACGTAAAGCAAATATGAACAATATTGTCTCCAAGTTTCCTTAAGTTTACCTACAAAGTTGGAGCGCTCACGATATTTGTCTGTTGGGACTCGTCACTTGCAGGGCATTTGGAGGTATGTTATTAGGAGCACAAGTGCTGTGTGACAAGCATGATCTTGTCTTAGCATTGTCAACTTAAACGACGTTCATCAATGCAATTAGGCTGCAAAGACCATGCTACTGCTGTATCTGTAAAGTAAGATTTTACAGTTTTGTAGCGTGTCCGTTCGTTCAGTACTGATCGGAATGTGGGGCAGCAAGTGTCATCTTTCACTCTGCTTATTTTGTGCCCCTTAGATCCCAGCCTTGTACAATAGCTTCCCAGTAGACACACCTTTTCGTTCATACCTCAGTGGCGTCTAAACTCTTTACAGCATTTTCTAATGACGCAATGTTTGTGAGAAGCGTGTGAATCATCATTTAATTAAAATACATGGTGAGATAATCTGTATTAGTGGATATGTAGTCATTAGAATTGAATGCAGCTTATTCCTGCAAGAATCAATCTTATCTCGACCCTTTGCCTCCTGCGAAGATTAATGCTAATATATATGCTTTTTGAAAATCGTACTTTTGCCTGATTAACACTTCTCTACTGCGATGAAAATTTCACTTTCCATGTCACTAGACTATTACTCTCCTCGCTTGTTGTCTGTTAATCCTTGTCGCTGTCTGTCTGTCTAATTTGATATAGGTGTGTATATTCACTGAGGTGCAAACCTTTTGATCTCAGCGGACGCATGGGTCGTTGGTGATTGATGCCGACCGATCACCCTAGATCAAGGCTCGACAACAATTCTGTTCTATTTCATAGAATTCGAAGTCCATGCAACTGCCAAAATCTTTTCATTTGAGAACATCAAGGGTTGTTTCAATGGACAAACCGGGAAGTGACTACCTTTAGCCGCTAACGTACGCCTAATATGCTACTGTTGTTGTTGTTGTTGTTGTTGTTGTTGTTGTTGTTGTTGTTGTTGTTGTTATACTTTCTCAACCCATACACATCCCTTTTATTTTTTTGACTTTGAAAACCTATGGCAATTTTATTTATTTAAACTTTGCAGAAGTGACACCGTTTCTCTTCTTGGCGTTATTGGCACGTCAATTATCCGTTCTCTGTCAGCCCCTCTCACACCACTCTCGCCTTTCTCAGGTTGTAAGTCGAATAGCAAGCAAGTCAATGAGCCAGTCACTTCACTGTCTGTCTGTCTTACTGCCTCTGTGTATAGAGGCAGGTCATGGGATAGCGAAAATGGAATTGCTACTATAGCAAATGAATTTGGCTTGACAATTTGTTTTTGCGCAAGGTACGCAGGTGGATCATGTCACAAACATAGGGTAGCTCCTCGTGCAGACTAATTAGAGAAATTAGTTTTCCAATCAGGCCCATTCATACACTATTGCAATGCATTTAAAATAAGATTAAAGTCATGATAAATGTTCCCTGCTAAAATATAACTAATAGAAAATGAAAGATTTGCTAAGCCCTTAGGCTTAAGTCCTGGCCAGTCACATAAACTAACGTCTCATCATGACGTCCAGAGAAAAAAAAAATGTGTTAAATTGTAACACCAAAGTTGTCCAAAACTCGTCTGCATCTTCGCTGCAAACGTTTGCCGGATATCCCTAATTTATGAATGGTTATCCGCATTTACGACTGCGACCAACAGTTGCCTTTAGTACATTGTCTGGCCAAATATAACTGTACTTCAAATTAACGTTTCCCACCCATTCGCACGGCCATGCGGCTTTCTTTTCAGACAGTGGAATTCACTTCTTTTCACTGTAGTCACCTTTGTGTCTATATGAAAAAGCATAATCTCTTACGCACGTTTTCCCACTGGAGTAAGTTTGGCACCTTGCTACCGTTTAGGCAAAACGTAATACATAGAAATAGCAAATCGAAGTGAATTTATTAACTTTTCTACCTATTACATTTTTTGTAATGTATTATTAAATTAGTAGACAGATGACCGAAGAGAATAGAGGCAGTACAATATATGTACACAGAGTAATCGGTTTAAAATTCCTCGAACGGGTTCTAGAATATTTGCATAACCTCTGAAGCATCTGAGATTATACTACTTTGCACATAACACGATGAATCCGCCCGCGACTTTGATTGTTTGTTCATCACATGAATAAAATCAATGACAACATATGGAATTTGCCGCTTTCGAGCCTTCGGCTCACCTGCAATGGGCGCAGCCATTTTGGATCGTTGTTTACTTCCGGTTGTATCTTCAGAAAGTTGCGTTAAGTGTACTCTATGCTAAAATTTACATCGCCCTCTCCAGAGCCATTTGGGTGATAATAAATATTCATAGAGTATAATGACGTCACGACCAGACCGTGAACAAGTATCCTAGGAGATAATTTTGTTTGATACACTCGGAAGACACATGGTTTGACCTAAGGCAGATGAGTCGGACGCTGTTTAACGTTGAACAGCGTGTGTTGTGAAATGTAAAATCTTTTCTTCTTAAAATAAGGACAATGTATGAGAGAAAAGGACCTAATTGTGATTTCCCCTTTTAGCGTTACACGATGACAAAATGTTTTCCTCTAGGTGGTTTTGACCCTTCATCAGTGACAAAACACTGCCGTGACATATTTTGAAGACTAATTTCGGTAATTTGCTATTTGTGGAGATTGTCCTTGCTTGTTTAAGTCCCGAAATGATTTTTTAACCATATCGTGTCACAAAAAACTCTGAATTCTGCTTTAAAGGCAAGAAATATACGTTTAATACCGTGTTTCTTGGATGTTCATTCTGCAGCGTAACCCCCCCCCCCCCCGTTTAAAATGGAGCCTTATCTTCTTCTCCAAAATCTCGCTGCACTTTAAGGTACACTCAGCCTCAGTGACATATGTTTTTAGGCTCTCAATTTTTTACAATTAACTTTTGATGCACTACTTATGGATGGCTCATTTCAATCCTTTCCGTTGAGAAAGAAATAAATTGAATATCTTCGGAAAAAACTAATTTAAACTGTCTTCTATGGTTAAAACAGGGTGGCGACCATTTTGAATTTCACTTGCCGGTGTGTATCAGGTAATTTGTCTCTTGTACCAAACATTACAGGATGACTCTGGATTTTTACTGTATCCATTCATAAATATAAGGCTCTACCTGTCTATCTGTGAGTCTGACGTTTTATTTTCTTTATCACCCTCGTTCCCTCCCTTTTAAGAACGTAACATCAGAGTATTGGTACTGAAAACCTATGAAAATCAGACGATAATTGCCTTGCATAAAGTCACACACAAAATGTGTTTCTGAACTTCTCTAGAAAAAAAAAACTCGGGGGATTTTCTCACTCACAAAAAAAACCATTGAATTTTATAAAGCTAATGCCCAATTACAGGATGAGTTACCCCATTGAGCTGTAAGGAAACAGATCCTTGCTCAAGGCGCAACACCGTGATGGAGTCCGGTAGCATTCTAGAAAAATTAGGCAGGTAGGTGGGCATTTCTTTTATTTTTCAATTTTATTGTCTTTCTTTCGGGGGGGGGGGGGTTGAGTAAACCCTTGAAATATGATAAAATTTAAATAATTTAAGGGACTGTGGGAGAGTAGTCAGGATACCGGTCTCGCTATCAGAGGATGGTGAGTTCGAGACCTGGTCATTGTCGAAGGATTGTAGGTTAGAGACTCAAGCATACGTTGTGTCCCTGAGCAAGGTGCTGTTGTACTTATATCCCAATTTAGGTATCCCAACCTATATTGGGGCATTTGACTGTTGGATGATGGATTGAATTTTCATAAAATCAAATTGAATTTTTGAGAATGAAAAACTATGTCCAGGATGTATCTTTGAGAATGAGAAAACGATCACAACAGATTTTCTAGAGTAGGTCGCGTTACCGCAAACACGCACATTTTTATTTGGTCAAGGAGATCATTGAAAATATCAGTGAGTAGAGGGACGTGATATTACTTGGTATTTTAATCGACTAATGTATTGATTCATTTTAGATAAGAATTGCAGGAAAAAATGAACCTCTTGTAGTAAATATTATTTTGACAAGTGACCTACAATACCGTTTTTCATCTTACTCACAAAATATTGCTTTTTAATTCGCCGTAAAGCTTCCGAAGAAAATTGTTTATCGTAATAGCCTTTGACGAAAACATGCAATAACTTCAAGTAAGTTAATTAGTGACTTACTTTGTTTAGGAAATGTGCGATATTAGGAAACTCTGGTGACTGGTTACAGCAGTGATTTCAACGATATCCGAGTGGTCCTCAAGGTGACAGACTGTTTGGTTAAATTTAGGCACTCGGACAGTTTCTCACGACATCAGCAGTATTAAAACTGTGTGAACATCTCGCCAGTCATTGAAAAAGAAAGCGTCACCGACCTATTTATCATGCCATGTTGTTAAATGTCAAAAATATCATTAAATCATTCGCAATGGTCAGCCGAAAACACGTTAACTTTCGTGCTAGACAACCTACAGCTATTTCATGTATTTGAACCGTGCGACAGTGACAACTTTTCTCATTTCAAATCCTTGCCCAATCGATTTCCTGTTCTCTGCCAGCCTCTCTCACACTACCATCTTTCTCTGGTTGTAAGTCAGATAGCAAGACAGTCACTTAGTCAGTCGATACATGAAAGACAAAAGGCTTGGTCTAACAAAGGTAAGGCGGACGCTATTTAACGATGAAACGCGTGCGTTGTGAAATGTAAAATCTTTCCTTTTCAAAAGAAGGACAATGTATGAGAGAAGAAGACCTAACTGTCCTGTCCCGTTCTAGCGTTAGCAGGGAAAAATGTTGTCCTGAAGGTGGTTTTGACCTTTCAACAATGACAAAACATAGCCGTGGCACATTTTGAAATCTAGTTTGGGAAATTTTGCTACATGTGGACATTGTCCTTCCTTATTTAATTCCCGAAAGGATTTTTTAAACCATAGACAGTCACAAAAAGTCTGATCTCCGCTTACCAGTCAAGAATTATACATTTACGACCGTATTACTGGGATGACACTCTGCAGCGTAACCCCCAAGTTTAAAATGGAGTCTTATCTTCTCAGAAATCTTGCTGCATTTTAAGGTAACATTTACCATGGGGACAGATATTTTTAAACTCTCAATTTGATTCGGTTAGAGAATAGTTGAAATTTTCACGTAGGAAAGGTTTTACAAAAGTCTTCAATTTCGAGGCACGTTCAACATGAACATTGTTAGACTTTGGTCATGAGCCCAGCACTTTTCACACTGTACTTTATTTACAGTAAGAAATTTCTGTGAGAAAAATAGCGCATTTCATCTTCTACCAATGCGTGATAAGCCATGTGATTCACACCAATAGGATAAAATAAAAATGCGCATTTTTATTGTTTTATTGTTTTAAATTTTTAAGGGGTGGATTAATCTTATGAAATTTTATAAAATTTTCATATTTAAGGCACTGTGGGGCAGTGGTTATGGCACTTGCCTCACTATCAGAGAATGGTGATTTCGAGGCCCGGTCGGCACTATCGAAGGATGATGAGTTCGAGACTAAAGCACGGCGTTGAGCCATTGAACAAGGCACTATTCTCCCTATACTTCAATTGGATACCTCGTCTTGTAATTGAGCATTTGCCTGTTGGATGATGAATTTATTTTTATAAAGTTCAATTGAGTTATTTTTTTTACCGAGAAAATATATCTAAGATGTATTTTTGAAAATAAGTAGGTCATATTACTGGAAGACACGCGCATTTTTATTTGGCTTAGAAGATGGTGGAAAATGTCAGTGACTAGACGAGTTTGATATTACTTTGTATTTTCATCGACTAATGTATTGATACAGGACACACGATGCCAAACCTACTTTTTAGATAAGAATTGCTGGAAAAAATACAATTTTCGGAAATTTAATCCCTTGTAGTAAATATAATTTCGACAGGTGAATCACGGTATTGTATATTATCTCACTCACAAAATATTGCTTTTTAACTCGCCGTAAAGCGTCACCAAGAAAATGCTTTATCGAAATGTTCTTTGGTGTAAATTTATGCAATGACGTCTTGTAAGTTAATTAGTGACGTAATTTGGCTCTTAAATTTGCGATATTTAGAAACTTCGATGACAGGTTACACACGTAATGTCAACTTTATTCGAGTTGTCGCCAATGTGACAGACTGTTTGTTGAAATTAAGGCACTCGGAAAGTTTCTCACGACATAAGCAGTATTAAAACTATGTAAACCTCTTGCCAGTCATCAAATAAGTAAGCGTCACCTATTTATATATCATGCCTATTTTGTTACATGTCAAAATATCATTCTCTCATTTGACATGACAACCATAGAATAGGAAACTTGTAAGGTGTTGCCTAGGGTACCACCGAAATCTCTTTTCGGCAATTTTATTTTCTCATTCTCTCAAAGTGCTCCTTAGGGTGAAATTGTGAATCAACAACTTTCACTTGGAATCAAATCAATAATGGCCAATAACGACCATCATACATCTGGTTGTGATATTGTTGTTGTTGTTGTTGTTGTTGTTGTTGTTGTTGTTGTTGTTGTTGTTGTTGTTGTTGTTTACACACTGTCAACATATACACTGCCCTGTAAGTAAACGTACAGGGATTTCATGTTTTTTTTGAAGTGTGCGGTAGTAACAACTTTGTTTGTTTCACATCCTTGCCCCAATTAATTTCCCATGCCCTCTCAGATTGCTCTGGTCTTTCTCTGGTTCTAAGTCAGAAAGCAAGCGATTTAATGAGCCAGTCTGTTGACTGCCTGTTTGTCTAGCTGCCTCTCTGCATAGAGGCAAGTCCTCAAAAAGAAAATTTACTTATCATGGCAATAGACGGTTTTGGCTAAATAAATCATTTTCGCATAATAAATAGATCATGTCACAAACATAAGATAGCCCCTCATCTAGTCTTTGTAGAGAAATTTTATTTCTTGTGACAACCCATTAGTCACGTGCAAACACTATTCACATGCATTTAAAATATTAAATTCATAATAAACGTAATCTGCTAAAAGAGGACTTGCTGAACATGAAAGATAAACTAGGAAAATAGTCCTGGACTGTCAAGTAAACGCACAGGTCTCATCACATCGTCAACATAATGTGTTCGATTTTAACAACAAAGATTTACCACACTAGTCTGAATGTTCGCTGCAAACGGTTTGGTGGATCTGCTGAAGTTGTGAGTGGAATTCGCTCCTTTTGAAAGAGTGTGGTCAATTCCATGTCTTTATAAAATTCTCTTACACAGAATTTTTTCCTTGAGTAGTTTACGCATATGACTTTGTGATTGTGTTAAGCTAATAGATCATGCATTGCAAGGAATATCAAATCGAACAGAATTCATTAAATTGCTTACGTATTTAACTTTTTGAATTAAATAGTGAATTGGTAGACAAGTAAATAGCCCAGGACTGCTTTTCAATAATGCTCTCATGTCATTCGAATAGAATACAAAATCTTTAGACTTGCATTGTCATGTATCGCGTCACGTCTAGCAAATTTGACGAGTGAATTTATTTTTAAAGGTCTTGTAAAAATGCCCTTTCTCGTATTTACCCTCACGTCTGAGACGCGGCGTTGGAAACAAGCCGTTAGGAAAATGTATTTACGATAGGTTAGTGTTTGGCCTTGAATGGATACGTTTTGTGGATCCCGGTTGAGCGCTTGCCTAACCATTCATGTCTAAACGAGATTCACAGGAAACTTTCAGCGCAACTAATTATAGACTGATGTGAGAAAGTTAGAATGATGCCACTTACAGCGAGGCAATGAAAGACGATTCTTTCGTTTTTACAGCTTGGGTCAAGTGACGGAATTTGCATTACATTCATAACAATCGCCACTAGGATGTGGAGAGGTCAGACGTGATCACTCTAAAGTGGGCAAAAGCAGGCCATCATGAAACCTTGATAAAGTCATAGTTTTATAAAAAAAAATCATGAACCGAAAATAATCGTGAACGAAGCACTGATTGAATATTAATGTTCGACGAGATTTTCATTAATATTTTGGCTTTTTTCAGAAAAATGTATTTAACAAGTGGTATTGGAGAGAGTCCTGCAAGTATTCTGTCAGCTTTGTGTTAATATAGTTCTAGCTAAATATCCAGTGATTGCATTCAAATCTTTCCTCAAAAGTCATTATATTTGGCACATACGTAATAAAACCTTAAAGTATTTTCCACATATAAGATCTGATATGTGGAAAAATACATGAGGCAATTTTGGCACAGAAGTGTATTAAGTGTGTCTTGTTTTCTTGATTTTGTCTATTACCCTACACGGTGTGTTGACAATACTGCTATACACTCCAGATTTTAGAAGGCGGAGCCAGCCTGCAGGGGCATATAATTTCAACACCTGTGTATTCAATCTCGTGTATCGGGGCATGTAGTCTTTGCGTTGATCTCGAAGTGCCTAATGTAGACATATCTTTTGTCGACTATCCCAGATTCAGAAAGCATCTAATAATATAAATATCGCAATAATTCGCAGACAGATCAATTGACCGTGGTCTGCGGCGAAGAGGTAAAACAGAGAACGACACCCTCAGTAACACCTCGTTTTACACTGATCATAGGTCAACCCTTATCAGCGCTGCTTTTTAATATTCCTCTCGTGTCATGCGAATAGAATACAAAATCGTTAGACTTGGACTGTCATGTATAACCTTACATCTGGCAAGTGTGATGACTTTATTTAATTTTTAGCTTTATAACCAGGGCTAGACCTCTTTAGACTTAAGATGTCCTCATAATATGATGAATTATGTCAGCCGATATATTGCTATTGAAAGGTTCCCTCTGAAAAACGGTGAAAATATTCGTGGCACGTTTTGTTGCTCTGGCTCGCCTTTACATTCACGTTTGAGAGGGTGGAAACAAGCTGTAAGGAAAACATATTTACCACTTGCATTTTGAATGGAGACGTTTGTGGGTCCCAGTTGAGCGTTTGCATAACCATTCACGTCTTTTCAAGATTAATCGGAAACATTCAGCGCAGCTAAATATAGACAGATGTTGGAGAGTTGCTCCTTCACACGTTTGAGATTTACCAAAGATGCGCATGTGCAGTTGTGTGAGTGACCAGGAGTTATATTTTTCTCACTAAAGGATGTATATTTCAGCGCTAAAACGATGCGTGTCTAGCTTTGTGTATGCTCTTTATGTGAACTTGCAGTTTGTGAGACTTTTATTGACACTCTCTCACCAAAATACATATTGGGGCTATTCCAGGCAGCATTGATGTCGTTCTGCGGTAAGTGCAACATTTTTACTGCTATATACAGTCCGTGTTCTTGTTTGAGAGGTGATGGCAGGTCACCAGTGACCCATTATTATATGTTCTTTAGGTCAATTAAACATGGATGATTCCGTTCCTTTCAAAATTACTGAGCATCCAGGGGAAGCAAGCTGTTCGCTGTTGAGCGTAAATGTAAACTGATTTCGCACCTACTCAAGAAAGGATGGTGCAGTAATTGTCTATTTCACTGGCGAATAGTGAGTTATCGGTCGACAAACTCCGTTGATTTAAAAGTCACCGCCATGTCGATTGAAGAGCTTGACCTATGACGTCATGTTGCAGATCCTAACCTAATTGTAAATTCTAATACAAAAAATGAACACTCCTAATCAACAGAACTCTGGGCATGATTCAAATCTTACATCGGACTTTCTGTACTTCGAAATCCATAGACAACGTAAAGCAGATAAGAACAATATTGTTCTCCAACTTTCCTTCAGTTTATTTACAAATTTGGAGCGCGCTCATAATTTTTGTCTGTTGGGACCCTGATGAGTTGGAAACCAAAGAAACAACAGAGGGTAGGAACTCTGCTTCATATCTTTATCTGCTCCTGAAAGTGGGTACTAATGGGCTACACACTAAGCTGTATGCAAAAAGGGATGATTTCGATTTTGAAATCATAAATTATCCCCACTTGTCAAGTAATATTCCATGTGCACCTGGTGTGTGCGTGTCTCAACTTCTCAGGTATTGTAGGGCTTGTGATTCCTACGCTGATTTTCAACTGAGACACAGCTCATTGGCATCAAAATTACAGAGAAAAGGATACACAACTAAAAGACTCGTTAGGACTTTCAAAAAGTTCTACGGTCGATATGACGACATTGTGGTCAAATATGACACCTCGGTCACTCAAATGATTAACGACAGCATTCCCGGCTTGGCTTATTACAGTGATTCATATCCCGTATCTTTTCATACAATATTTAGACAATTTGGGACCAATCCTCACGGGTGTAGCATGCTAGCAGGGTACGCTTACCCATTCCGGACACCTGGTACCACCACTAACTATCAGTGGTTCAGGATGGTCCTACTTAAATTTGTAAATCACAAATGTCCCATGGACCTGGTAATGTATTACCTTGAATGGAAATGATTATTTGACCAGTTTAATGTCATATTGCAAGAGATTTGGAGGTATGATATTAAGAGCATGAGTGCTGTGTGACAAGCATGATCTTGTCTTTGCATTGTCAACTTAAACGACTTTCATAAATGCAATTAGGCTGAAAAGGCCATGTTACTTCTGTATCTGTAAATATTTTACTATTTTTGAGCGTCTTCTTTCGTTTCAATACAGATCAGAATGTGGGGCAACATGTGTCATTCATTTACTCTGCTTAATTTGTGTCGCTTAGATCCGAGCCTGGTACAATAGCTTTCCAGAAGACACACTGTTTCGTTCATACCTGGCGTTCAAACTCTTTAAAGCAATGTTTGTGGAGAGGTCGCTTTATCATCATTTAATGAAAATACATGGTGAGATAATCTGTATTAGTGGATATGTAGTCATTAGAATTGAATGCAGCTTATTCGCAAGAATCAATCTTATGTTGACCCTTTGCCTCCTGCGAAGATTAACGCCATGCTTATTGACAATAGGTCTTTGCTTGATTGATACTTCTCTACTACGATGAAATTTCACTTTCCATGTCACAAGACCTCCTTGCTTGTGTGTCTGTCATGCCTTGTCATTCTCTGTCTGTCTGTCTAGTTGGACATAGGAGTGTATATTCACTTAGGCAAACACCTTTCGATCCACCGGACGCATGGGCCGTTGGTGATTGATGACGACCGATCACCCAAGATTAAGGCTCGAGATCGCAATGTCTACCGATACAACGTGTCCATTTTGTTCTAGAGTTCGAAGTCCATGCAACTGCCTAAACCGTTTTCATTTGAGAACATCAAGAGTTATTTCAATGGACAAACCGGGAAATAACGACCTATAGCCACTAACTTACGTCTACTGCTACTGCTGCTGCTGCTACTTTGTTATTGTTGTTGTCGTTGTTGTTTTGTTGTTGTTGTTGTTGTTGTTGTTGTTGTTATTGTTGTTAGTGTTGTTGCTGCTGCTGCAGTTTTTGTGCTGTTGTTGTTGTGGTCATACTTTCTCAACCCATACACATCCCTTTTATTTCTTTTTTTAAACTTACAGCATTTCATTTATTTAAACTTTGCAGAAGTGACACCGTTACTCTTTTTTCCATCTTTGGGACGTCAATACTACTCTGGTTGTATGTTGAATAGCAAGCAAGTCAATGAGCAGTCACTTCACTGTCTGTCTGTTTGCTGCCTCTAGAGGCAGGTCGTGGGATAGCGAAAATTGAATTGCCACTATAGCAGGCGAATTAGACAAGACAATTCGTTTTTGAGCATGGTACGCAGGCAGATCATGACACAAAGTTTGCATAGGGAAACTCCTCGTGCAGACTAATTAGAGAAATTAGATTTCTAGCGACAACCGATTAGGCCCATTCATACACAATTGCAATGCGTTTAAAATAAGATGAAATTCATGACAAATGTACCCTGCTAAAACAGACCTAGTAGAAAATGAAAGATTAGCGAAGTCCTTAGGCTTAGTCCTGGCCTGTCACATAAACGCACGTCTCATCATGCCGTCCAGAAAAGAATGTGTTAAATCGTAACATCAAAGTTGTCGAACGCTCATCTTGATCTTCGTTGCAAATGTTTGCCGGATATCCTTAATTTATGAATAGTTATCCACATTTACGACTGCGGCCAACAGTTGCCTGCATTGTATGGCCAAAGTTTACTGTACTGTAACTTTTCTCACCCATTCGCATGGCTATGTGGTTTTCTTTTCGGATTTTTCTCCTTGGGCATAGTTAAAGGCTATGTCATACAGTGCAATTCACTTATTTTCAAATACTGTAGTCACCTTTGTGTCTACATAAAAAGGCATAATCTCTTACGCACGTTTTTCCAATGGAGTAGATTTGGCACGTTGCTACCGTTTAGGCCAAACGTTATACATTATAAGAAACAGCAAATCGAACTGCATTTATTAACTTGTCTACCTATTGTATTTTTAGAATTTATTATTAAATGGGTAGACAGATGACCGAAGAGAATAGAGCAGTACTAGATATGTACACAGAGTCGTCGTTTTAAATTTCCTCGAACGGGTTCTATAATATTTGCATAACCTTTGAAGCATCTGAGATTATATTACATTGCACGGAACACGGTGAATCCGCTCACGACTTTGATTGTTGTTCATCACATGATTAAATTTCCGGTAAAATCAATTAGAACATATGCAATTCGCCGCTTGCGAACCTCAGGCTCACCTGCAATGGGCGCAGCCATTTTGGACCTTTGTTTACTTCCTGTTGTATCTTCAGAAAGTTGCGTTAAGGTTTCAGTGTACTGTATGCTAAAATTTCCATCGCCCCCCTACAGAGCCATTTGGATGATAATAAATATTCATAGAGTATAATGACGTCACGACCAGACCACGAACCAGTATCCTAGGAGATAACTTTGTGTACACTCGGAAGACAAATGGTTTGGCCTAAGACAGATGAGGCGGACGTTGTTTCAACGGTGCATCACGTGTGTTGTGGAATGTAAAATTTCCTTTCTTTCCAAAGAAGGACAATGTATGAGAGAAGAAGGACCTAACTGTGCTTTCCCCTTCTAGAGTTAGCTTTTGACAAAGTGTTTCCTAGAGGTTGTTTTAGCCCTACACCAATGAGAAAGCATTGCCGTAGCACATTTTAAGACTAGCGTTTATGACCTTATTTCTTGGATACTCATTCTGCAGCGTAACCCCCTCCCCACCGCCCAGTTAAAATGTAGCCTTATCTTCTTCTCAGAAATCTCGCTGCATTTTAAGGTACAGTCAGCCTCGGGGACAGATACTTTTAGGCTCTCAAATTTTTACAATTAATTTTTGATGCATCACTTCTGGAAGGCCCATTTCAATCCTCTCCGTCAAGAAAGAAAAAAATTGAACGTCTTCGAAAAATACTAAAATTTAAACCGTCCTCTATAGCTAACACAGGAATGACGACCATTTTGAATTTAACTTACCGGTATGTATCAGGTAATTTGTTTCTCTTGTACCAAACATTGCATTGTGACCCTGGATTTTTATTCTTGATTTGGTAACAGAATGGGTGATATTTTCATAGAGTAGTATTTTGAAAAAATCTTTGACTTTTGAGGCACGTACGGCATGAAAGTTGTTAAACTTTGACCTTGAGTCGAGCGCTGTTCAGATTATAGTTTAATTTACAGTAAAATATTTTTCTGTAAGAAAAAAGCGCATTGCGTCGGCTGGCAATGTGTGATAAGCCATGTGGTGCTAGAATCTTACCAATAAGGGCAAATAAAATACGTGTTTCCAGTCGAGAAACCTGGATATTGTTTTTCAGAGGGAAAAACAATCGAGTAAATTCTCCAAATTTTACCGCTTTTCAGGATCTCCGCCAACGGAAAGAGACATTTACAAATTCTTTCCGCCAATCCGTCCTAAATTTCGGAGTCATGTAACTAGAAAAACACACATTTTTTTATTTTGGCTAAAATTGAATAGTAAGTGTGAAGATGCACATAAACACGCAATAAATTATATTGTATTCACTCTTCATCTAACAACCCATAATAATCGATGAAAGAAGTACGCTCTAGCCTTGACATGGCTTTACGTCTCACTTACGGGAAAATGGGCCAAGTGAGCCACTTAGTGGTATTTTGCTTTATATAATTGTAACGACTTCATTAAATCTCATGTTAATATGGTCATAATATAAAATGAGATCAATGAAATATAATGGTATAATAAATGATATTTAAGAAATATTATTATGCAAATGACATGCCCATAAAAATATTTGTTGAAGCGGCCCACTTGCCCCACTATTTGGGGTAAGTGGGCCACCAATAATATGCAACTTTCCCAAGGCTGGAATTTCTGCTTGATGTACAAATCTATGTATAAATATTAATTTATCACCTATTTTGAAAGATATATGAATGTAAATGATTATTTTTATGAATAACACTTAATGAAATGCATTAATATTTTATTTATTTTTTGTCAATTTTACAATTAATATAACAATACATTGTAATTTTTTATCTCAAATAAGTAACTGTATCCTCACAACTTGGAAAACATTGTGATAGTACGTGAGAACTGAGCAATGCTCAACAATTTGGATTCAATTACTGGTAGCTCTCACAGCGATATCTAACTAAGCACTAAACTATCAGCCTGACCATGCTTTAGTATTTTTGTGCCTTGCCATCTCGCTACATTTTTGTAGCTACAGCATCTCATAACTTAGAACTATACATTACAGAATGGCAATCGCGATGCAGACAAAATTCAGAGTGAAGTTGACCTTACTTTTGTTTAAGTATAGTGTCATTCAGCAGTCCTTTGAGTTCTGTGACAGTGGCCTGAATTTTAAACTGATTTATGCCATCACATTCAAAAATGTATTGCATCAGTTTTTAACATGAAATTGTTGCAAGAATAAATCACTTGTCTTGTGTACAGATCTTACAAACTATGAATCTGATCAAGCCTTCATGAAATATAATTCTCCATGAAGTCACCTGACAAAGTAGCAGTGGTATTGATCATATAGTGGGCAGTGCTTTGTGAAATATATTTCTGTAATCATTGTATACTGAAAATGCAAAGCAAAGCAAAGCAAAAAATGCGGAAAGAGTTGTTTTCAAAGTTTAAAATATGCAAAATGTTGCGTAATTGTGAACGCTGTTATATGAACTGTACAGAGCTGCACAAGCCATAAATTTAATATAACACCATGGCTGCAAATATTATTTTTTTTATATTCTTCGAGAACATGTAAGAAAGGCAGTTATCCCAAAAATTGTAACCAAACATCTTGACTTTAACATTTGAAATTTGAATTTTACTCTCAAAAAAGTTTTGGTCCACAAAATAGCCTTTCCAACCACCTTAAAGGGACAAACTCACTCATTTTGACATTATTTCTGATATTTTAGTTTCATTTGAAGTATAAGTGTATTGCTCTGGTCACTGAAATATGCTGAATAACCAGTTGCTACAGTTCAACTCTCACCATATGCAGGGCTCGAAATTAACTTTCTTCATTGGTAGTCCCATTGGGCTACCATTTTCTGAAGTTGGTAGCCCAGTGACAAAGTCTGGTAGTCCATGTATGAATGAAGAGTTTTTTGTAAAGGATATTTTATTCATATCTGGACAATGAAAGATTTATTTTTCATGATTCTATCCAGGAAGTGAATATTCTAGTCATTGACATCAATACCTGCAGATCGTAGCTTTAGGAGAACGGTATAGCATGTGTGGTGGACGCCTCAAAGTTTGACGACCTATTCACACATACACAGAGCTAATATGCAAATTTTGATGTTCGCCATGACAACGACTTTTCACTCAGCACGTGTAAACATGATGGCTAAAAATGGGTTGGCTATGAATTTCAGGATGACAACTTGGTACAGTCATGTTCCTGATACTTTCGTGGCAATTTTGGCTATATTTCTCCACGATAGTACACTATCATGGGATGATCTGGCACACTTCTGAAAGCGTAATTTGTTGATGGCCCGACAGCTTTTTCTTTGCAGTTCGAGTAATTTTGTTTTTAATTGTGATTGATACATTGTAACACCTCGTTTTACACTGATCATAGGTCAAACCTTTATCGGCGCTGCTTTTTAATATTCCTCTCGTGTCATGCGAATAGAATACAAAATGGTTAGACTTGGACTGTCATGTATAACCTTACATCTGGCAAGTGTGATGACTTTATTTAATTGTTAGCTTTATAACCAGGGCTAGACCTCTTTAGACTTAAGATGTTCTCATAATATGATGAATTATGTCAGCCGATATATTGCTATTGAAAGGTTCCCTCTGAAAAACGGTCGGAAAATATTCGTGGCACGTTTAGTTGCTCTGTCTCGCCTTTACATTCACGTTTGAGAGGGTGGAAACAAGCCGCAAGGAGAACATATTTACCACTGGCCTTTGAATGGAGACGTTTGTGGGTCCCAGTTGAGCGTTTGCATAACCATTCATGTCTCTTCAAGATTAATCGGAAACATTCAGCGCAACTAAATATAGACAGATGTTGGAAAGTTACTCCTTCACACGTTTGGGATTTTACTAAAAAAGCGCAAGTGCAGTTGTGTAAGTGACCAGGAGTTATATTTTTCTCACTACTGGATGTATATTTCAGCGCAAAAACGATGCGTGTGTAGCCTTGAGGTTGCTCTTTACGTGAACGTGCAGTTTGTGAGAGGTTTATCGACACTCTCCAACCTAAATACCCAATGAGGCTATTCCAGACAAAATTGATGTCGTTCTGTGGTAAGTACAAATTTTTTACTACTATATACAGTCCGTGTTCTTGTTTGAGAGGTGATGGCAGGTCCCAGTGACCCGTTATTATATGTTCTTTAGGTCAATTCTAAATGGATGATTCCCTCACTTTTATTTACTGGGCATCTAGGGGAAACAAGCTGTTCCCTGTAGAGCGTAAATGTAAACTGATTTCGCACCTACTCAAGAAAGGATGGTGCAGTAATTGTCTATTTCGCAGGCGAATAGTGAGTTTATAGGTCGAGAAACTCCACTGACTTAAAAGTCACCGCTATGTCGATTTGAAGAGCTTGACCTTTGACGTCATGTTGCACATAATTACCTAATTGTAAATTCTAATACAAAAAATGAACACTCCTAATCAACAGAACTCTGGGCATGATTCAAATCTTACATCGGACTTTCTGTACTTCGAAATCCATAGACAACGTAAAGCAGATAAGAACAATATTGTTTCCAACTTTCCTTCAGTTTATTTACAAATTTGGAGCGCGCTCATAATATTTGTCTGTTGGGACCCTGATGAGTTGGAAACCAAAGAAACAACAGAGGGTAGGAACTCTGCTTCATATCTTTATCTGCTCCTGAAAGTGGGTACTAATGGGCTACACACTAAGCTGTATGCAAAAAGGGATGATTTCGATTTTGAAAGCATAAATTATCCCCACTTGTCAAGTAATATTCCATGTGCACCTGGTGTGTGCGTGTCTCAACTTCTCAGGTATTGTAGGGCTTGTGATTCCTACGCTGATTTTCAACTGAGACACAGCTCATTGGCATCAAAATTACAGAGAAAAGGATACACAACTAAAAGACTCGTTAGGACTTTCAAAAAGTTCTACGGTCGATATGACGACATTGTGGTCAAATATGACACCTCGGTCACTCAAATGATTAACGACAGCATTCCCGGCTTTGGCTTATTACAGTGATTCATATCCCGTATCTTTTCATGCAATATTTAGACAATTTTAGGACCAATCCTCACGGGTGTAGCATGCTAGCAGGGTACGCCTACCCATTCCGGACACCTGGTACCACCACTAACTATCAGTGGTTCAGGATGGTCTTACTTAAATTTGTAAATCACAAATGTCACATGGAACTGGTAATGTATTACCTTGAATTAAAATGATTATTGGACCAGTTTAACGTCTTATTGCAAGAGATTTGGAGGTATGATATTAAGAGCATGAGTGCTGTGTGACAAGCATGATCTTGTCTTAGCACTGTCAACTTAAACAACCTTCATAAATGCAATTAGCCTGCAAAGTCCATGTTACTGCTGTATCTGTAAATAGTTTACTGTTTGGGAGCGTTTCCTTTCGTTTCAATACAGATCAGAATGTGGGGCAACATGTGTCATTCATTTACTCTGCTTAATTTGTGTCGCTTAGATCCGAGCCTGGTACAATTGCTTTGCAGTAGACACACTGTTTCGTTCATACCTGGCGTCTAAACTCTTTACAGCAATGTTTGTGGAGAGGTCGCTTCATCATCATTTAATGAAAATACATGGTAAATTAATCTGTTTAAGTGGATATGTAGCCATAAGAATTGAATGCAGCTTATTCACAAGAATCAATATTATGTCGACCCTTTGCCTCCTGCGAAAATTAACGCTATTCTTATTGACAATAGGTCTTTGCTTGATTGATACTTCTCTACTACGATGAAATTTCACTTTCCATGTCACAAGACTAGTTCCCTCCTTGCTTGTGTGTCTGTCTGCCTTGACATTCTCTGTCTGTCTGTATGTCTAGTTGGATATAGGAGTGTATATTCACTTAGGCAAACACCTTTCGATCCCACCGGACGCATGGGCCGTTGGTGATTGATGACGACCGATCACCCTAGATCAAGGCTCGAGATCGCAATGTCTACCGATACAAGTGTCCATTTTGTTCTAGAGTTCGAAGTCCATGCAACTGCCTAAACCGTTTTCATTTGAGAACATCAAGAGTTATTTCAATGGACAAACCGGGAAATAACGACCTATAGCCACAAGCTTACGTCTACTGCTACTGCTGCTACTGTTGTTGTTGTTGTTGTTGTTGTTGTTGTTGTGTTGTTGTTGTTGTTGTTGTTGCTGCTGCTGATGCTGCTACAGTTGTTGTGCTGTTGTTGTTGTGGTCATACTTTCTCAACCCATACACATTCCTTTTATTTATTTGTTTTTGAAAACCTACAGCATTTCATTCATTTAAACTTTGCAGAAGTGACACCGTTTCTTTTTTTTCCATCTTTGGGACGTCAATACTACTCTGGTTGTATGTCGAATAGCAAGCAAGTCAATGAGCAAGTCACTTCACTGTCTGTCTGTCTTGCTGCCTCTAGAGGCAGGTCGCGGGATAGCGAAAATTGAATTGCCACTATAGCAGGCGAATTAGACTAGGCAATTCGTTTAAGAGCATGGTACGCAGGCAGATCATGACTCAAAGTTTACATAGGGAAGCTCCTCGTGCAGACTAATTAGAGAAATTAGATTTCTAGAGACAACCGACTAGGCCCATTCATACACTCTATTGCAATGCATTTAAAATAAGATGAAATTCATGACAAGTGTACCCTGCTAAAACAGATCTAGTAGATAAATGAAAGATTAGCCAAGTCCTTAGGCTTAGTCCTGGCCTGTCACATAAACGCTGGTCTCATCATGCCGTCCAGAAAAGAATGTGTTAAATCGTAACATCAAAGTTGTCGAACACTCATCTGGATCTTCGTTGCAAATGTTTGCCGGATATCCTTAATTTATGAATGGTTATCCACATTTACGACTGCGGCCACAGTTGCCTACATTGCATGGCCAAAGTTTACTGTACTTTAAATTAACTTTTCTCACCCATTCGCATGGCTATGTGGTTTTCTTTTCGGATTTTTCTCCTTGGGCGTAGTTAACGGATATGTCACATAGCGCAATTCACTTCTTTTCAAACACTGTACTCATCTTTGTGCTACATAAAAAGGCATAATATCTTACGCACTTTTTCCCACTGGAGTAGATTTGGTACGTTGCTACCGTTTAGGCAAAACGTTTTACACTATAAGAAATAGCAAAGCAAAGTGGATTTATTAACTTTTCTACCTATTGCATTTTTAAAATTTATTATTAAATGGGTAGACAGATGACCGAAGAGAATAGAGCAGTACTAGATATGTACACAGAGTCGTCGTTTTAAATTTCCTCGAACGGGTTCTATAATATTTGCATAACCTTTGAAGCATCTGAGATTATATTACATTGCACGGAACACGGTGAATCCGCTCACGACTTTGATTGTTGTACATCACATGATTAAATTTCCGGTAAAATCAATTAGAACATATGCAATTCGCCGCTTGCGAACCTCCGGCTCACCTGCAATGGGCGCAGCCATTTTGGACCCTTGTTTACTTCCGGTTGTATCTTTAGAAAGTGGCGTTACAGTTTCAGTGTACTGTATGCTAAAATTTACATCGCCCCGCTACAGAGCCATTTGGATGATAATAATATTCATAGAGTATAGTGACGTCACGACCAGACCACGAATCAATATCCTAGCAGATAACTTTGTGTACACTCAGAAGACATGATTTGGCCTAAGACAGATGAGGCGGACGTTGTTTCAACGGTGCATCACGTGTGTTGTGGAATGTAAAATTTCCTTTCTTTCCAAAGAAGGACAATGTATGAGAGAAGAAGGACCTAACTGTGCTTTCCCCTTCTAGAGTTAGCTTTTGACAAAGTGTTTCCTAGAGGTTGTTTTAGCCCTACACCAATGAGAAAGCATTGCCGTAGCACATTTTAAGACTAGCGTTTATGACCTTATTTCTTGGATACTCATTCTGCAGCGTAACCCCCCCACCCGTTTAAAATAGAGCCATATCTTCTTCTCAGAAATCTCGCTGCACTTTAAGGTACAGTCAGCCTCGGGGACAGATATTTTTAGGCTCTCAAATTTTTACAATTAATTTTTGATGCACCACTTCTGGATGGCTCATTTCAATCCTCTCCGTCGAGAAAGAAAAAAATGAACGTCTTCGAAAAATACTAAAATTTAAACCGTCCCCTATAGCTAACACAGGAATGACGACCATTTTGAATTTAACTTACCGGTATGTATCAGGTAATTTGTTTCTCTTGTACCAAACATTGCATTGTGACCCTGGATTTTTATTCTTGATTTGGTAACAGAATGGTTATTTTCATCGAGTAGCATTTTTGAAAAAATCTTTGACTTTTGAGGCACGTACGGCATGAAAGTTGTTACACTTTGGCCATGAGTCGAGCACTGTTCAAATTATAGTTTAATTTACAGTAAGAGATTCTTCTGTAGGAACAATAGCGCATTGCATCTGCTGCCAATTTGTGAAAAGCTATGTGGGGAGAGAATCTTAGCAATCAGGGCAAATAAAAATATGTATTTCCAGTCGAGAAACCTAAATATTGTTTTATTGGAGCGAAAACAAATGAGTAAATTCTCCAAATTTTACCGCCATTCAGAGTCTCCGCCAACGGAAAGAGACATTTAAAAATTCTTTCCGCCAATCCGTCCTAAATTTCGGAGTCATGTAACTGGAAAAACACACATTTTTTATTTTGGCTAAAATTGAATAGTAAGTGTGAAGATGCACATAAACACGCAATAAATTATATTGTATTCTCTCTTCATCTAACAAGCCATAATAATCGATGAAAGAAGTACGCTCTAGCCTTGACATTGCTTTACGTCTAACTTACCGTACAGTACTACATTTCAGCCCCTGTCAAACTCAGGAAGTAGCAATTAGCAGACGCCCATTTGTGAAGCGAAATGCATAAATCCATAGCATTGTGCACCAAAATATCTGAGCTGTTTTTACACGGTAATAGCGGGTCTCAGTTTATCTCTTGTGTGAAGAATGTCACAACAAATAAATCTTGATTGTTCAAAATACAACTTCAATCTTTATACTGTCAAATTGTTGGTCTCTGAATTAAGGATTTTGGACGGTAACACCTAATACAGAGTTGGGGCCCGAGGTAATTACTGTATCCATTCATAAATATACGGCTTTACCTGTCTATCTGTAAGTCTGACGTTTTATTTTCTTTATCCTCATCGTCCCCTCCCTTTAAGAAGGTAATATCAGAGTATGTGTACTGAACACCTATAAAAGTTAGACGATTACTGCCTTGCATAAAGTCAAATAAAAAATGTGTTTCCTGACCTCCTCTAGAAAAAAAAGAATTCTGATGTCTTATCTCATTCACAAAAAGGTTCATTGAATGTTATAACGCGAAAGCCCAATTACAGGAGGGGTTACCCATTTGAGCTATAAGGAAACAGAGCATTGCTCAAGGCCGCAACATCGTGATGGAGTCCGGTAGCATTCTCCAAAAACGGGGTAGGTAGATCGGGGGATTTCTTTGTGTTTCATTTTTACTGTTTTTGTCGGGGGGGGGGGAATTAAACCTATGAAATATGATAAAATTTAAATAATTAAGGGACCGATGGATAGTAGTCAGGTTACCGGTCTCGCTATAAGAGGATGGTGAGTTCGAGACCTGTCATTGTCAGAGGATGGTGAGTTCGAGACTCAAGCGTGCGTTGTGTTCTTGAGCAAGGCACTTATATCTCAATTTCGGGGCCCCATCCTGTATATCCTGTATTCGCTTGTCGAAAGATGGATTGAATTTTCATAAAATTATTTTTTTTCAAAATAAGAAACTATATTTAAGATGTATCTTTGAGAACGAGAAAAGATCACGACATATTTTTCTACAGTAGGTCGCGTTAACACAAACACGCACATTTCTGTTTGGTCAACAAGATAATCGAAAATAACAGTGAGTAGAGGGATGTTATATTACATGGTGTTTTCATTGATTGATGTATTGATACAGGACACCAGGCCATAGTCAAATTTTACAAGAGAATTGCAGGAAATATGCAGTGTTTGGAAATGTAACCTCTTGTAGTAAATATTATTTTGACAGGTGACCTAATGTACTGTGTTTCATCTCACTCACAAAATATTGCTTATAAATTCCCCGAAGAAAATGCATTATCGTATAATGTCCTTTGACCAAAATGATGCAATAACTTCTAGTTATTGAACTGGTGACGTACTTTGTCTGTAGATGTCCGATATTACGACGAAACTCTTTTGACTGGTTACAGCAGTGAATTCAACGATACCCGAGTGGTCGTCAAGGTGACAGAGTGTTTGGTTAAATTAAGGCACTCGGAAAGTTTCTCATGACATAAGCATTATTAAAACTGTGTGAACCTCTCGCTAGTCATTGAAAGAGTAAGAATTGCTCATCAATTTATCATGCCCGTTTTGTTAAATGTCAAAAATACCGTGTCAACCGAAAATGGGCGTTTCACTCATCAGGAGATTTGTAAGGTGTTGCTAAGGGTGACACAGAGATCTCTTTTCAGCAATTTTGTCTCAAGCTTCTAAAGTACTCCCATGGTGAATATTGTGAAACAAAAACTTTCGCTGAGAATCAGAGACATAATAGCCAAAGGCCACCAACAAACGCCTGGTGTTTTAGTTGTAGTTTTAGTTGTCGTTGTTGTTTTTAAAGTACTCATACAATGTCAACACGTAAAATCCCCTGCTAGAAAATCTACAGCGATTTCATGTATTTGAACCGTGCGGCAGTGACAACTTTTCTCGTTTCAAATCCTTGCCAATCGATTTACTGTTCTCTACCTGCCTCTCACACTGCTCTCGTCTTTCTCTGGTTGTAAGTCAGATAGCATGTCTTTCTCTGGTTGTAAGTCAGATAGCAAGGCAGTCAGTTAGTCAGTCGATACATGAAAGACAAAAGGCTTGGCCTAACGCAGATAAGGCGGACGCTGTTTAACGATGAAACGCGTGCGTTGTGAAATTTAAAATCTTTTCCTTTTAAAAGAAGGATAATGTATGAGAGAAGAAGACCTAACTGTCCTGTCTCGTTCTAGCGTTAGCAGGGGATAAATGTTGTCCTAAAGCTGGTTTTGACCTTTCGCCAATGACGAAACATAGCCGTGGCACATTTTGAAGTCTAGTTTCGGAAACTTGCTGCTTCACATTGTCCTTCCTTATTTAAGTTTCAAAAGGATTTTTTAACCATAGACAGTCACAAAAAGCCTGATCTTCTCTTTCAATTCAATAATTATACATTTACGACCGTATTACTGGGATGTCACTCTGCAGCGTAACCCCCCCCCCCCCCCCCGCTTAAAATGGAGCTTTACCGTCTCAGAAATCTCGCTGCATTTTAGGGTACAATCCACCTAGGGGACAGATATTTTAAACTCTCAATTTGATTCCGGTAGAGAATGGTTGAAATTTTCACGTAGGAAAGTTTTTACAAAAGTCATCAATTTCGAGGCACGTTCATTATGAAAGTCGTTAGACTTTGGCCATGAGTCGAGCACTTTTCAAACTGTACGTTATTTACAGTACGAAATTCTTCTGTTAGAAAAATAGGGCATTTCATCTGCTACCAATGTGTGATAAGCTATGTGATTCACACCAATAGGGCAAAATAAAATGCGCAACTTTTATCATTTTTATCGTTTTATTGTTTTGGATTTTTAAGGGGTGGGTTAAGCACATGAAATGTTATAAATGTTTAATAATTTCGGGCACCACGGGGCAGTGGTTTGGGCACTTGTCTCACTATCAGAGAATGGTGATTTCGATACCCGGTTACTGTCTAAGGATGGTGAGTCCGAGACTAAAGCATGGCGTTGTACCCTTGAGCAAGGCATTGTTCTCCTTATACTTCTGTTGGATACCTCATTTTGTTTTTGAGCATTCGCCAGTGAGATGATGGATTTAATTTTTTTAAAATTCAATTGATTTAGTTTTTAATATTGAGAAAATATACCTAAGATGTATTTTTGAAAATAAGTAGGTCATATTACCGGAATATACGCCTTTTATTTGTCTTAGAATATGGTGGAAAATTCAGTGAGTACATGGGTGTGACATCACTTTATATTTTCATAGACTAATGTGTTGATACAGGACACGAGGCCAAAGCTTTTAGATGAGGGTCGAAGGAAAAAAAAATACAATATTCGGAAAGGTAATCCCTTGTAGTAAATATAATTTCGACAGTTGAATCACGGTATTGTATATCATCTCACTCACAAAATATTGCTTTTTAATTCGCCGTAAAGCGTCACCAAGAAAGTGTTTTATCAAAATGTTCTTTGACGGAACATTATGCAATAACTTCTAGTAAGTTAATCAGTGACCTAATTTTTTTTAGTAAATGTGCTATATTAAGAAACTCTGGTGACATGTTAAACAAGTGATTTCAACTTTACCCGAGTGGTCGCCAAGGTGACAGACTGTTTGGTTAAATGAAGGCACTTAAACAAATTCTCACGACATAAGCAGTATTATAACTATATGACCTTTTCGCCAGTCATTGAATAAGTAAGAGTCACCTGTCTATACATCATGCCCATTTCGTTATATGTCAAAATACCATTCTCTCATTTGCAATGATCAACCGAGAATAGACGTCTCACTCTTTAGGAAACTTGTAAGATGTTGCCCGGGTTAACACCACAATATCTTTTCAGCAAAGTAGTCTCATCCTCACAAAGTGCTCCTCAGCGTGAATATTGTGAATCAACAACTTTCACTGAGAATCGGAAAATAATGGCCAATAACCACCATCTTACACCTGGTTGTGTTGTTGTTGTTGTTGTTGTTGTTGTTGTTGTTGTTGTTGTTGTGTTCACATTGTCAACATGTACACATCCCCGTTAGTAAACGTACATGGATTTCATGGTGTTTTTAACTGTGCGGCAGTGACAACTTTCTTTGTTTAACATCCTTGCCCAAATAATTTCCCATTCCTTGCGAGCCCCTCTCACATTGCCCTTGCCTTTCTCTGGTTCTAAGTCAGATAGCAAGCGATTTAATGAGTCCGTCTGTTGACAGCCTGTTTGTCTAGCTGCCTCTCTGCATAAAGGCAAGTCCTTATAAGGGGATTTGACTTTTCAGGGCAATAGACGGTTTTGGCTAAATAAATCATTTCCGCATTAAATAGATCATATCACAAACATAAGACAGCGCCTCATTTAGTCTATGTAGAGCAATTATATTTCTTGTGACAACCCATAAGTCTCGTGCAAACACTATTGCAAGGCGTTTAAAACATGAAATTCATAATGAAAGTAATCTGCTAAAAGAGAACTTACATAAAGTGAAGGATAAGCTAAGAAAATAGTCCTGGCCTGTCAAGTAAACGCAGAGGTCTCGTCATATCGTTAAACATAATGTGTTTGATTTTAACAACAAAGTTGTCCCACACTCGTCTGAATGTTCGCTGCAAACGTTTGGCGATCTGCTGAAGTTGTGAGTTGAATTCGCTCATTTTGAAATAGTGTGGTCAATTCGGTGTCTTGGCATAAAAGGCAAAATCTCTTACACAGATTTTCGTAACGGAGTAGTATACGCATATGACTTATGCATCATAAGGAAAAGCAAATCGAGCAGACTCTATCAAATTGCTTACCTACTAATTTTTTTGAATTTATTCTTGAATGGGTAGACAGGTAGATAACCCAAACGAATAGAGGCAGTACTCGATGTGCTCATAAAGCCTTTGTCTTAAATTTCCTTAAACGGGTTCTAGAATATTTGCATGACCTGGGAAGCATGTGGGGTTATATTACGTTGAACAGAACACAATCCATCCCAACGTAAGTTTGATTGTTTTTCATGACATGATGAAATTTCCGGTAGTACTCTTCGCACAAAAATCAATGACAACACGAGCGATTCGCCGCTCGACTGCGTCCGGCTAATCTGACATTACCGCAGCTATCTTGGGACCTGTGCTACTTTCATTATGAATTTCATATTGTAAATGCATTGCAATAGTGTTTGCACGAGACATTTGGGTTGTAACAAGAAATATAATTGCTCTACATAAACTAGATGAGGAGCTGTCTTATGTTTGTGACATGATCTATTCATCAATACAGCGTTCTCTGTCTATCGATCCATCTGACCCTTTATTTGTTTACCCTTCGCTCCCTCACTCCCTGGACAACCATAAAAAACAGACGATAATTGCAGTGGCTAAAATCAAATAACAAAACTGTGTGTTTCTGGTATAAACGATGCGATATACAAACCATTGCATACACACCAACATTTCTAAGGCTGTTAAAGATGGTAACAGAGTTACTCAGTTCAAATCTTGTGTGCAGAATGTCGCAAAAAATAAGTCGTCTTTGCTAAAATACAACTTCAACCTTCATACTGTCAAATTGTCGGTCACTCACCATTCTTATCATCTGAACTAGCGATTATGAACGCTAGAACCTGATACAGTGTAGAGGCGCCAGTCTTGTCACTATATCCAGTCATCAGTATAACGCCCTCTCTGTCTATCCATATGTCTGACGCTTTATTTTTCGTCCCCGCTCCCTCCCTTTCAGAAAGTAACATCAGAGGTATGAGTACTGAACACCGATAAAAAATCAGACGATAATTGCCTCCAATGCCTCCGATTATATCAAAATTTAATATGTTTAAGGAAACACTCTCCGAAATTTGGCAGATAGGTCGAAGGATTTTTTGTTTCTCAGTTTTTATTTTATTTTTTTTTTTTTAATTTCTGTCAGATGAAACCGATATAATATGGTTGAATTTACATAATTTATTTGATTTTTTGTGAGAATAAGAAATATGTCTAAGGTCGATGGGTTTTCCTACAGTAGGTCAATTTACAGGAAACACGGATATTTGTATTTAGTCCCCAAAATGCTTTGATTGAAATCTTCTTTGACGGAAGTGATATTACGAAACTATTATGACAAGTTACAGCAGTGATTTCAATTTTGCCAGAGTGGTCGTCAAGGTGACAGACTGTTTCGTTAAATTAAGGCATGCGAAAAGGTTTTCACGACATCAGGAGTATAACAACTGTATGACCTTCTCTTCTCACCGTCATTTAATAAGTAAGCGTCACCTAACTATATATCATGTCTATTTTGTTTCTATTTTAAAGTAAAAAATACCATTCTCTCACAAGAAATAGACAGCTGCGAATGGGCGTGTCACTCTTCAAGAAATTTGTAAGGTGTTGCTAGGGGTAACATTGATATCTCTTTTAAGCAGTTTTGTCACATACTCCAAAAGTGCTCCCCAGAGTGAATATCATGCATCCACAGTTTTCAGTGAGTATCAGATAAATAACGACCAATAGCTTACGTCTGTTATTTTAGTTGTTGTTTTTTATGAGTAATTTGTAATATCGGAACATTCAGCTGTAAGGCACCTAATAGTATTCAGAAATTTGAAAAATATAAAAACCAAATTATCCCAAATTAGTTCAAATCATATTCATACTTGTTTGCTAAATGAAACCATAAAATATTCTAGAATTTACATAATGTAATTTGTTTTTTTTTAGAATAAAAATTATGTCTAAGGTTAGTTTGTTTTCCTAGAGTAGGTCAAACCTACTGGAAACAAGGCAATTTTATTAAGTCTCCAAAGGAAATGCTTTATCGAAATATTATTTGGCGGCAAATGCCATAAAAGTTCCAATACTTTTAATAGTGATGTAATGTGTCTCGTTACCGCTGGTGACAGGTACAGCAGTGATTTAAACTTTACCTGAGTGGTCGCCCGGGCGACAGACTGTTCGGTTAAATTAAGGGACTCGGAAAGTTTCTCCACGACATCAGCAGTATCAAAACTTTGTAACCTTCTCGGCAGTCATTGAATAAGTGGGCGTCACCGACATATATATCATGCCCGTTTTTCGAAACGTCAAAAATACCATTCTCTCACCAGAAATAGTCAGTCGAGAATGGGCGTGTCACTCTTCAGGAAACTTGTAGGTGTTGCTAGGGGTAACACCGATATCTCGTTTCAGCAATTTGGTCACATGTACTCCCAATGGGCTGCCCAGCGTGAATTTGTGCATCAACAATTTTCATTGAGAATCAGAAAAATAACAACTAACACCACTAACTTACATCTGGTGTTGTCCTTGTAGTAGTTGTTGTTGGTGTTGTTTTGACACATTCTTAACACGTACACATCCCTGTTTGAAAACCTACAGCAATTTCATGTATTTGAACAGTACAGTAGTGACAACTTTTCTCGTTTCACATCCTTGCCTCATCAATTTCCCATTCTCTGCTAGCCCAATCACACTGCTCTCTCGCCTAACTCTGGTTGTAAGTCAAATAGCAAGTCAGTCAATGAGTCTGTCTGTGGTCTGCCTTCTGTCACGCTGCCTCTTATAGAAGACAGAGCATAGAGCAAAGATGCATGTCCTTGGATAGCGAAAATGGACTTATCACAGCAGTAGACAAATTAGGCTGAACAATTCATTTTTGCAAATGGTACGTAAATAGATCATGTCACAAACATAGGATAACTCCTTATGGAGACTAATAAGAAAAATTAGATATCTAGCGACAACACATCCATCCTACATATACATACTATTGCAATGCGTTGAAAATAAGAAATTCTAGATAAAAGTAATCTGCTTAAACTGAAGTAACAGAAAGTGAAAGATTAGCTAAGAAAATTCGACGGATTTAGTTCCACTAGCCTAAGTAGTTATGTAATGTGCCTCGTGCATGTGCTATATACGAAACTCTGGTGACAGATTACAGAAGTGATTTCAACTTTACTCTAGTGGTTCCCAAGGTGACAGACTGTTTGTTGAAATTAAGGCACTCGGAAAGTTTCTCACGACATCAGTATTAAATCTGTGTGACCTTCTCGTCAGTCATTGAGTAAGTAAGCGTCACTACCTATGTATCATGCCCAATTCGTTAAATGTCAAAAAATACCAATCTCTCACTAGAAATGGTCAGCCAAGTGTGGGCGTGTAGCTCTTCAGGAAGCGTGTAAGCTGTTGCTAGGGGTACCACCGATATATCTTTTCATGACACAGGCTCCTAAGTGCTCCCCTGAGTGAATATTGTGCATATACAATTGTCAGTGAGAATCAGATATAACGGCCAATTGCCAGAAACTTTAGTCTGGTGTTGTTGGTGTATCAGTTGTTGTTGCTGTATTGATAGATTTTCAAAACGTACACATCATTGTACAAACCCTGCAATTTAATGTATTTGAACTCTGCGGTAATGACATCTTTCTTGTTTCCCATCTCTACCCGATCAATTTCCCGTTCTCTGCCAGCCCGTCTCACACCGCCCTCGCCTTTGTCTGGCTTTAAGCCAGATAGCCATCGAATCAATGAGTTAGTCTAATGAATGACTGTCTGTGACACTGCCGCTGTACATAGAGGCAAATGCTATGATAACGAAAATGAACTTATCACAACAGTAGACGAAGTAGCCTACGCGATTCATTTTCGCATATGGTACGTAAATAGATATGTCACAAACATAGGAGGGTTCCTCATGGAGACTATCTAGAGAAATTCGATTTCTAGCGACAAATTATCAATCCCATGTACACAATATTGCAATGCATTCATATAAGCTTTATGATAACAGTGATCTGCTAAAACAGAACTATCTGAAAATGAAAGATTGGCAGCAAATTAGTCCTGGCCTGTCAAGTAAACGCAGAGGTCTCAACATATCGTCAAAACATGTCTTTAATTGTTACAAACAAAGTTGTCTAACACTTATCTTAATGTTCTCTCACACTATTTTCGATCTCCCAAAGTTATGAATTGTTGATCAAATTTACGTCAGCGGCCAACAGTTGTGTACGTTTTAACACCAAAGACGTCTGTGCCTTGAATGAACGTTTCTCACTAATTCACATGGTTACGTGGTTTTCTATTAAGGCACTTCTTCTTGGGGTAGGTGACGGGAATGTCACACAATAGAATTCACTTCTTTCGAAACACTGCAGTCTCCTTGGTGTTTTGTAAATGGCAAACTCTCTTCTACAGTTGTTTTCCCTAATGGAGTAGTAGTTAAGCATCTGGCTTAGTGCTTCCGTAAAGCCCAAAAATTAGGCATCATAACAAATAGCTTATGAAACGGCATTTATTAAATTGCTTGGTTATTGTATTTTATGGAATAGGTAGACATGTAGATAACCAAAGGGAATAAAGGCAGTGTTAGATATGTACATAGAGTCATTGTCTTAAATTCCTCAAACGCGTTCTAGAATATTGGGATGACCTAAAGGATGTCATAAATCATTTATATCAGGTTGCACGGAAAACTGTGAATCCCAACTCGATTTTGATTGCTCTTAAATCACACGTACGATGAAATTCCAGGTTGTACTGTTCGCACATAATGTCAATGACAACACACACGATTCGCTGCTGGACAGCGTCCGACTTCTATGCCATGGGCGCAGCCATCTTAAACCTGTGTTTACTTCCGGTAGTATTTTCGGAAAGTGGCGTTAAGGTTACTGCGTACTGTAAGCTAAAATTAACATCGTCTCCTACAGAGTTTTTCGGGCAAAAATAAATATTCATGAGGTATAATGGTGTCAAAACCGGACAGTGAATCCGTTCCCTAGGAGATAACATTGCTTCTTATGACACGGAAGTAAACAGGTCTAACCTTGCGTGGCCCAACGCAGATGAGTCAGACCCTGTGAAACATTGAATCTCGTGTGTTGTGCAGTCTGACCTTTTTTTCTTTTCAACAAAGAAGGGCCCGTGTACCTTGTCCCTTTCTAGCGTTAGCAGGCAACACAAGTGTTGTTCTTAAGGTTTTTTACCATTCACCCATGACAAGACATAGCAATGGTACACTTTGAAGACTGCTTTCAGTAATATGCTGCTTGTGGAGATTGTCCTTTCTCATTTAGCTGCCATAATCAATATTAAGACATATATAGCGAGGCACCGAAAATCTGAACTCGGCGATCAAGTCAAGAATAATATATCTGTGACCGCATTGTGGGTAGCTCAGACTGCAGCGTAATTGTTTCGTTTAAAATAGGGCCATTTCTTCCCCTTAGAAATGTCGCTGCATTTTACGATACAATCGACCTTAGGAACAGACATTTGAACTTTCATATTGTTGCATTTTAATGATGTACCATTTGTTTGATTCTAATTCAATCTTCTTAGAGTAAGAAAAAATCAAATTATTAAAAACTGAAAATGTCACCCCCATAGCTGAACATGTAGTTAACACAGTGACAGCGACCATTTTGAATTTCAAATACAGGTATATATCATGTAAGTTGTTTCTCTTTTACCAAGATGTGTAGAATAACCAAAGTTTTATTCTTTATTTGACGGAAGAACTTCATGAACTTCTCGCCAATATATGCATGGGCAAGATTCATCGACCTATATATCATGACTAATTTGTTCAGTGTCAAAAATACCATTCTCTCACAAGCATTCTCTCATTTTGAATGGGCTTCTAACTGTACAGAGCTGACATGAAAACATGTAAGGTGTTGCCAGAGGTAACATCAGTCACTCAATGCAGTCAATGAGTCTGTCTGTGGTCTGCCTTCTGTCACGCTGCTTCTTAGAAGATAGAGCATAGAGCAAAGAGGCATGTCCTTGGATAGCGAAAATGGACTTATCACAGCAGTAGACGAATTAGGCTGAACAATTCATTTTTGCAAATGGTACGTAAATAGATCATGTCACAAACATAGGATAACTCCTTATGGAGACTAATAAGAAAAATTAGATATCTAGCGACAACACATCAATCCCACATGTACATACTATTGCAATGCGTTGAAAATAAGAAATTCTAGATAAAAGTAATCTGCTTAAACTGAAGTAACAGAAAGTGAAAGATTAGCTAAGAAAATTCGACGGATTTAGTTCCACTAGCCTAAGTAGTTATGTAATGTGCCTCGTGCATGTGCTATATACGAAACTCTGGTGACAGATTACAGAAGTGATTTCAACTTTACCCTAGTGGTTCCCAAGGTGACAGACTGTTTGTTGAAATTAAGGCACTCGGAAAGTTTCTCACGACATCGGTATTAATCTGTGTGATGTTCTCGTCAGCCATTGAGTAAGTAAGCGTCACCTACCTATGTATCATGCCCATTTTGTTAAATGTCAAAAAATACCATTCTCTCACTAGAAATGGTCAGCCAAGTGTGGGCGTGTAGCTCTTCAGGAAGCGTGTAAGCTGTTGCTAGGGGTACCACCGATATATCTTTTCAGCAATTTTGACACAGGCTCCTAAGTGCTCCCCTGAGTGACTATTGTGCATATAAAAATTTCAGTGAGAATAAGATATAACGGCCAATTGCCAGAAACTTTAGTCTGATGCTGTAGGTGTATTAGTTGTTGTTGCTGTATTGATAGATTTTCAACACGTCAACATCATTGTACAAAACACTGCAATTTAATGTATTTGAACTTTGCGGTAATGACATCTTTTCTCGTTTCCCATCCCTACCCGATCAATTTCCCGTTCTCTGCCAGCCCCTCTCACAGCGCCTTCGCCTTTCTCTGGCTTCTAGCCAGATAGCCATCGAATCAATGAGTTAGTCTAATGACTGACTGTCTGTGACACTGCCGCTGTACATAGAGGCAAGTGCTCTGATAACGAAAATGAACTTATGACAACAGTAGACGAAGTAGCCTACACGATTCATTTTCGCATATGGTACGTAAATAGATCATGTCACAAACATAGGAGGGTTCCTCATGGAGACTATTTAGAGAAATTCGATTTCTAGCGACAAATTATCAATCCCATGTACACAATATTGCCATGCATTCATATAAGCTATTTATGATAACAGTGATCTGCTAAAACAGAACTATCTGAAAATGAAAGATTGGCAGCAAATTAGTCCTGGCCTGTCAAGTAAACGCAAAGGTCTCAACATATCGTCAAAACATGTCTTTAATTGTTACAAACAAAGTTGTCTAACACTTATCTTAATGTTCTCTCACACTATTTTCGATCTCCCAAAGTTATGAATTGTTGATCAAATTTACGACAGCGGCCAACAGTTGTGTACGTTTTAACACCAAAGACGTCTGTGCCTTGAATGAACATTTCTCACTAATTCGCATGGTTGCGTGGTTTTCTATTAAGGCACTTTTTTTTGGGCGTAGGTGACGGAATGTCACACAATAGAATTCACTTCTTTCGAAACACTGCAGTCTCCTTGGTGTTTTGTAAAATGGCAAACTCTCTTCTACAGTTGTTTTCCCTAATGGAGTAGTAGTTAAGCATCTGGCTTAGTGCTTCCGTAAAGCCCAAAAATTAGGCATCATAACAAATAGCTTATGAAACGGCATTTATTAAATTGCTTGGTTATTGTATTTTATGGAATAGGTAGACATGTAGATAACCAAAGGGAATAAAGGCAGTGTTAGATATGTACATAGAGTCATTGTCTTAAATTCCTCAAACGCGTTCTAGAATATTGGGATGACCTAAAGGATGTCATAAATCATTTATATCAGTTGCACGGAAAACTGTGAATCCCAACTCGATTTTGATTGCTCTTAAATCACACGTACGATGAAATTCCAGTTGTACTGTTCGCACATAATGTCAATGACAACACACCCGATTCGCTGCTGGACAGCGTCCGACTTATATGTCATGGGCGCAGCCATCTTAAACCTGTGTTTACTTCCGGTTGTATTTTCGGAAATGGCGTTGAGGTCACTGCGTACAGTATGCTAACATTTACATCGTCTCCTACAGAGTTTTTCGGGCAAAAAATAAATATTCATGAGGTATAATGGCGTCAAAACCAGACAATGAATCCGTTTCCTAGGAGATAACATTGCTTCTGATGACACGAAAGTAAACAGGTCTAACCTGGTTGGGCCCAACGCAGATGAGTCAGACGCTGTGAAACGTTGCATGGCGTGTGTTGTGCAGTCTGACCTCTTTTTTCTTTTCACCAGACGGACAGTGTATGAGAGAAGAAGGGCCTAACTGTCCTGACCCTTTCCAGCGTTAGCAGGCAACACAAGTGTTTCCCTTAAGGTTTTTTTTTACCATTCACCCATGACAAGACATAGCCATAGTGCACTTTGAAGACTGGTTTCGGTAATGTGCTACCTGTGGAGATTGTCCTTCCCCATTTAGCTGCCAGAGTCAATGTTTAGTCATATATAGCGAGGCACCGAAAATCTGAACTCGGCGATCAAGTCAAGAATAATATATCTGTGACCGCATTGTGGGTAGCTCAGACTGCAGCGTAATTGTTTCGTTTAAAATAGGGTCATTTCTTCCCCTTAGAAATGTCGCTGCATTTTACGATACAATCGACCTTAGGAACAGACATTTGAACTTTCATATTGTTGCATTTTAATGATGTACCATTTGTTTGATTCTAATTTCAATCTTCTTAGAGTAAGAAAAAATCAAATTATTAAAACTGAAAATGTCACCCCCATAGCTGAACATGTAGTTAACACAGTGACAGCGACCATTTTGAATTTCAAATACAGGTATATATCATGTAAGTTGTTTCTCTTTTACCAAGATGTGTAGAATAACCAAAGTTTTATTCTTTATTTGACGGAAGAACTTCATGAACTTCTCGCCAATATATGCATGGGCAAGATTCATCGACCTATATATCATGACTAAATTGTTCAGTGTCAAAAATACCATTCTCTCACAAGCATTCTCTCATTTTGAATGGGCTTCTAACTGTACAGAGCTGACATGAAAACATGTAAGGTGTTGCCAGAGGTAACATCAGTCACTCAATGCAGTCAATGAGTCTGTCTGTGGTCTGCCTTCTGTCACGCTGCTTCTTAGAAGATAGAGCATAGAGCAAAGAGGCATGTCCTTGGATAGCGAAAATGGACTTATCACAGCAGTAGACGAATTAGGCTGAACAATTCATTTTGCAAATGGTACGTAAATAGATCATGTCACAAACATAGGATAACTCCTTATGGAGACTAATAAGAAAAATTAGATATCTAGCGACAACACATCAATCCCACATGTACATACTATTGCAATGCGTTGAAAATAAGAAATTCTAGATAAAAGTAATCTGCTTAAACTGAAGTAAGAGAAAGTGAAAGATTAGCTAAGAAAATTCGACGGATTTAGTTCCACTAGCCTAAGTAGTTATGTAATGTGCCTCGTGCATGTGCTATATACGAAACTCTGGTGACAGATTACAGAAGTGATTTCAACTTTACCCTAGTGGTTCCCAAGGTGACAGACTGTTTGTTGAAATTAAGGCACTCGGAAAGTTTCTCACGACATCGGTATTAAATCTGTGTGATGTTCTCGTCAGTCATTGAGTAAGTAAGCGTCACCTACCTATGTATCATGCCCATTTTGTTAAATGTCAAAAAATACCATTCTCTCACTAGAAATGGTCAGCAAGTGTGGGCGTGTAGCTCTTCAGGAAGCGTGTAAGCTGTTGCTAGGGGTACCACCGATATATCTTTTCAGCAATTTTGACACAGGCTCCTAAGTGCTCCCCTGAGTGACTATTGTGCATATAAAAATTTCAGTGAGAATAAGATATAACGGCCAATTGCCAGAAACTTTAGTCTGATGCTGTAGGTGTATTAGTTGTTGTTGCTGTATTGATAGATTTTCAACACGTCAACATCATTGTACAAAACACTGCAATTTAATGTATTTGAACTTTGCGGTAATGACATCTTTTCTCGTTTCCCATCCCTACCCGATCATTTCCCGTTCTCTGCCAGCCCCTCTCACAGCGCCCTTCGCCTTTCTCTGGCTTCTAGCCAGATAGCCATCGAATCAATGAGTTAGTCTAATGACTGACTGTCTGTGACACTGCCGCTGTACATAGAGGCAAGTGCTCTGATAACGAAAATGAACTTATGACAACAGTAGACGAAGTAGCCTACACGATTCATTTTCGCATATGGTACGTAAATAGATCATGTCACAAACATAGGAGGGTTCCTCATGGAGACTATTTAGAGAAATTCGATTTCTAGTGACAAATTATCAATCCCATGTACACAATATTGCCATGCATTCATATAAGCTATTTATGATAACAGTGATCTGCTAAAACAGAACTATCTGAAAATGAAAGATTGGCAGCAAATTAGTCCTGGCCTGTCAAGTAAACGCAAAGGTCTCAACATATCGTCAAAACATGTCTTTAATTGTTACAAACAAAGTTGTCTAACACTTATCTTAATGTTCTCTCACACTATTTTCGATCTCCCAAAGTTATGAATTGTTGATCAAATTTACGACAGCGGCCAACAGTTGTGTACGTTTTAACACCAAAGACGTCTGTGCCTTGAATGAACATTTCTCACTAATTCGCATGGTTGCGTGGTTTTCTATTAAGGCACTTTTTTTGGGCGTAGGTGACGGAAATGTCACACAATAGAATTCACTTCTTTCGAAACACTGCAGTCTCCTTGGTGTTTTTGTAAAATGGCAAACTCTCTTCTACAGTTGTTTTCCCTAATGGAGTAGTAGTTAAGCATCTGGCTTAGTGCTTCCGTAAAGCCCAAAATTAGGCATCATAACAAATAGCTTATGAAACGGCATTTATTAAATTGCTTGGTTATTGTATTTTATGGAATAGGTAGACATGTAGATAACCAAAGGGAATAAAGGCAGTGTTAGATATGTACATAGAGTCATTGTCTTAAATTCCTCAAACGCGTTCTAGAATATTGGGATGACCTAAAGGATGTCATAAATCATTTATATCAGGTTGCACGGAAAACTGTGAATCCCAACTCGATTTGATTGCTCTTAAATCACACGTACGATGAAATTCCAGGTTGTACTGTTCGCACATAATGTCAATGACAACACACACGATTCGCTGCTGGACAGCGTCCGACTTATATGTCATGGGCGCAGCCATCTTAAACCTGTGTTTACTTCCGGTTGTATTTTCGGAAATGGCGTTGAGGTCACTGCGTACAGTATGCTAACATTTACATCGTCTCCTACAGAGTTTTTCGGGCAAAAAATAAATATTCATGAGGTATAATGGCGTCAAAACCGGACAATGAATCCGTTTCCTAGGAGATAACATTGCTTCTGATGACACGAAAGTAACAGGTCTAACCTGGTTGGGCCCAACGCAGATGAGTCAGACGCTGTGAAACGTTGCATGGCGTGTGTTGTGCAGTCTGACCTCTTTTTTCTTTTCACCAGACGGACAGTGTATGAGAGAAGAAGGGCCTAACTGTCCTGACCCTTTCTAGCGTTAGCAGGCAACACAAGTGTTGTTCTTAAGGTTTTTTTTTACCATTCACCCATGACAAGACATAGCAATGGTACACTTTGAAGACTGCTTTCAGTAATATGCTGCTTGTGGAGATTGTCCTTTCTCATTTAGCTGCCATAATCAATATTAAGACATATAGTGAGGCACAGAAATTCTGAACACTGCAATCAGGTCAAGAGTAATATATTTATGACCGCATTTTGGGTAGCTCAGACTACAGCGTAATTATTTGGTTTAAAATAGGGCCATTTCTTCCCCTTAGAAATGTCGCTGCATTTTACGATACAATCGACCTTAGGAACAGACATTTGAACTTTCATATTGTTGCATTTTTATGACGTACCATTTGTTTAATTCTAATTTCAATCTTCTTAGAGTAAGAAAAAAATCAAATTATTAAAATCTGAAAATGTCACCCCCATAGCTGAACATGTAGTTAACACAGTGACAGCGACCATTTTGAATTTCAAATACAGGTATATATCATGTAAGTTGTTTCTCTTTTACCAAGATGTGTAGAATAACCAAAGTTTTATTCTTTATTTGACGGAAGAACTTCATGAACTTCTCGCCAATATATGCATGGGCAAGATTCATCGACCTATATATCATGACTAATTTGTTTAGTGTCACAATACCAGTCTCTCACAAGCATTCTCTCATTTGAATGGGCTTCTAACTGTACGGAGCTGACATGAAAACATGTAAGGTGTTGCCAGAGGTAACATCAGTCAGTCAATTCAGTCAATGACTCTGTCTGTGGTCTGCCTTCTGTCACGCTGCTTTTTAGAAGATAGAGCATAGAGCAAAGAGGCATGTCTTGGATAGCAAAAATAGACTTATAACAGCAGTAGACGAATTAGGCTGAACAATTCATTTTTGCAAATGGTACGCAAATAGATCAATTCACAAACATAGGATAACCTTATGGAGACTAATAAGAAAAATTAGATATCTAGCGACAACACATCAATCCCACATGTACATACTATTGCAATGCGTTGAAAATAAGAAATTCTAGATAAAAGTAATCTGCTTAAACTGAAGTAACAGAAAGTGAAAGATTAGCTAAGAAAATTCGACGGATTTAGTTCCACTGGCCTAAGTAGTTATGTAATGTGCCTCGTGCATGTGCTATATACGAAACTCTTTTGACAGATTACAGAAGTGATTTCAACTTTACCCTAGTGGTCCTAAGGTGACAGACTGTTTGTTGAAATTAAGGCACACGGAAAGTTTCTCACGACATCGGTATTAAATCTGTGTGATCTTCTCGTCAGCCATTGAGTAAGTAAGCGTCACCTACCTATGTATCATGCCCAATTCGTTAAATGTCAAAAAATACCATTCTCTCACTAGAAATGGTCAGCCAAGTGTGGGCGTGTAGCTCTTCAGGAAGTGTGTAAGCTGTTGCTAGGGGTACCACCGATATATCTTTTCAGCAATTTTGACACAGGCTCCTAAGTGCTCCCCTGAGTGAATATTGTGCATATACAAATTTCAGTGAGAATCAGATATAACGGCCAATTGCCAGAAACTTTAGTCTGATGCTGTAGGTGTATTAGTTGTTGTTTCTGTATTGATAGATTTTCAACACGTCAACATCATTGTACAAAACCCTGCAATTTAATGTATTTGAACTCTGCGGTAATGACATCTTTTCTCGTTTCCAATCCCTACCCGATTAATTTCCCGTTCTCTGCCAGCCCCTCTCACAGCGCCTTCGCCTTTCTCTGGCTTTAAGCCAGATAGCCATCGAATCAATGAGTTAGTCTAATGAATGACTGTCTGTGACACTGCCGCTGTACATAGAGGCAAGTGCTCTGATAACGAAAATGAACTTATGACAACAGTAGACGAAGTAGCCTACACGATTCATTTTCGTATATGGTACGTAAATAGATCATGTCACAAACATAGGAGGGTTCCTCATGGAGACTATTTAGAGAAATTCGATTTCTAGTGACAAATTATCAATCCCATGTACACAATATTGCAATGTATTCATATAAGTTATTAATGATAACAGTGATCTGCTAAAACAGAACTATCTGAAAATGAAAGATTGGCAGCAAATAGTCCTGGCCTGTCAAGTAAACGCAGAGGTCTCAACATATCGTCAAAACATGTCTTTAATTGTTACAAACAAAGTTGTCTAACACTTATCTTAATGTTCTCTCACACTACTTTCGATCTCCCAAAGTTATGATTTGTTGATCAAATTTACGTCAGCGGCCAACAGTTGTGTACGTTTAACACCAAAGACGTCTGTGCCTTGAATGAACGTTTCTCACTAATTCACATGGTTGCGTGGTTTTCTATTAAGGCACTTCTTCTTGGGCGTAGGTGACGGAAATGTCACACAATAGAATTCACTTCTTTCAAAACACTGCAGTCTCCTTGGTGTTTCTGTAAAATGGCAAACTCTCTTCTACAGTTGTTTTCCCTAATGGAGTAGTAGTTTAAGCATCTGGCTTAGTGCTTCCGTAAAGCCCAAAGATTAGGCATCATAACAAATAGCTTATGAAACAGCATTTATTAAATTGCTTGGTTATTGTATTTTATGGAATAGGTAGACATGTAGATAACCAAAGGGAATAAAGGCAGTGTTAGATATGTACATAGAGTCATTGTCTTAAATTCCTCAAACGCGTTCTAGTAGAATATTGGGATGACCTAAAGGATGTTGTAAATCATTTATATCAGGTTGCAGGGAACGCTGTGAATCCCAACTCGATTTTGATTGCTCTTAAATCACACGATAAAGTTTCAGGTAGTACCGTTCGCACATAATATCAATGACAACGCACACGATTCACTGCTTGGCAACGTCCGGCTTCTATGCCATGGGCGCAGCCATCTTAAACCTGTGTTTACTTCCGGTAGTATTTTCGGAAAGTGGCGTTAAGGTTACTGCGTACTGTAAGCTAAAATTAACATCGTCTCCTACAGAGCTATTCGGACGATGATAAATATTCATGAGGTATTATGGTGTCAAAACCGGACAGTGAATCCGTTCCCTAGGAGATAACATTGCTTCTTATGACACGGAAGTAAACAGGTCTAACCTGGCTGGGCCCAACGCAGATGAGTCAGACGTTGTGAAACGTTGGGTGGCGTGTGTTGTGCAGTCTGACCTCTTTTTCTTTTCACCAGGCGGACAGTGTATGAGAGAAGAAGGGCCTGACTGTCCTGTCCCTTTCCAGCGTTAGCAGGCACCACAAGTGTTTCCCTTAAGGTTTTTTTTACCATTACCCAAGACAAGACATAGCCATAGTACACTTTGAAGACTGGTTTTGGCAATGTGCTACTTGTGGAGATTGTCCTTCCCCATTTTGCTGCCAGAATCAATGTTTAGTCATATATAGCGATGTACAGAGAGTCTGAACTCGGCGATCAAGTCAAGAATAATATATTTGTGACCGCATTGTGGGTAGCTCAGACTGCAGCGTAATTGTTTCGTTTAAAATAGGGCCATTTCTTCCCCTTAGAAATGTCGCTGCATTTTACGATACAAACAACCTTAGGAACAGACAATACACTTTCATATTGTTGTATTTTTATGATGTACCATTTGTTTAATTCTAATTTCAATCATCTTAGAGTAAGAAAAAATCAAATTCTTAGAAACTTAAAATTTAACCCCCATAGCTATACATGTAGTTAACACAGTGATAGCGACCATTTTGAATTTCAAATACAGGTATATATCATGTAAGTTGTTTCTCTTGTACCAAGATGCGTAGGATGACCAAAGTTTATTCTTAATTTGATGGGAGAACTTTATGAACTTCTCGCCAATATACGCATGGGCAAGATTCATCGACCTATATATCATGACTAATTTGTTTTAGTGTCAAAAATACCACTCTCTCACAAGCATTCTCTCATTTTTAATGGGCTTCTAACTGTACAGAGCTGATATGAAAACATGTAAGGTGTTGCCAGAGGTAACATCAGAGACTCTCTTCAGCAATTTTTGTCACATGCTTCCAGATTTTTCCCCCAGGGTGAATATTGTGCATCAATAATCTTCAGTAAGAATTGCATAATGTTACATGTGAAATATAATACAAACTCTAAATTATAATCAAGTTACAATGATACGTACCATCACAGATTACATTTACAAACACCGTATCTGTGCTTATGGACGATAACTGACCTATTTGTGGCCAGTATCAATGCATTCATTCGTTTTATGAAAATAAAAGTATCGTCATATCATTTTACGCACTGATATTTTCTTTCAAGCTGATTATTACAAAAGCAAATATCGCTTGATTTATTACTACAAATACGTGTACCCTTGCACTGTTGATGAGAGAGAGAGAGAGAGAGAGACAGAGACAGAGAGACAGATAGACAGACAGACAGACGGAGATGTGATATCGCGCATGAGTACCGCACATGTAAAGTTCTTCATACACATATAATGAGAGGGTAAAATATCAGACTGGGTGCGTATAAAGATGGGAACATGCGTTATATTTGATCGATTTAATATATTTACAGAGAGAGGAACAACAGTGAACGGACGTTATTATGACAAACGTTATCTGTATTAAAGTATGTCAAGTTGCCTTGCGAGTATTTTAGGGTACGTTATTTTATCTCAATCAATATATCGGTATCTTTTCGGCATATCAAACTGTTATCAAACGTTCTGCAATGAAAACCACTTTGTCTAATGTTAGATAAATATTTTCTGCTTACCAAAATTCAGTGGCTAGGTATAGCACTGTTTTGAACTTTTAACCATGTTGTCGTCAAGGTAACGGACTGTTTGGATTAAATAAGACGTCCTAAAAACTTTCTCACGACTTTAAAACACTCAAATATGTGACTTTCAAAATTTCGACAGCATCTTCATTGATGAGAATCTTCTTCATGTATATCTATATATCATGTCATTGTGGCACTTGAAGAATTTAATGCCTTCTGAAACATTGATCAGGCTAGATGGGTGTATTACTATTAAACGTTGAAATTACAACAGATATGACGTTGCCAGGCATCATCGACGGCGCCCGTAAGTAATGTCTGTCAAATGCTCCTCTAGGATTGGTAACGCCCGTACATAATCTTTGACATTTCAATTAAATTTAAGTCAACTACTGACATTTATACAACCAGTCTAACTATGGTTATCACCAGTCATTATGAACGTTTTTAGGAGTCAAAGGTTATTATTCTTTCCCCATTTCATCTGTTCCGAGTCAACATGTTGGTGAAGTCTCGCTGCAAATGTCAATAGTGATCTAATTCCAGTATATTGGTGATAATAAATTTAAAACATCGCCTGCCTCCTGCTACCCGACTTTACCCGGTTTTTGTGGTTCCCAACCATACAAGATTTTACTAGCTGTCTTCATCTTTCGTTGGTAGTGTTAACGCCGACAGTCACAACATTCAAAGACGAATAGGCACGTCGAAATTTTTCTTCAGCCATAATTTATGTATGCAATTGTCACAAGGTAAAACCCTACGTTTATCCACAATGTAGAAACACTAAGGCAAGGACACAGGACACTCTCAATGGCATTCAACTTAGAGAAAAGACTGACATGTATTTGTCGACATTTTGCTATCTCAATCTTTAGTGGACAGCAGAGAGAAATATTTTGATTGTTTGAATTCTGTAACATTTATATGAGCATGAAATACTTGACCGACTGTGCGGAAGTGCCCCAAGACTTTACCGCCATAGCCAACAGAAATGCAAGGCGACATAAAGACGACCTTCTCGTCAGTCATTGAATAAGTAAGCTTTACCTACCTATATATCACGCCCATTTCGTTAAAGTCAAAAATATCATTCTCTCACTAGAAATAGTCAGCCGCGAATGGGCGTGTCACTCTTCAGGAAACTTGTAAGGTGTTGCTAGGGGTAACACTGACATCTCACTTCAGCAATTTTGTCACATACACCTAAAGTGCTCCCTAGAGTGAAAATTGTGCATCAACAATTTTCAGTGTATATAACGACTAATAGCTACTAGATACGTCTGGTATTTTACTTGTTGTTGTTGTTGTTGTTGTTGTTGTTGAAATCGTCGTCGTGTTGATACTTTATCAAAAGGTACACATCCCTGTTTGTAAACTTACAAACAATACCATGTACTTGAACTGTGCGACGCATACTATAGAATATGCAACAAAATATCTAAGCTGTTTTAGACTGTAACAGCGTTTTGTGTGCAGAATATCACAACAAGTAAGTCGAGATTGATAAAAAATACAACTTGAACCTTTATAGTGTCAGACTGTTGGTCACTTACGATTCTTGTAGTCTGAACTAGAATTACGGACGCTAAAACCTGATACAGAGTAGAAGTGCCAGTTTTGTCACTATATCCATTTATCAATGAAAAGCTCTCTCCGTCTATTCGTACGTCTGGCGCTTTCTTTTGTTTATGTCTCTTCCATTTCAGAACGTACCATCAGAGTATGGGTACTGAACACCTATAAAATCAGATGAAATTGCCTCCGATTATGTCAAATTAAAAAAAAAAACTGTGTTTAAGGTTACATTCTTCCAATTTGGCAGATAGATCGGATGATTATTTGATGAAACCTATATATATGCTAGAATATACAAAATTTAATTGTTTTTTGTGAAAATAAAAATGATGTCTAAAGTCAGTATGTTTACCTAGAGGAGATCAATTTAACGGAAACACGGACATTTTATTTAGTCCCCAAAGGAAATGCTTTATCGAAATGTTCTTTGACGGAAAATGCCATTAACGTTCCTGTACTTTTAATTAGTGATGTAATGTGTCTCTATAATTTGTGATATTACAAAACGCTGGTGTGATGTTACAGCAGTGATTTCAACTTTACCCGAGTGATCGCCAAGGGTGACAGACTGTTTGGTTAAATTAAGGCGCTCGGAAAGTTTCTCACGACATCAGCAGTATCAAAACTGTGTAACCTTCTCGACATTCATTGAATAAATGGGCGTCACCGACATATATCATGCCCATTTTGTGAAACGTCAAAAATACCATTCTCTCACCAGAAATAGTCAGTCAAGAATGGGCGTGTCGCTCTTCAGGAAACTTGTAAGGTGTTGCTAGGGGTAACACCGATATCTCGTTTCAGCAATTTGGTCACATGTACTCCAATGGGCTCCCCAGGGTGAATATTGTGCATCAACAATTTTCATTGAGAATCAGAAAAATAACAACTAATACCCACTAACTTACATCTGGTGTTGTACTTGTAGTAGTTGGTGGTGGTGTTGTTTTGACACATTCTTAACACGCACACATCCCTGTTTGAAAACCTACTGCAATTTCATGTATTTGAACTGTACAGTAGTGACAACTTTTCTCGTTTCACATCCTTGACCCATCATGGCATCAATTTCCCATTCTCTGCCAGCCCCATCACACTGCTCTCGCCTTTCTCTGGTTGTAAGTCAACTAGCGAGTCAGTCAATGAGTCAGTATGTTGTCTGCCTTCTATCACGCTGCCTCTGAGAAGATAGAGCATAGAACAAAGAGGCATGTCCTTGGGTAGCGAAAATGGACTTATCACAGCAGTAGACGAATTAGGCTGAACAATTCATTTTTGGAAATGGTGGGTAAATATATCATGTCACAAACATAGGATAGCTCCTTATGGAGACTAATAAGAGAAATTAGATTTCTAGCGACCACACATCAATCCCACATGTACATACTATTGCAACACATTGAAAATAAGAAATTCAAGATGAAAGTAATCTGCTCAAACTGAAGGAACAGAGAGCGAAAGATTAGCTAAGAAAATTCGACGGATTTAGTTCCACTCTCTTAAGTAGTTATGTAATGTGCCTCCTGCATGTGCTATATACGAAACTCTGGTGACAGATTACAGAAGTGATTTCAACCTACCTTTATTGGTTGCCAAGATGACAGACTGTTTGTTAAAATTAAGGCACTCGGGAAGTTTCTCACGACATCAGCGGCACTAAATCTGTGTGACCTTCTCGTCAGTCATTTAGTAAGTAAGCGTCGCCTACCTATATATCACGCCCATTTTGTTAAATGGCAAAAATACCATTCTCTCACTAGAAATGGTCAGCCAAGAGTGAGCGTGTAGCTCTTCAGGAACTTGTAAGCTGTTGCTAGGGGTACCACCGATATATGTTTTCAGCAATTTGGACAGACTGCTAAGTGCTCCCCTAAGTGAATATTGTGCATGGACAATTTTTAGTGAGAATCAGATATAACGGCCAATTGCCAGAAACTTTAGTCTGGTGTTGTAGGTGTATTAGTTGTTGTGGCTGTATTGATACATTTACAACACGTTCACATCATTGTACGAAACCCTGCAATTTAATGTATTTGAACTATGCGGTAATGACATTTTTTCTTGTTTCCCATCCGTACCCGATCAATATGCCGTTCTCTGCCAGCCCCTCTCACAGAGCGTTCGCCTTTCTCTGGCTTTAAGCCAGATGACCATCGAATCAATGAGTTAGTCTAACGACCGACTTGTCTGTGACACTGCCTCTTGGCATAGAGGCAAGTCCTTGGATAACGAAAATGGACTTGTCACAACAGTAGAAGAAGTAGACTACATGATTCATTTTCGCATATGGTACGTAAATAGATCACGTCACAAGCATAGGAGGGTTCCCCACGGAGACTATTCGGAAAAATTCGATTTCCTATAGCGACAACTTATCAATCCCATATACACACTATTTCAATGCATTCGTATAAGAAATTTATGATAACAGTCATCTGGTAAAACCGAACTAACGGATGATGAAATATTAGCTAAAATTAGCTCAACATATCGTCCAAACATGTCTTTAATTGTTACAAAGTTGTCTAATATTGATCTTAATGTTCTCTCACACTATTTTGGAACTCACAAAGTTATGAATTGTTGTTCAAATTTATGACTGCGACCAACTGTTGTGTACGTTTTAATACAAACGATGCCTGTTCCTTGAATGAACGTTTCTTACTCATTCACATGGCTGTGTGGTTTTTTACTCAGGCACTTCTTCTGGCACGTAGTTGACGGAAAAGTCTGACAGTGGAATTCACTTCTTTTAAAACGGGTTCTAGAATATTTGCATGACTTTAGGGTATCCCAAATTATATCACTTTGCACGAAACACCTTGAATCCCAACGCGACTTTTATTGCTGTTAAATCACCCGATGAAATTTCAGGTGAGGACAGTTCGCACATAAAATCAATGACAACACACTCGATTCGCTGCTTGGCAGCGTCCGGCTAATATGCCATGGGCGCAGCCATCTTAAACCTGTATTTTCGGAAAGTGGCTAAGGTTACTGCGTACTGTATGCTAAAATTTAGATCGTGTCCTACAGAGCTGTTCGGGCGATAATAGTATTCATGAGGTATAATGGCGTCAAAACCGGACAATTAATCCGTTTCCTAGGAGATAACACTGCTTCTGATGACACGGAAGTAAACAGGTCTAACCTAGCTGCTCCCAACGCAGATGAGTCAGACACTGTGAAACGTTGAACCGCGTGTGTTGTGCACTCTGGCCTCTTTTCTTTTCAACACACGGACAGTGTATGGGAGAAGAAGGGTCTCACTTCATGTCCCTTTCTAGCGTTAGCAGACAACACGAGTGTTGTCCCTAAGGTATTTTACCATTCACTCGTGACAAGACATAGCCGTGGTACACTTTGAAGACTGTGCACGAAAATATCTAAGATGTTTTTAAAAAGTATCAGCGTATCTCGGTTTAACTTTTGTGTGCAGAATTGTTGGGGTCTGAATTTGGGATAACGGGTGGCAATACCTGATACAGTTGAAGGGCGCGAGTCTTGTCAGTGTATCCATACATCAATATAATGCTTTCTCTGTCTATCCGTACGTTCCATGCTTTATTTTCTTTATTCCCTGCTCCCTCCCCCTCAGAGTATAATATCAGAGTACGGGTACTGAACACCTATAAAAACACTGTCAGCCTATAACGAATAAAGTCAAATAAAAAGAAAAAGTGTGTTTCCGGTAACATACTAAGAAAATTAGGCAGATAGCTTAGGTATTTTTTTGTTTTTCATTTCTTATTGTTTTGTTTTGTTTTGTTTTTTGATGAACTCATAGATTTGATAAAATTAGGATAATTGGAGGTACCATTGGGCAGTGATTAGGATATCGGTCTCACTCTCAGATAATGGTGAGTTCGACCCCTGATAAGTCCTTAATAATGGACTCACTGTCAAAGATGGTGAGTTTGGAACCCAAGCACGGTGTTAAGCCCTTGAGAAAAAAACACTCATTTTCCTATAACACGATCGGAACTAATTTGTGATAATTGGGGGTTGATCTTCATATTTTGCAAATTTCTCAAAAGTGTTAGTTGCCAAATAGCTAAATGTTCCATTATTAGAAATGACTCATAAAAACAAGTGTGGAACTTAAAAAGAAAAGCAGATGAGCTGAAGTTACATTTTAGGGTTAAAACGACCTTACTTCAACATCCATTTATCCCAAATTAGCTCCAATCGTGTTTTATAGTTCCATTAGGAAGCTCATCCTGTAATTGGGCACTCGCCTGCTGGATGATGACTTGACTTTTTATAAAATGTAATCGATTTTTTTTAGAATGAGAAAATATGTCTAAGGCGTCTTTTTAAAATGAGTCGGTCATGTTAGCGGAAAACACTCACTTTTTATTTAGCCTAACCAGATCGTGGAAAATATCAGTGAGTAGACGGATTTGATATTACTTTGTATTTTCATCGACTAATTTAGTGATACAGGACACCATGCCACAGCTACATTTTAGATAAGAATCGTAGGAAAAAGTACAGTGTTTAGAAATGTATTATCTTGTGGTACACATAGTTTTGACTGGTGACTTACAGTACTGTGTGAGTTTCGAAATATTGCATATACATTGGCTGTAAAAATTCCCCGAGGACAATACTGTATAGAAATGTTGTTTGACGGAAAATGTGATAATAACTTCTAGTACGTTAATTAGCGACGTAGTGGGTCTCTTAAATTTAATATATAACATGTCTCTTGTGACATGATACAGTAGTGCTTTCAACTTTACTCGATTGGTCTCCAAGGTGACAGACTGTTTGGTTGAATTAAGGCAGTCGTAAAGTTTCTCACATCGTCAGCAATATTGAACTGAAGATTAATCTTCCTATATATCATGACCATTCTGTTTAGTGTCGAAAAGACCATTCTCTCACTAGAAATGGTTTGCCACGAATGCCCCAGTGGGCGTTTCACTGTACATAGCTAAGGTGTTACCATAGGTAGCATCGGAGACTCTCCTCAGCAATGTCTTGTCAGATGATTCTAAAGTGCTCCAACCGATTGAATATTTTACATGAATAATCTTTGGTCAGAACTGCATAAATCTTATATGTGAAAAAAAATTCAAACTGTAAATTATCATCAAGTTACAATGATAAGTACTATCACAGATATTAATTACAAACACCATATCTGTTCTTATGGACGATAACTGAAATTTTTATGGTCAGCATCAATGCAATTATGCGATGAAAAGAAAACTGTCGTCATATCATTAAATGCACTGATATTTTCTATCATGTTGATTCTTATAAAAGCAAATATCGCTTGGTTTATTTTTAGAAAAACATGTAGCCTTGCACTGATGATACACTCTACACAGGGAGGGAGAGAGAAAAAGAGAGCGAAAGATGGACAGTTATGTACATAATTGGATACACTGAGAAAGCCCGCACTTCTGCACTGAATCAGAAATTAGGCTTGCGTTTTCCCCCAATATTTCTGTTTCCCTAGCCTCACGGTGTCTGTCTTTCTTACTGTCTTCGTGTCTCTCTGGTCGTCTGTCACTATGTTTGTTTAACCACCAGTTAGACTCTCTGTCGTCTTACTGAAATTTCCTGGACGTGACAATGTGCAAGAGCACCGTACCGGTATATTTTTTACACACACGTGTAACGAGCAAGGAAAGAATCATTGCGTATGGAGATGGGATCATGCGTGATATTTTCATCGAATTAAATAGATAAATTTATAGTGAGAGGAAAAACGTTTTTGAGAAACATTCGTACAAACAGGCAATTTTATGTGAAACTTTATATATGTCATATGTCAGGTTGCCTTGCGGGTAATTTCTGGTACGTTATTTCATCTCACTCGATATATCGGTATTTTTTGAGCATATCAAAACTCCCGCAAGATAAATTTGTTATCAGATGTTCTTCAATGAAAACCACCTTGTTGAGTTTTGGACAACGTTAAGTAGTGACGTAGTTTTTCAGGTAGATTTGTCCCGCTTACCAAAATTCAGTGGCTAGGTATAGCACTGTTTTGAACTTTTAACCATGTTGTCGTCAAGGTAACGGACTGTTTGGATTAAATAAGACGTCCTAAAAACTTTCTCACGACTTTAAAACACTCAAATATGTGACTTTCAAAGATATGACAGTACCTTGATTAGAATCTTCTTCATGTATATCAGATATATCATGTCATTGTGAAACGTGAAGAATGTAATGCTCTGGAACACTGTTCGGGCAAGGATGGGCGTGTTATTATTCAACGTTGAAATTAAACAAACGTGACGTTGCCAGGTAAGATCGACGGCGCCAAACAGTAATGCTTGTCACGTGCTCTAAAACAACTCTTCTAGGATGGCTAACGCCCGTAATTTTTTATCGTTGATATTTTTATTAAATCTAAGTCAACTACGGACATTTTAACCAGTCTAAGGATCGTTATCGCCACTCATGAAAGTTTTTATAGGAGTCAAATGTTATTATTCTTCCCCACTTCATTTGTTCCGAGTCAACATGTTGGTGAAGTTTCATGTTTTGCTCTTCAACAAAACATGCACTACGGTCCGTTCACATGTCGATAGTTATCTTATTGCAGTATTATATAAATACAAACATTTGCAGTTTCCAGCTCCTCGACTTTGCCCGGCTTTTGTGGTCGCCAACCATTTAAGACTTTATTGGCTGTATTTTTTCTTTAATTGGCAGTGTTAACGCCAACTGTCGTACCATTTGAAAATGAATAGCATGTTGAAAGTTTCCTATAACTAACCATAAGCCATGCATGCAATTGCCACAAGGTCAAAAATATACCTAAAATCTAAAACGTAGAAACGCTTAGGCAAGCATACAGGACACTCTCACTTGGCGTTTGCCTTTAAGAAAAGAATTATGTGTATTTGTTGGCATTTCGCCCATGTGAATCTTTCACGAAAGGTATATAGCAAATATTTCGATGCTTGAGTTATATAGCATTTCTATCAGTTTGTAATAATTGAGTGACTTTAAGTCTCAGCGGATAACAAAGAGAATTTTCTATATTTCTTGTGAGAATACGGCTTCTAAACAGTTCTCACCACAGGTTGGGTAAAACCAAAATTTCTCACCTAAGACAGCGGTGTGAATAAAACAGGAGTCTCACATTAGCAAAATTCCGTCAAGACCAATGATAGCCACAATATCCATCAATCGAAAACACCATCATTTGCTAGCTTACATTACGTAGTGATCTATTTTTCTGGTTAATTTGAGATATTTACCAATATGCAGTGACAGCTTATAGCAGTGCTTTGAACTTTTAACCCGGCGGTCGTCAAGGGAACCGACCATTCTACGTAAGTAAGATACCTCCAAAAGTTTCTCACGACTTCTAGATCTCTACAATGTTTGACCTTTGACATTCCTGCATTATGAGACATCTTCTTTCTATATATCACGCCCATTTGTGAAGCTCTGAAATCGTAATTCTTATTTCAATACTGGTCAAGCAACGATGAGAGTGTCACCATTCATTATAACATATCAGCTGTCACCAGGTAACACAGAAGATGCCCTTCAGCAATATTGTCCAAAGATGATCTCCCAGGTCAACCAACGCTCATAATTAATAAGCTGTAAATTGTATTGTCGTAGGTTTATAGCACAGTGTGGATTTTTTTCAATTTGTTGAATACTGAGACATGGGATTTAGAGCTACCACTGAGAAATCATTGTCGTGCACTTGTCCAATATAAAGACTTACAAGACAGGATTAAAATCGCACAAGTTTCATTACTAAGACAGGAGAGAAGATAAAATTGATACAAGTCACATGCAAATATGCGTCATCCTTTACATTTTCACCCGTTTTCTCTTTTGCTGAACTTGTCATCACAGAATCTTTTGGTAACGTGTCTAACTATTAATTTATGAACTCTTTTATCCTTCCGATTTTTTGCATCTTAACAGGCGGCAATATTTTATATTGTCTGCTCTGCACGGTGCACGGCCTAGTAGATGATACAATTACATAATGTTTGTGTGCAAACATTAAAAATCATAGGCAGGACACACGAGTTATTCTGAACGCAAAGTTTAAGCTTTATTGCTCTTCAAATGGTGTCACCATTTTCAAAGCATTTTAAGAAAGAAAATGCAGAAAATACCATTCGTCAAAAACAACATTTTTGAAACATACAGTTTTGATAGCTGTTATCTTACAACCACATAACCGATTGAGGTGTCGGATGCGGAGTCGTTCATCAAATGGAGCATAAGTTTTTCAAAGCTAGCCATTCATGTCATCCATAGCACCGTCATTAACCTCGGTTGACATGGTCGTTTTAATTAGTTACCAAGAACTAAACAAACGCACACTGGCCAAACACTGGTCTACCGATAATCGAAAGGGAAATCAAAATACAAAGCGTAAAGACTTAAAGTGCACCTGACGAATTTTGCCGCACTTTTAAATACGTTTAAGATGCAATTTCATCCAGGCTTTTTACAGAATGAAATTAGATAAATTTGCAACTCTAGTTCAGATGAGCATAGAAAAATTTATATTTTTTTTTAAATTCATGTCATCTCTTATAGAAGCCCTCATTTATCCATGCACATACTATGTCTCAACATTTCTTGTTTATTTGAATTTGAACCCGATCCTTCATAGAGAAATGGCTACAAAAATGTGACAAATTTCGTGAAACTATAGATAGAGAGATAGAGAGACGTCCTTGTTTCATATGAATGTCAATGCTACATCTTTCAAAGCAATATCTCTCTGTATCGAATTATCAGGCAACCTTCATCGACGATACATAGAGATCAGAAACATTTATGATGCTGACACTACAGTTTTTATTCTCTTTTTATCAAATGTTTCTGTCTTCGTAATTAATCACTTTCCCTCCAACGATGTAGAAGATTTCAGCGATAATAAAGGAGATCAGTCCATTTTCTCTGAAATAGAGAAATTTGATAAATACGGTTACTTCCTCGGTTTAAAAAAGATTATTTTTAATGAACGTTCACAACAGCTATGCAGGTAAATATCTGTGTAATACTGTATTATATCACATTAGTACATTGATGGCTCAATTGATCTGAATTGGTCGAGACGTGAAAATAATAGTGCGATATAAGAAATATAGCACGGTTTGTGAGGTGCCAGCTCTCAGCTGGAGGAAAATTCCATTTTTACATTTCAGTTCAAGAATTTTAATTTAATGTTATGATATATAATAGCAATAAACCACCTCGGCAACGGGGATACTGCTCGATTTGACCAGTTCACTCCATATAATTTAATAATAAGGACTCGCTATCGCTTGTGTACATATGTCGTGAACTGGTCAAAATCTCGTGGTATACCGTCGCTGGGTGTGCTTTATTGCTTGAATATCTCGTTGTACTTATTTGCGAAGGTTAAAAGTACAGTTGCATTGCATTAATAATTCGAATTAACTGTCGGTAGTCTGAATTGCAATGTTATGGTTTTTTCTGTAAAAATTTACTAAATGCGGTCTTCCGAGGGATGTTTCTTGTATGTGTAGTATTCCTTTCAGCTTAAACCTCCTGCATATTTTTGATAGACTGTGAATGCTTTAATCTTGTTCATAAGTCGGCAATGTTTTACCAGCTACGATATCTGAGAATCGATTCCGTACCTTTTAACTATTAACTATTCCACGTCATCGTTACCAGAAGTAAGCCATGCCAATAAATGCCAGAGTGGCAATCAGGCTGTAGTACAGTCCATCAACATTTGTCTCACTACGGGATTCTGAAAAGTACAACATTGATTGCTTCGGTTGTAGGTTAAGTCTAAACAATGTATTAAAATTATTGCATTTACTATATCAGAAATTCATGTTCATAAAATAGATACGTAAATAAGCTGACAAGCAATAATGCTGTAATGAGACAGAAATTTAAAATGTCTTGCTGACAATGAAAGAAAATGGTCAACAGAAATACTTCGTGTCGTCTCTTATTTTCAGTTCTTCGACAGTTGTCTATTTCTGCTGTAATCAACATCGCATGTATCGTTTATATTACCATTTGAAGAGCATTTTACTTAGGACATTCATATAATACGAGACAAATATTTTTTTCAAGTTCGCATTCAGAACATTTATAATCAAAACGTAAATGACCTGTCTTCTAATAAGCTAATTACGGTAATTATGAACAACCATGACAAACTTTATCTTTGCCGTACCTGCTGTTGTCGGCTGAATTTCTGTTGTTGCTGCACTTCCCATAGTTGGTGCAGTATCTAGAAGTAAAATAAAGTGGTAGGATGATAACTGTTCTGATAATTAACATTGCAACCATTGAAGTATAATTCATTTACAACAGTTAGACTACTGTACAGTAATTAATGTTGGTAAATCCCATTAATGTTGGTAGACTACACTATCCTACCTCAGCACTTGGGAACGTAATGGTCCCATTCCCCATCATTGCATGTAAGGGTGCCGTCGCCAACAAGATGGTAATCAGCATTGCACGTATATGTGACAGTGTCATTATGTTCAAAAGTACTGCCTTGCTTCTGTGCGTTTTCAACTGATCCAGGGTCAGCGCAATCAACTGTCAGGTAAATGGGAAACGATTGTTCATGACAAATCTATCAGAAAATGAGATTACATACAGACATGTGTACGGAGTTTAACCAAAGACATTAGTTATTATTCCATATTAACAAATATTAATGAAATTAAATTTTGGAGCGCATGAAGCAGTGTATTTCATGGACACCAAGCGCAGAACGGTGAAAAAAATTATGTGCCGAGTTCAATGGATTGTATCGTCTGATTTATAATGGCAATCAACATCATCGGACGACCAAGATTATCTTTTCTCTCTTCTACTTATCATATACAACTGAAAATGAAACAATGAAACCTAGAAGCGTACCAAAAGGACAGTTCCTTGTACTTGTTGTTCCTCCAGCTAGAGCGATACATGCATTATCATTGCCTGCAGTGCTATCACTGGTTGTGGTTGTCACCGCGCAGATATGAGTGTACGATGAACACGAACCGTCTGCTTCTATTGTTGCAGTTGCACCAGTATTCGACGCCTCGCCATTAGCGCTTACAGCGATGTCTGATGCACTGGCACCAAGTATTGCTAGATTAGCAGCACCTTGTGTTGCTGCGGTTGCGTAGTCATCACCGCTTGCATAGTGCAGGTTCACAGCCGTCACTGTAGCGTCGGTGCCGCCGACCTCACAGACTACTATATTAAACGTGTACGCCGTTTGTGAACCACAAACTGTTGTAGTTAAAGTTGCTGGTGTCGTAATTGTGAAGCTTTTGACACCAACATCTAAAGACGAGAGATAAAACACACTCGTATGATTAATTTTGATTGCGAAATGCGTTTTGCGATAAGGTTGACAATTAGACACGATACTCAGGAATATTAAGCAGATCATTTTAATATTTCAATGAAAATTATATTTTAGCATGACTTTGTTGACAAAATTCTGGTTATACATTACGATTTACGGGATCGAAACGTTACAGCCCTTTAAATGTTAGCATATGGCAAAATTCAAACATTAGACTTGTTTAAATTACGGTAGTATACGCTTTTTGAATGTTATTATCCCCAAACGTATAATTGTTGTAGAAAACAGCCACCATTACCACCAAAACGCATATTTAGCTCTTTATCGCTTGAGAGAATCAAAGACGCCTTCCTAGGAGCTGGCACCATTCATTTGAAGTTTTGTGAAGATAGATCAATTTACCTTGAGCAGTTGTCCGACTCAGTGCTAATGTGATGACCGCAAGAAATACAAATGTGCTCCTGAAATTAAGAAAAGTCATAAAAATGAATGTTTTGCCGTCATTCTCAGAACGGTCCAAGACGACTTCTACGACTACGTGTAATAGACGATAAAATTGTTGTAATTCTACGTATATAAGTCTCTCGTCCCTGTATAACTTACTTCATTTTGCTGGTTTCCAATGATTTCTGAGACGATTGCTGTATCGCATCAAACTGCCCGTCTGCCGTGTCACCGCGCCGTTTTATTTGCCACGGTCTCGCGGGTGTGTTCTTTAGACGACCAATGACAACACACCGTATGTATTGTAACATTTCTTTACCCCTGTCAACTTTCCAAGTCACACCAATTACAAAGCCATAATATGGTACGTGCTCGAATGCTATTGGACGCTATGTCGTCGACATGGTGGTACGAACGCGCTTCTTACATTTCCAAATTCTAGTGAAATCCTGTGTATACTAAGTGCGTGCCTGTTCAGTGTAAACTACAATGAATTGACATCACGCTTTTGTCCTTCTTACACTTCGATTTCAGCCTGGATCGCTGTTTGTCATGTACTAGCACGCTTGTTGCCTTGCGCTTTCTAGAATTCTGCTGGTAAACAAATTACGTCAATATATGTCAATCCGCGACGGTAAGTAGCCATCGCTTTTCTGCAAAAAAATTGACACAAATGGCGGTGAATTTTTGATATCGCACGCATTGTTACCTCCGAAACGATGTTGAATATTATGTTGAATATAACTACATATTTATCATTCCATAAGGTATATGATAAAACCTTTAGGACCCTGAGACGGCGTTTGCAAACCTCGGACGTAGGCGTACGGGCCCTCGCACCCTTCCGCCGTACGACCTCGGGCCGCAAAAGCTGTATCAGGGCAGTAAAGATTAAAATCTGAAGGTGACGTAGGGAAAAAGGAGTTAACTATTCGAAAATGGGTTTTATTAGAAGCCATAGTTCTGATGAATGGCCTTAACCCTGCCAGGCAGGACATCAAGGTAACTTACCAGAGCGACAAGTAAACATACTAGGTTTAGGCCTGAAAGGCTTAAGGTAGAACACGCTTAGGGGAAATAACTTTTACAGTACATTTTGTTCTATCCCTGGTAGGGGCTCATACCTCATTTTGAAACACATGGAGTAAGTGAAGTTTTCACCGGCTTATTTTTTGAAAATCAAAAATCTTATTTTCTTCTTGTGGTGTGGTGGCCATTTTGAAATTAAACTGTTGGGGAATATTATTGGATAATGTCTCTCCCCAGAGCCAAACGTCACAGGATGACCCCTGGTTTGTATCCTTCATTTCGAAAGGAAAGAGTTTAAATGGCGGAGAGTTGGCCCAAACGTTTCATAAGCGACTTAATTTCTAGATGTATTTTTTCTATAAAGGAGAAAAGACTTGCTGGGTAATTATAATTCATCGATATTCTAGTCGCTTCATTATTTGACAAATTGGCCATACCACATGACGGTACGTCACTGATTTTTTCCATGCATCGGTAAAAATTTATTAGAACATGAGTTACCGTGAAGAGCTAGGATTGGAGCAGTGCAGCAACAATTGTGTCGCACTTTGATGTAAACAATGGCGTGACTAGGTCAATCGTTCAGCCGTTCATGCGGAATTTAAACTGAGGTGGCGCTCATCAGAGTACGGTAGAAACTGAAAAACTTTGATTTATCGTCCAGTTTCCACTTTGCAGAAACAACAATGCGGTGTTTAGGAAACTCATGCCAGTCATACTTTGCAACTAGGTGTTAACTGAGCAAAAAAACTGTATCGCCCTTAAGGGCTGCAAGATCGACATCAGCCATGATACTGCCTGTTTGTCTGGAACACAGGTCATCAAACGAATTCTATCTTACTTTATTTTTCGTGGGTCAAGTTGAAAGACTGCTTGTACAAAGGTTTGGAGTAGATGAATCGTTAACTGCAGTCCTGTAGCCTGGCCATCTCAATCGGCACTTGTCGATTTGTCTAATAACCAAATCGTATCATGATATAAAAAATGTGCTAATATAACTTTGCGGTCACTGTTAGTCCTCAACTTGCAGGACTCGGTGAATAGCAATTAGGAATCTATACCATAAAAGCATAATCTGAAAATATGCTGAAAGTGTACTTTATCCATTGAATGTTTTCTTGATTTTGAGTGGTATTTGTCACATCTTCAGTCACCGAGCAGTGCTTATTCTAGTGGGGACCCTACTGTTCATCGTTGATTGGGAGACTTTATTAGGTCGACCTAGCCAAGCCAAGGCAGACGACGATCTAGTTCTGTCGTATACGGTAACCGTCGTTCTATTTAGAGCAGCATAGGCCTACGACAGTGACAGAACATGTGCACGCTATGTGTGTCTCAAATAAACAGCAAACCTCAGTTTGATGCAGAAAGTCTAGAAGTTGACGTGTCATTTGTGAATTAAGTTTGTCCAGCTTTTTTTTGTTTTTTTTTGTCAACAGCTCCCTTTGCCAAGGCCGACCTGGATGAAGATGTGAACTTTTTCAGACCCATTTGTTGTGTGGAGATAGATGCTGCTTGAAGATGGTCGCTTACCCTCGGAAATCCGAAACTCACGCTTCTGTCTTTTCTGAAGAATATCCGAGACCGCAGCTGCAGCTAGGCTAAATAAACGTCTTATCTGTGTTTTCGATTTAAATTCATCTAAACATCATCGGAGGATAGGACCTGAAAAGTTATTGCTACTTGAAAACTGTCCTTAATTTCCTAATTGATAAGCGTGTAATAATGTATATAGAGTTTTTGAATGCCCCTACGATACGGATACACCAGCAACCATTGACTTTTGATGGAAGACTACTACAAATTCAGTCGTCAACTTTAAACCTTGAACAACAAGTTACATGATTGTCGACCTCATCTGACAAATGTCAAAATATACATTTTATGACCGACTTTCCTTGTTTTAGTTGAATATAAAAATTACACTTCTACATGTACATGTTGACTGGATTATTTTCTGTCAAATGAAATTATAAGAACTGATATCGACGGTACTATGAATGACGGATATGGTGTTTGGTAGAGTGATTTGATACATTGCTTGCGTCATTTGGATGAACGACTTCGTAACTGGTCGAAAGAGATATTGCTATAAGCAACATTTGAAGCTTTAAAAAAAAGTATGTGCATTTTCATTCTTGTGATTTACTTGGCTCGACTTCCAATTCGTTTTTAAGGAAACTTATGGTTTAATAACTCATCATGTTACATGACATGTTACATTACATGTAAGGACAGCAGCTTCACATGATGAATAATAGAGCATAACAAATTGTTATGATAGCGTTTTACTTTCATTGAGCGATTTTATAAGTGTGCTTGACGTTTGTCAACGACTTGAAAGACCGGCATATGAAATCGGGTAGAACAGATGGCCTCTCGTCTGTTACAACCGCGGCAAAGCCAGTGCATAGGTAACTGATTGTAATACAAACACTAATAGTAATTAATATGTAGTCTAACTGCGCCTTGTTTATCTATACTTTGTCGCTGTCAGTAAGAAATCTCAGCAGGGTGGCGTTAAATGGTACTGTCTTCAGGAAGTCCATGCCAAGTTGATTTCTTATATTTATGTTTGTCAAGGAGACTTCTCATATCTAAACCAAGCACCCCGTGGTTTATTAGCGCTTTATCAGTAAAATAAAGGTGCCGCTTCTATACTTTAAGGTTTTCCAGTACTTGTTGCTATTGTAGTTTTTGTATTACAATCAGTTATCTATGCACTGGCTTTGCCGCGGTTGTATATACCTGACACCGTGAACCCTATCTTATACCGATGTGACCTTTTCATCCTCTTTTACATTTCTTGTGCATTGAGTGTGTTGAGAAGAGTGAAGATCAACAGAAAGAATTATTTTTATATATCCCTAAAACATGTTGAAGTGATGGAACTGGTGACGCACTCTCCGCCAGGGCTTCGGGGGCACAACCTATGACAAAGACTTAGTGAGGGTTTTTAGCTTGATCTCAGCTCGATGCACATTACGTAGCCTTGCTGAGAAAGCTCCTTCCATTTCAGGAACTGCACTGCGTAACCGAGAAGTATTACATCATCATTATAACCAGTTCATATTATTGTTTAAACCAGCAGTATTCTCGATGATTATTACCATTCTGTTTTGTAATTTAAGTCAACCAATGCGCAAAGAAATGGAAAATGGTACAATCTTTGCAGAGTACCGACTATACATTTCCAGCAGAGAGTTGAACTTGGTATATCGGAAGCTTATTGGCATCAACTAGATTTCACATATTATCAGTGATGTCAATGTTAATTTTATGACATTTGCTCTCTACCAATCAAATGTGAAAATAACTTTATATAACGTTGGAATTCTGCTGGGTATATGAAGAAATAGCAAAATTGCATTCGTCTTCCCGCTTCCCATTCATATCACATTCGAGATGAATTCGAATTAAACTGAGCCCAATTTTTTTTCTTCCTGATTCATGACTAAACTAAAATAATACATTCTTTCCTATTATTATTTGATATTGGACACAATCACTTATCATGTAAATTAAATCATTTTCTTGGCTTTACCTGATTGAGGCAGTCCAAACTCTCGACGATGATGGCGCTCTGAGCACGGGCGACTCCAGTAATGTAACAGATAATTAGCATGACAAAGGTGCAGGAGTTTGGCATTCAACGTACTGTGGACAGCTGGTCATGTAACGGTCATTCTTTGTTATCTCCTGGAATTCTAACTATCACTGACCACTGCCATTTGTAACCCCTTGATTTGAAATGAGGGGAGTCAAAGAATTTGGAATGCTTGAGTGAAAGAATTGGACACATTTAAAAAAATTATGTTTACCGCTCTGCCGCCTTATTACAGTTATTGGAGATTTCGTTTCGTTCAAATTTAAATAACATCAAACCAAAACCTTATTGGTAATTTATTCACCGCAATTCTATATCTTCATAACTATATATCCTGCTCTGAGTTCAACGTCGTATTAACCATACTGAATGCGATGCACCCTATTCCTGGGCAAAGACATAGTAAGTTTTTACGGGATGGGCGGGACAGTATGAGGGAGACAGACGGTGGCTACTTTACTTGGATATGCCTCTGCAAATTCACCATGGGCAGAAGGCTCCAGAAAATTAAGCTTTTGAGTGTTTTGCCATAAAAAGTTTTCAAAGATTCTGTTTTGGTGATGAACTTAAAAAATGCGGTCGATCATATGTGTCCTTACTGTTTCTGTGCAAATCAAAGAATGAATCTCAGGGTATGTATTTAGTCCTATCCCATGTAGATTAAGTGAACTGATTCGAACAATGCTGTGCTCTTCTCCAGATATTTAATTAGCTTCCGCCCAGTAAGAGTCTATTCTGGTAGTTATGACCACACATTGCCATTTACAGAAAATAATTGAACAAAGACAAATGTTCTGATTATTGCTTCTCATGCAAATTTATGCAATTAAGAATTCCGTGAGACAACACATGATATTCACGATGTAATTATTATAGAAATAACGGGCGACGCGCTGACCATTAAGGTTTATTTGTGGGCAAGGACGAGAGGAAAGCCAAAAATTAACAGCCGAGCCCGCTAATTTGGCTTTCCTCGAGCCCGTCTGTTATTTCAATTATATTATCAACGAACCCCAAAAAAACCATCAAAATTTACGAAAATTTCCAGTGCGAACGACAATGGGGCCCCAGAACCTGTCAGTGAGTAGTGCGCGCTGCAAAAATTTTGCAAATCCGCAGATTTTTTTGAAAAAAGCGTCTAAACTTGGCCCACAAATGCTCCATTTTATTTTGTGGTTGATTATGATCTTTGTACAAATCACAATTTTCGTTTTAGCCGTAAAGTTACTGTGTTTACAATATTATTCATATTCACGGGCATGAAAACAAACCATTACTGTGTATTTGTGGGCAGTCACGTGGTTTAGCTCGACCAATTAAAACGCAATGAACAGGGCATGGTAATATAATATTGTATTTATACTTTTCTCCCAACGAGCAATTGTAGGGACCATGTGTCATGACCATGACCCCTCAATAAATAAATAAATAAATAAATAAACTACTGTTGTTGACTTTACACTTTAGCTACATTGCAATAATCTGAGCAATCACCTAATCAGAAAGAGGATGGAATTTTCTGATAGGTAGCGTATTGTCATTGATTCTCCCGACAGAAATTGCCTTTGCACAAGAATACGTGAGAACCGTATATGGATTACTTTATTAATTGTTTTCGCTTGTACGCGTACAGTTGCATTTAAGAAGTCGTTTAATATTAGGTAATTCCCCGTTTTTACCCTGGTGCTTATTCAATGCAATAATGTGTTGATCTTTTGCTCGTGTATTGTGACTCGTCTTCCCAACTTGAACCGTGCCTCCAAGGTAAAAAATTAAAAGGTAACTATGCATCACGGTAAACTATTTGCATAATTTATCCAGAGACCAGAACCTGCGTTCAGTCACACGGTTTCTTGGCACATATCAAAGCAGTCAGGTGAATATCAGCTGACATACAGATAAAATGACCTAAGGTGTTTAATATTTTCCATTTTGAAACAAATTGAACATGTCCTTCGGGATAACTGTACAGTAATATGTGTTGATCTTATCATTAGGAAAATGAAAACAACATGTACTGCTGTTATTGGCTTTACCCATTAGTTACATTACAATTAGTCGAGCAAATCATCTCGTTTATACTGACACATACGATCAAATAAAACAAGACCTCCAGGAGAAATCACCTTTTTACAAACGCACCTGAGCATCACAGTAGATAATTTGCATATCAAGCGACCAGTGTCTACGTTCTGTGAAATGGTTTCTGCGTGCATGTCCAAGCAAGTAGATGGATTTCAACTGTTATCCTGAAAGCGTGACCTCTGTGGACGTTGTTTGATATTTCCATCTTGAAAAAATCAAACAGGTCATTGGGATCCCTGTACAATAGTGCCGCGTTGATATTATTCTGATGACGAAAATTTCTGGAACACAACATGGCTTTCGCCGCAGCAAGCTGCTTCTTAACACTGGCACAACAAATTTACTCTTGGTTCACTGGTAAGTGAACATATATTGTCTGCAACACATACAAATGACAATGCTCATTCGTGAATCGTTCGAAAGTAGAAAACTAATTTCTGCACGTTCAATTGCTCTCCAGCGATAACGCTGTGTTTAAGTCATCCACAAATATATGAATATTTCCCCCCCAAAAAATTCTGTTACCACGCTGAGTGGAAAGTCCTGTCTCACGCCATCATACCAGGCAAGACCATTGCTTAGGTAAACAGTAGTTCAAACTGTGATCAGGCTGTGCGTTAATAAGGGTATTTGCCAAAAATATGAATTCACGGAACACAATATCCATAAAATACTCATGGATCGGATACACTGTTACGTCATGCAGTGATGCAAAGGGGCTGTCGAATTTGGATATATAACATCACACTGTGCTTTCAACTGTAACTTCAGTGAGTTATGGTCAAGGTAAACAATCAACTCTCCAATCAAAATGTTGTGACAGGTACCAATATCGCTTTCATCTTCGGTCCAGTGGTCACAAAGGAAATCGATGATTTATTTTATTTAGAACAACAGTTTCTCATGACATTAACAGCAACTCAAGGTATGAAATTTCGACAGATCTTACTTGCCCAAGTTTCACAACCTATAAATCATGCTAATTTCTTCAACCGTTATGATAATATTCCTCGGCAAGCTCAAGAAGAAACTTGTCACTATCCTGGGTTTAAATTGAAACAAAAAGTGTTGTCGCAGACGCTCGCTAGCAATGTTTTTCACAAGCCCAAAATTACTCTCTCAGAGCGAAAAATGCCAATAATTAATTTTTGATGAGAACAAAAGTATTTTGAATAGTGATTTCATAAGTTGAGCGTTTGCCATGCGCAAGTCTATGTGTCACATATCTAATCACAGACAATTGCGATTAATACATACCTTGGTGAGTTTTTCTAGCTCCATAAACTGTATCTTTTTGCTGTTTTTCAGAACTGTTACATTGTGGTTTCTTTACACTTTCTGCATTGAATCCCTAAATTGTAAGTTAATGCCAAGTATTTACCATATCAACAAAACCTATATGAGTATAATCTCCATTGTTATGGGTTTCTCACTTTGTTTGGTGTCCACATTGGATTTTTGCAAACATTCCCATTTCATACGTCACGGTTCCGCCCTTACATGGATACACAGCACTCCAGCAATGGCATTGAAACAGCCAACTTTTATTATGCTGAAATATACAGAAACACAGTTTTACATGTTGCCGTTCTGGCTACAGGCTTGAACTGAAACTACACAAAACACAAAACACTTTCATTAGAAAATACACTGTTTGCTGAAGAAAATACACGTACATACATATATAATCCCGACAGAAAGAACTATTTTGACAAAGACTAATTACAACGCTTTCACATTAAACATTAAACAGAAACTAATTGAATCATTCCATTTCCGAGTTGCAAAAAAGTACATTAAAATTGTGAAAATATAACTGGCTGTGAAGAATATAACTACTAACCTGAAATATACAGAAACACAGTTTTACATGTTGCCGTTCTGGCTACAGGCTTGAACTGAAGCACGTTTCCTCGCACTTTTGCTTTTAACGGACTGAAACGTGGCAAAAGGTGCGAGTACTGCTATGTCTGTATTACTATTGGTGGATAAAAATGCAAATGAGACATACAGATGTACACAAAACGTGCAAGTACTGCGACGTGTGTGTGTTTCTATTGGTGGATTAAGATACAATTGCGATATGTACAGGGTAATGATTGGCTAAATGAAAGTCAGTCAGATGAAAACGTGACAAACACTCAGCGCACATTCAACGAAAATAAAACTACCAATCACAATAAGACAAATATCCTGGTATCCAATCAAATCAAAGTATATTGCGCACTCGTAAAAACACACACTGCGACATTCACGCCCCCTTAGGGAAATGGCGTCCTCGACATCAACTATGCACTATCACATGAAATCAAGGGTACATCCTTAAGGGTCAAATGTATGAAATTTCGAGTATCCCATTGGCCTGGACAATATCTATCAGGTGGTTTTCTCTGCCTGGTTGAGCGCCGTAGAACTGGTGAAGCACTGTCCCATTCTATTGGAGAGATATTCGAGTCACTTTGACTGTTTACATTAGTAGACTCCGAGGAATGATCATTACCATCGATTGTGGGAACAGAATGCAAGTCCTTGGAAAGTAAATTACCAGTGTCAGCAGTTACACTGCGACACATATGTAAAATATTCTTCAGCAGAACCAACAGACGATTTCAAATGAAACTTTATATCATACTTAGTGTGAGTCCTTTAAAGTTTGTGAAACAAATTCGGATCGATGACGTATTTAGGCAGCGATATTGTATTACTCAAAAAAATTCAATTGGGTTCTAAAATCTTCATTTTCAGATGTCACAATAGAAAGTTATGTAATCAGCGACCCGAGTAATCTCACTGATATAACATACAACAGAGCGACGGACACTACCATAGAATTTAGTGTCACGGTCAATGTAGGCACGTTCGGTGGAAATGTTGAAGGAATTGATGTTTTCTTTGAGGATAGCAGTCGCCAAAAGATTGGAACAGAATAAGCAGCGAGTGGCAAAAATATTCCTAAAAGAGTGGCACTGTAGCCATAGAAGAAAACACTGTAAATCTAAAATTCGACACCAAAGCAGATTGCAAAATCGCAAAAGACCTCTGCGTACGGATCAAAGGCAGCGGTGTTGCTCATACTAATTTCGCATACTGTTTGGATTTAGGAATGACATCTGGCAAAGCTGGAGATAAAGATTGTGCAGGTATGGGAACTTGGATAATTAAAATATGCATATCATTGGCCATTGCATTTATGAGAATAGGGTTTTCGTTCTATTTCGATAATCTTGCAAATTTTAACACTGACCATGTGCCGCGTTGAAAATAGGTACATACGTATATACTTATACTCAGTCACTATTCAGATGCTGTTTAAAGTGTTTTTTAAGTTCTTCAAATAAGCTGCATCTTTTAGAAAGCGAATTACCCAACATTTCCCCACCGTTGAAACTCAAAATGACCGCTATCCTTGTTTTAACTCTATGGGGAAAATGATTTCGTTTTTCCATTTTCAAAAACTAAAATTGAAGTGTTTTATTACTCTAAAAGCTTAAGAATGAGCCTCAACAAGTGGTAGATCGCACAAAATAGTTAAAAAATTTGCGTACGAATGTCTGTCCTCGGTGCGCATTCTATTTTTAAAATAAATAATTTACAATAGACCTCATCCACCTACCATTGTAGATGATAAATAGATAGATAGATAGATAGATAGATAGATAGATAGATAGATAGATAGATAGATACATACTACATACATGCAGACAGACAGACAAAAAGATAGACAGACAGACAGACAGACATGAAAAAATGAATGAATGAATGAATATGGATCGTAGAATTGATTGATATATGGATAGATTTTTGGATTGATGGCTAACTGACTGACTGACTGACTGACTGACTTACTGATTGAATGAATAATGAATGAATGAATGAGTGGATGAATGAATGAATGAACGAATGAATGAACGAATGAATGAACGAACGAATGAATGAATGAATGAATGAATGAATGAATGAATGAATGAATGAATGAATATTTGAACGAATAAAGAACAGATGTGTATTAATGGATTTCACGGATTTCCCTTCCAGGTGGCACGATTCAACATTTCGAAAACGGATTTATTTTTGAAAACGTTCGTGGAAATTCACGATCATCGATCTACGAGACAAGTTATAACATCAGCAGTCATTCAAGTCTAATCAGTAATAATCATTTGTTGTTGCATTATGCATTTCCCTGAGAGCCTCCCCTCGATTGAACAGAGTTTTTTTATTGTGTAAAGTGTATAAAAGTCACCTAAATTGAAACAAGACATTTTCTGCAGATGCTTATGACATGGCACCGTGACAACCAGGCTGAATTTATGACATTGCTATGATACATAAAAGGCGATAAGGCTTCAGTGAATAGGTCGTTCCGTTTGTAGCGTGACTCCGTACTCGAGATCCAAACTGCGCAGAAATGAAACGTCTTAACCCTGTCACAGTCTGTATAGGATTTTGGGATACTTTTGTTGCAATCACTCGCGGGGTTCTGATTTGATCTTTATTTATATTTTGACGAGCTACAGCTTTTTTGGCCCTTTTTGTGATACGACATCGATCAGTCATATAGCCAAACGACTGAAAGAGTTATTAGTGTTTCAGAGTCATGCATTTAGTGATGCTCGACGACACCTTTATTTCCTCTGTCTCTGTTAATTTAGATTCCACAAAAATCTAAGAAAACGACGTTATGGCAACAGGTCATCAGATTTTAAACCCATATTACAGTTTTAGGACACGCACTAATGGTTAGTATTCAGTTCAAGCATCCAGATACTTGAAATGAAATGGTTTCTTGTTTGTCGTTTCTTCTGATGAAATAAAAATTGTGTTTTCAAACTAAATAAAGTTGATTGTCACGGTCTTTAACTCGATCGGAAAATGAATGTTTCATTGTGTGTGAATGGAATTGAGGAAGAAAATGTCAATGGTATAGCCTGATTTTTTGCCAGATAACCTCAGGAATATTTCAAGGTTATAAAAAGTGGTTTCATAACGATGGTAAGACGGCTAATTGTGCTCTTTACTATATTGCATAAGCTAAAGATACACTTTATAATCTGGCAATTATTTCTTTCAATTTAAACGGTTTTTTTTTCGACAACTTAGTATATTAACAAATTTTTTAGCAACGTAAAATCGTTATTAAATGCTAACTTGATTCAAATCGCAAGGACCTTGCGATGCCATCCTTCTCTTCATCACAAACACTTTCCGGAATTAAGCGGATAATACATACGCCTTTGGTCAAAAGGGCCATCAAAAGATAGTGCAATTATCAATCTTTCCGCGTCAGCGAACAGGGAATGAGCCGGTCGACATTTTTTTCTCAAAAGCAGGGAAGGATTTGACGATTGTCATTTTCTTACCTAGAGGATCGGCCGCCAAGTAGTAAGACTCAGCTTTTGCTAGCAATTTCTTAAAATTTCTCAAATGGGCGTGAGAGGCGTTAACCGTTTCAATCGATAAAGGAATTTTGAAGCGACACTGTACTGAAACCCCGGATTTAATGTACATGCCGCCTCGCAGTAAATCGGAGCCAGAGAAAATGAGCTTTCGAGAATGACGAAATAGTCTAAAGAAAGTTGAATTTAATTACGATTTATTTTTGACAATGTGGTGCCAGTAGGTGCGTCGACAGAAGTCAGACAGAGTCCAACTACAGACATTACGTCATGGCATAAGTATTTATTGTTAATTTATTGCAGTTGAGCGTACAATGACTGAGAGTATAAACACGGTTGGAACTCATTTGGTATAATTGGATTTGCATATTTGGAAATTTCTAAAAAAGTGTTAGGTGCCATATAGCTGAATGTTGCAATATCGCAAATTACTCATAAAAAACAAGTGTGTAATATAAAAAGAGAACCTGAAGAGATAAAATTTGTAGATTAAATCAAAATTACTTCACCATCCAATTATTCTAAATTAATTCAAATCGTGTTACATGTACAAATACCATAATTGCATTGAGAGAAGTTCCCACTAACTCTGCATATCACATCGAGATGAATTCGAAATCGAAAAGCTTCTCCCAAGATTCATTTTACGTGATTCATAAAATATGCCGAGCTAAAAATATATATTTTCCTATCGTTCTTTGATATTGAACACGAGCAAATATCATGTAAATTAAATTATCTCCTCAACCTTAACTTGGTTGAGGCAGTCCGAACTCTCGACGATGATGGCGCTCTGATTACGGGCAACTCCACTAATGTAGCAGAAAATTAACATGACAAAGGTGCATAAGTTTTGCATTTAAAGTACTGCAGTCTATGGGTCATGTAAAGGTCATTCTTTGTTATCTCCTCGAATCCTACTATCGCTGACCACTGCCATTGTAACCCCTTATTTTGAAATGACTGGAATCAAGAAATTTTGTATACTTGAGTGAAAGAATTGGACACATTTGAAAATTGCTCGACGTTTGTTCTGACTCGTGTTATCAAGTGGAACCAGGTCTCCATGACAAATGTTCTTTTAACAAACGCAGCTGAGCATCACGGTAGACGATTTGCATATCCAGAGACCAGTACCTCCGTTCAGTGAGGTGGTATATGTTGAAGCAATTAGGTGTATCTCACCTGCTATCCAGGGAAAAATGACCTCTATGGACGTTGTTTCATATTTTCCGTGTTGGAAAAAATCAAACAGGTCCTTCGGATCTCTGAAGGATAATGTGTTGATTTTATTATTCGGATGACGAAAACTTCTAGTAATGGCTTTCATCGCAGCCAGCTGTTCCTGAACAATGGTGACAACAAATTCAGTCTTGGTTCACGGGTAAGTGAATATACGTCTGTCACACATACAGATGACAATGTTAATTCGTGATTTGTTTGGAAGTAGACAGCTGGCTATCGCACGTTCAATTGCTCCTCAACGATTACGTTGTATTTTAAAGTAATTCACAAACGTATTTGTCTCGAAATTTTCTGTCACCTCGCTGAGTGAAAGAGTCCTGTATCATGCCATCGCACTTAGCTTGGCCTGGCAAGCAAGGCCCTTGCTAAAGTAAACTGTAGTTGAAATGTGCTAAAGCTATGTGATATCAGTGCTGTACATTAAGCGCGTCCTTCATAGCATTTTGAGCATTTATTTTGCCTTCGCTATTCACAAAATCTTAAGTTGATTAAGTTTACTGTCCCATTTTATTCTGTATAACTGTTATAGCTGTCAGCTGGTTTAACCTGTGACATGCCTTTCAAAAACCAATTCATGCGCACAGATACTACTACAGCAAGTGCAAGGTGAAGGAGGGATGTTCAGAATTAAGGAAAAAGCTCGTACAGTTGTGTAAGAGAATGTATTGTTGAACTGATTATGTGTCATCTAAGCCTTGTTTGGCATTGATCACACATCCGCCAGAAAAAACTTTGATGAATTTGCCGGTCTTTAATCGAAGTTTGACTTCAACTGTTTCCATTTCAAATGCTGAACAGTTCGCTCATGCAGGACGAAAACATGTGCTTGACCCACAAAGTTCACCGCAAGGGGGCAACATCATTTTAATTAAGAGACTTGTTCCGAATGGTGAAAACATGCGTCATCAATGAATGAATTTGCATGAATTTATAAGGGAATTATCAGGAATTTTTTTACGATTTTCCAGCATTTTTGAAGCGCTGCCTTTCATTGTTCAGTGTAATCGTGTCAACATGTGGGCCATGATCTTTGACAAAGGAACGTTTATTATGTTTAAAAAGAATGTCACCTTACGACCTGCCTCGACTTATTTTCTGACCAAACACTGCAACTCTTACAGAAGGAACGCGACCCTTTTGTCTGACTTAACGCTACACATCTGTCTGACCTCAGACAACCCTTGTCTGACCTAAAGCGACCCTTATGTTTGTCTTTGCATCGATGCCGTTTTGCAGTTAGGAATTATCTTGTCAGAGCAACAACACATCGCAAATTGATACAAGACAATTGAAAATCATTCTTCTAATGCGTGACACGCTATTGAAATATCAACTAAAGTTCAACCCCGCAATGATGAATTTAAAGGAAGGAAAGTCTAAATATACTCAAGCAATAGATCATTTTATCGTCTCTTTCCTCATATCCAAAATTAAGTATGTAGAGGCCAACTTAGTCATATGGAAAGTGGTAATCACAAGTTGGTTTGTTTCACCCTCTGTCAGGTTCCGTCTTCCTAGATCAGTGCGTACACCACTCACGCTTTTGTGGGCGCCCCATAAATCAACTCAAGGTACGTTTAGTCGAAAACATTCTGTGCAGGTCTGGCTAGACCTGAGACGCGTTCTTAACCCTGATGTCATACAGCCCAGTACAGTGTTTTGCCGAGAGCCTTTTCAGTGTATTCACCTATTCAACCCTTTCAGCGTCAAAGATAATTTTGTCAATAAACCAAATCATTTTTTCCCGTATATTTTCAGCTGTCTTGATAAAACTGAAGCAAATAGGAAATAATGTCATTAAAGTCCAGATCTATGAAAAATTATAGAAAAAATACATAAAAATTTACAAACTGTGACAATAAAATTTATGGCATTGAAAGGTATAATTGTCGGTCTGAGGGACTGGACTGTTACAAGGAGACATGCGTTTTCAAATGACACTGCGCCAAAAAGTAGCCACCCTTCAAAAGTGCTTGCAAGACGAACAGTGGCCCATCCAAAGTTTGCTACTAAAAATAAATAAAGGAATACTAAATAAAACATTGACTAAACCATTCAGTGTCACAATTCATATCGATCATATCCTAATTGATACATATTTTCTCATCTCCCGTTGACCTTTCAAAGAATAGATACTTTTTAACTTCACAAATAAGTACTTTCACTGCATGTAAACTTAATTATACGTGCAAAACAAGCGTGGGCAATCGCCTGTATTTGGTTGAATACAGCTTAATCCATAGTTAACCCAGAAAGTATTCGCCGTGAATAGAGATCAATTCAGAATGGATTAAATAAGTGTGAGCACTCTTCTCTGTACCAAGTTATCAACTCCATGGATTCATATGTATTTTTCAACAAATACAGATTTGGATGTCTTTATTCGTCTTTGCTTTTGAAAAATGCGTACGCATGTGGCGACCATTTTATCAAGAACCCTGTTATTTGACGTCACACATTTTATAGGATGACGAGATAAAACAGGAGGATTCTGATCCGAGATTTGTATTGCGCATTTGTATACGAGTACCCTGGGCAGTGTTTTCATGCTGGAGGCTTCCTCGACGGTTTCATTATGCACCGTACTAAGGCGTATTTCAAGCAAATCTAATCCAGACGTTGACGCCCCTTTTCTCCTCCTGTCTGTTTCTGTCTCTGACTCTGTCTATCTGTCTCTCTGTCTGTATCTTTCTCTTTCCGTCTGTCTGTCCCTCCGTCTCTCTGTCTCCATCTGTCTGTCTCTATCTGTTTATGTCCCTATGTCTCTGTCTCTCTAAACAAATTTAATCAAGACGTTGACGCCCCTTTCTCTCCCCTGTCTGTATGTTTCTGTCCCTGACTCTATCAGTCTGTCTGTCTCTCTCTCACTCTCTCTTTCTCTCTCACTCTCTCTCTCTAATATCATTTGGCATGCCTATGTTATCACATCAATACTGAAATCTACCTTGCAGTCAACAATGGTACTGTGATTATAGATTAACTAGCCACATTTAACACGGCATAGGTTGTGTTGTCATATTTGCTCCTATCCACAGTCACAATCGGTAATGTAAGGGGCAAAAAATTGCTAAGGATAAAAAAAATCAATTTTGTTCTTGATGGCGAACATCCTACCCTTTATGAAAATGAGAAGTTTGAAAATTTGCACCCGAGATGAATTTTGTACGTCACTAAAATAGGGGCTGATAGCCGACTTCGATTTCATGAACTGCACTTCGTTACAAAGTAATAAAATCACCAATATAACCAGCATATATGGAGTAGCATATTGTGATTTATAGTTGTAGCTGGTGTTTAGTGATGATTACCATTCTGGTTTGTAATTGAGCACAACAAACGCAAACCAAGCCCTAGAGATGGAGCATGGAACCAATTATACTAAAGAGACGTCCCCACTTCCTGTTCATATCACATCGAGATGAATTCGAATTAGAAAAGTGGCGCCAAAGGTTCGTTTTACTTGATTTATGAAATATACAAAACTGAAAAAATATAATAGTTTCCCATTGTTTTGATGTCGAACATAAACATATATCATCCCCTTTGATTGAGGCTGTCCAAACTCTCGACGATGATGGCGCTCTGAGTACGAGCAACTCTAATAATGTAACAGACAATTAGAATGACAAAGGTGCACACGTTTTGCCTTTAAAGCACAGAAGTCTACGGGTCATGTAGTGGTCATTCTTTGTTATATTTAGAATTCTACTTTAACTGACCACTGCCATTTGTAACCCCTTCATATGAAATGACTGGAGTCAGAGAATTTGGAATACTTGCGTAAAAAGAATTCGACACATTTGCAAATAACGTATCTCACCAGGCGGCCGCCTCATTACAGATATTGGAGAAGTGGTTTCGTTCTCACCAAAAACAATATCAAACCAAAACATTTTTTTTGTGATTTATTTACTACAATTCCAATATTTCATGACTTCATCTACTACTTGGGTTTAATATCGTTTTAAATGTACTTAATGCGAAGTACCATTTTCCGGATAGGGGTACAGTAATTTTTTTAAGGATCGGGGCGGGTGGGACATAGAAGGGAGGAAGATAGGGGCCACTTTCATTGAAGGTGCCTCTGGCCATTCAACATATGGGGAGAGGGCGACAGAAAAGCAAGCTTTTTGAGATTGTTGCCTTTAAAGTTACAAAACCTATAGTGTCGTCATCATCGTAAATAAACCAATGACCAGTGAGAGCTCTTAGTTTTAAAATATGAAACGCTTAAGTATAGTTTTTAACAATTTTGGTTCGTAAGTTCTACAAGAAGCGACCGTTTGAGAAGTGAAAAATTGCTTTCAATGAAGTGCCTCTCTACTATCTACGTACAAATCAAAGAATGAATTCCAGATGTCCATTTAACTCTATCGCACGTTGCTTCCGTAATTAAGCAAACAATGCTGTACTCTTGTATAGATAATTCCCTTACTCTCAGTAGACGACAATTTTAGCAGCTATGATCACAGGTTGCCGTTAACAGAATCTAATGGATCAAATCATAATATAGTGCATTGATTGTCATACAAAAATATACAGTGAAACATTGCATGAGTGAGATAATGTTATTTACAATGCTATGTCCATTGTATATGTAGTTTTCTCTCACCACTTAAATGCAGGGACCATAGACCATGTTTCATACGTTCATGAATAATAAATAAATAAATAAATAAATAAATAAATAAATAAATAAATAAATAAATACTGATTATAACTTTACTCGTTACTCACATGCAATAAGTCGAGCAAATCACTGACAAAAATGAGAACGCTGTTCTTTCTTTGTTTTTGTTTTTACCAGCATAGATCGCTGAATATTCGTTAGGGGTGGATTTTTCTGAAAGGTAGCATATTATGATTGATTCTCCACGGAGAAATTGCCTATTCACAGAAAATGTGTGAGTACTGTTTATGGGTTACTGTACAAATTGATTTCGTTTGTGCTTGTGCATTCGCATTTAAGAAAGTCATTTAATATTAGGCAATTTCCTACAGGAGCATATTCAAGGCAATATTGTGTTGATATTTAGCTGGACGTTTATTCTGACTCGTGTTATTAAGTGGAACCAGGTCTCCATGACAAATGTCCTTTTTACCAACGCAGCTGAGCGTCACGGTAGACAATTTGCATATCCAGAGACCAGTACGTCCGTTCAGTGAGGTGGTATATGTTGAAGCAACTAGGTGCATCTCACCTGCTATCCAGGAAAAATGACCTCTAAGGACGCTGTTGCATATTTTCAATGTTGGAACAAATCAAACAGGTCCTTCGGATCTCTGTAATACAATGTGTTGATATTATCATTCGGATAACGAAAACTTCTAGTAATGGCTTTCATCGCAGCCAGCTGTCCCTGAACACTGGTCTCAACAACTTAGTCTTGGGTTCACGGGTAAGTGTCACACATACAGATGACAATGTTAATAAGTGATTTGTTTGGAAGTAGACAGCTAGCTATCGCACTTTCAATTGCTCCTCAACGATGACGTTGTGTTCTAAAGTAATTCACAAACGTATGTGTCTCGAAATGTTCTCTGACCTTGCTGAGTAAAAGAGTCCTGTCTAATGCCACTGAAGTTAACTTGGTCTGGCAGGCAAGGCCCTTTCTACTTAAGGTAAACTGTGCTCAAGCAATGAGATACCAGTGCTGTACGTTAAGCGCATTCTTCACAGCATTTTGAGCATTTATTTTGCCTTCGCTATTCACAATTCAGAAAATCTAACCTTCTTTAAGTTTACTGTCCCATTTTATTCTGTATAAATGTTATAGCTTTAAGCGGGTTTAACCTTTGACATGCCTTCCAAAACCCTTTCGTGCGCACAGATACGACTACAGCAAGTGCAAGGTGAAGGAGGGATGTTCAGATCCGGCTAGTTTTCAATCGGGTTCGAACCCACAACATACGGCATCAGTCGCCTAGCGGAGAGGCAACAGAGAGAACCACTCGGCTAAATCTCCACTCCCAAAAAGAGTGGTTCAATAGCTGGCTAAGTTGTTACATTTTTCTGCCTGAGACCGCTCCACACGTTGTTGAGTTCGTGAAGCACTCACGCACGCATACTCACTATCACACAAGCAAAGAAACGAATTAAGTTCAGAATTAAGGATAAAGCTTGTACAATTGTTTAAGACAATGTATGGTTGAACTAATTATATGTCATCTAAGCCTTGATTAGCATTGATCACAGATCATCCAGAAAAAAAAAAAAAAACTTTATCAGTTTGCCGGTCTTTAATCGAAGTTTTGACGCAACTGTTTCCATGTCAAATGCTGAACAATTCGCTCATGCAGAACGGAAATGTGTGCTTGACCCACAAAGCTCACCTCAAGGGGCAACATAATTTAAATTAACAGAGACTTGTTCCGAAAGGTCAAAACATGCGTCATTATTGAATGAATTTGCACTTATTTGTAAGGAAATTGTCAGGAACATTTTTTTACAGTTTTCCAGCATTGCCATCCATTCATTCATCCAGCGCTGCCATTCATTGTTCGGTGTAATCGTGTCAACATGTGTGCCATGATCTTTGACAAGGGAGTTGTTATTATGTTTAAAGAGGATGTAACCTTGTGACCTGCCGCGACATATTTGTCTGACCAACGTTGCCATTTTGTCTGACCAAACACTGCCACTCTGTCAGAAGGAACGCGACCCTTTTGTCTGACTTAACGCTATACATCCGTCTCTCCTCAGGCAACCCCTTGTCTGACCTAAAGCGACCCTTATGTTTGTCTTTGCATCGATGCCGTTTTGAAGTAAGGAATTATCTTGCCAGATCAACATCACATCGCAAAATGATACTAGACAATTATATATCATTCTTGTAATGCGTGACAAACTATTAAAATTTCAGTTGAAAATGTATATCTCGTCTCTTACTGAATATGCAAAAGTAACTATGTAGAGGCCAACTTAGTCCCAAGGAGAGTTGGTAATCACAAGTTGGTTTGTTTCACCTTCTGTCAGGTTCCGTCATCCCAGTTTGCATACCGCACTCACGCTTTTGCGGGTGCTTCATAAATCAACTCAAGGTACGTTTAGTCGAAAACATTCTGTACAGGTCTGGCTATTGACCTGAGACGCGTTCTTTACCCTGATGTCATACAGCCCAGTACAGTGTTTTGCCGAGAGCCTTGCAGTGTATCAACCTATTTAACCATTGCAGCGCCAACGCTCTTTTTGTCACCACTATAGAATAAAACCAAATCATTTTTTCCCATATTTTTTGTCAGAAGTCTTGATAAAAACAGAAGCAAATAGGAAATCATGTCATTTAAGTCTAGATCTGAAAAATTACAGAAAAAACAAAAAAAATTACAAAATGTGGCAATAAAATTTACGGCATTGAAAGATATAATTGTCGGTCTGAGGGACTGGACAGAAATTACAAGGAAGCATGCGTTTTCAAAACGAGACTGCGCCAAAAATAGTTCAAAAATTCTTGTAAGACGAACAGTGGCCTATCCAAGTTTGCTTCCAAATAAATCAATGGGCAATCGCCTGTATTTAGTTGAATACAGCATAATCCATAGTTAATCCAGTATTCGCGGTGAATACAGATCAATTCAGAATGGTTAAATAAGTGTGAGCACTCTTCTGTGTACCGGATTATATACTTCATGGATACAAATGTATTTTTCTCAAAATACAGATTTGGATTTGTCTTTATTCGTCTGTGCTTTTGAAAAATACACGCGCATGAGGCAATCGTTTTATCAAGAATCTGGTTATTTGACGTCACACATTCTATAGGGTGACGACAAATAACGGGAGGATTCTAATCCGAGATTTGTATTGCACCTTTGTACACAAGTACCCTGGGAAGTGTTTTCATACTGGAGGCTCCTTCAAATGATCTATTGCTTGATTATATAGATTTCAACCCTTTGAATTCATCTCTGAACTTATAGTCGATATTCTGATAGTTTACCACCCTATGAAGAATGATATTTAATTTGCTAGTATCAATTTGCGATGTGTTATTGCTCTAGCAAGATAATTTCTTCTTGCAAAACGACATCAACGCAAAGACAGATATAAGGGTCGCTTTGGGTCAGACAAAGGTCGCTTTGTGTCAGACATATGTTTAGTGTTAGGTCAGACAAAATGGGTCACGTTCACGTCACGGTCAGACCAAAGTGACATCGTTCGGTCAGACCAAAGTACAGAGGGACTGTGGTCACACAAATGAGTCGCAGCAGGTCTTATGGTGTCATCCTCTTTAGACTTAATAAACACTTCCTTTCAAATATCACGGCCTACATGTTGACACGAATATAATGAACACCAATATAAATCCATGCAGATTCATTCAAGAATGACCCATATTTGACCTTCAAGAACTACTCTCTATAAATTAAAAGGAACCCAGTCTTCTTGTGAGCATTGTAGGTCGAGCACATGGTTTTGTATAGGATGATCCACTTTTTCAACACACCACATGGAAAAAGTGGAGTTTAAACTTCAAATAGAGACCGGCAAATTTAGTTCAGAGATGAATTCAAAGGGTTGAAATCTATACACTTAAGCTATGGATCATTTTCTTATATCTTTCTTAATATCAAAAAGTAAACATTAAAATCCACACTTAGTCCTGAAAAGTTTGTTATTAGTCCCCACGGACACCGTCCGGGGGGACTTATAGGTTTGGTCATGTCCGTGCGTCCGTGCGTCCGTGCGTCCGTGCGTCCGTCCGTTCAAGCAGATATCTCAGAGACGCCTGGAGCGATTTCGTTCAAACTTAGTACAAGGATAGTACCATACCTCATACAGATGCACGTCGATTTGTTTCACAATGCGATCAAATTTGGCCGTGGTAGAGGACTGTTTAGTTTTCACCTCCATAGACTCCCATGTATAAGGCAGACCATAGACTCCCATGTATAAGGCAGACCATAGACTCCCATGTATAAGGCAGACCATAGACTCCCATGTATAAGGCAGTCCATAGACTCCCATGTATAAGGCAGTCCATAGACTCCCATGTATAAGGAAGTCCATAGACTCCCATGTATAAGGCAGTCCATAGACTCCCATGTATAAGGCAGTACATAGACTCCCATGTATAAGGCCAAGAAAAATAAAAATTTAGTTTCTCATCGTATTCATATTGCAAAAAGGATGCAGTGACACAGTTTTTAGTCCCCACAGATAAAGTCCAGGGGGCTCATAGATTGGGTCATGTCAGTCCGTGAGTCCATCCACGTGAGTCCATCCGTTCACGCAGATATCTCAGACACTTTGAAAAAATGTCATGTGACCTCAGTGACCTTTGACCTCGAATATACATATTTGTCCATAACTCAGTAACCACAAGTGGTAAACCTTTCATATATGGTATGATGGGACACCCTATGACGCCACATATTGTACCTCATTAATTATGTGCATATCTAATTTTGAGCGAGCCAATAGAGCTGGAGGTCTGATTTTTGGTATATAGGAATAACTTAGCAATACAATTTTTTTGACAAAATGTCACGTGACCTTGGTGACCTTTAACCTCAAATATACACATTTGTCCATAACTCAGTAATCACTAATGCTACACCCTTCATATTTGGTATGATGGGACACCTTATGACACCACATATTGTACCTCATTAATTATGTGCATATCTAATTTTGAGCGAGCCAATAGAGCCAGAGGTCTGATTTTTGGTATATAGGGATAACTTAGCAATACAATTTTTTTGACAAAATGTCAAGTGATCTCAATGACCTTTGACCTCAAATATACATATTTGTGCATAACTCAGTAACCACAAGTGCTACACTCTTCATATTTGGTATGATGGGACACCTTATGACGCCACATATTGTACCTCATTAATTATGCGCATATCTAAGTTTGAGCGAGCCAATAGAGCTGGAGGTCTGATTTTTGGTATATAGGGATAACTTAGCAATACAATTATTTTGAAAAAATTTAATGTGACCTCAATGACCTTTGACCTCAAATATACATATTTGTCCAAAACTCAGTAACCACAAGTGCTACACCCTTCATATTTGGTATGATGGGACACCTTATGACGCCACATATTGTACCTCATTAATTATGCACATATCTAATTTTGAGTGAGCGAATAGAGCTAGAGGTCTGATTTTTGGTATATAGGGATAACTTAGCAATACAATTTTTTTGACAAAATGTCACGTGACCTTGGTGACCTTTGACCTCAAATATACATATTTGTCCATAACTCAGTAACCACAAGTGCTACACCCTTCATATATGGCATGATGGGACACCTTATGACGCCACATATTGTACCTCATTAATTATGTGCATATCTAATTTTGAGCAAGCCAATAGAGGTAAATGTATGATTTTTAGTATATAGGGATAGACTATAGGATAGAATTTTTTTGACAAAATGTCATGTGACCTCGATAACCTCTTACCTACGATACACGATTACGTCAATAAATAAGTAACCACAAGTGCTATGTCCTTTATATTTAGTAGGATGGGAGACCTTATGACAACACATGCTTTACCTCGTTAATTATGCCCATATATAATTGTGGGCAAGCCAATAGAGCTAGAGGTCTGAATTTTGGCATATATGGATTAATTAGCAATACAATGTTTTTTTTTCAAAATGTCACGTGACCTTGATGACCTATGACCTTGAATATGCATATATATGCATAACTCAGTAACCACAAGTTCTTTACGCTTCAATTTTGATAGGATAATAGACCTTAAGATGTCACATCTTGTACCTCATTTATCATGCACATATGTATTTCTTGGCTGGCCAATACAGCTAGAGGTTTGATCTTTTTCCCGATTTAGAACCATAACTTAGACATGCCTCTTGTTTCAAATTGGGAACAATGACATAGACTTATGTGTCCATAGATCTGAACATATACACTTTAGTGATACTTCTTAATGACCTCATTTCCCTGCCCTCTCAAGACTAATACTCCTATTACAAGTGGGGACTATGTCATTGTCAATTACTTGTCATAAGAGGGTTTGTTTGGCCCTCTACGAGGTTTCGTTAATCTAATTAGCATGGCACTCACTCCGTTCTGGGGTCTCTTTGATCAACTCAAGGCATATTTAAATTATCTGGCGAACTTGGATATTACAGTAGTGCTTTAAAGTTTATATGAGCCATGGTTAAGATAAACAATTAACAAGATTCTTAGGTCAAGATTCTTAGGTCTCTGTAAATTCAGTTTCTGTCAGGTGAAATTGAATTTCTTCGATAACATCGACAACACTAAGATATATGACCATCAGACAGTATCTGCTTGGGTAAGTATCGTCTACATGTGTACCGAGCCCATTCAGTTGATGCTATTCTTTGTAGACAATGCAACGATTAGGCAAGATCTGGTATGTCCCTATTGAAGGATCAAATATTAATTACTTGTCCTACCACGGATCAATGGAAATGCCCATCAGCAAGATATGCGCCCTATGCGAATAATTTCCACCAAGTTGTTTTTTCGATGACAACCCAAAGAGTGTTGAAATGTGCAGTCATAAATCTAAGTTGCTTTGAGCAAAAAGGGCCTTTTGTAATTTGGTTGTGGTTCTGAAATACCATCAAAGAAATTTCGCGAGAGAGCAAATTTACATCAAATACATGGATATCATGAATGCCATAAAGAAATGAAAACCGATCAAGGCAAGGCGCCGCGTCAAGAAAGATTAGTAAAAAAAACTGAATTAGCTCTTTGTGATTTTGTTTACTGACACGGACAGTTGACCAATGGACGGGCTTGATATTTATGACGCTATTTATGAGGACGCTTATACCCATGTAATCTTACCTAAGGAGTCCAGTTTGTAAATCCACTGAACGCACGGCCTAGTAAAGCATACTAATGTAAGCGTTCTCACTATATCCATCTGTTCGACTCTCTGTCTGTCTATCCATCCTTCCCCTCTCTCAATGTTATCTCTCCCTTGTCCATGCTTGTCAACCTCACTACCCGAATGCAAGTGTGATAAATACCTCTAGAAATAGGCCAACAATATTTGCCCTGATTGGAAGAAAAGACTGTCAGTGAATAAAAAGCTGTTGTCGTATTCGTCAATTTTATTTAATAGAATATTTTTGCAGGCGGGGCAATTTTTCCGCTATAGTCGCAAGAACAAGTACATAAAATAGAAAAATAATCTTGAGATAGTACAAACCATTTTTACTTTGTTTATTGTTCTTTTCAAATAATGCACACGAATATAGTTAAATATATAAATATAGTTAATTGTTCCGCAACTTCAGAATTTCAGGAGGGGGGTACTTTAGAAAATATTAATCGAAATATTATACTATTACCGAAGTCAATTATTTTATTTGTGTAATTATGCCATTTGTACGAAAATGAAGACACACGTTAAGAGTGGTGCATTCACTTTTAACTGACTGGTCCGCGACGTAACCGACTGCCAGGACAAATTGATTCTTGGAGTTCATCATGACACCGACAAGACTAAAATATGTAGCCTTTTGACAGTACCCGCTGCTTCAATAAGCATCATCTATACGTATGTTATGCCTATTTGCTAAACATATTCTCTTTGATATATGGACGGTTAGGAATAGGCACATCAATCAAGGTTCAAATTACAAGTTGTATTGTGGTACCAGACATCATGTGAAATGCCCGTCAGCATTGTCTGTCGCATGTACTTCAATCGCTCTCCCAGGGCGAAAAACGCCCATCAATAATCTTCGATCAATACCCAAAGAATGTTGAATTGCGTGATCGTAATTCCAAAGTCACTCAAGTCAAAATGTAACTTGTTGATGCTCTTGGCTACTACCAATGACCATTTGTCATACTGCAATATCGCAATAACATAGCCAATGACATAAACCGATGCAACAGGTTAGGGTTAAAAAGTAACAGTTCACCCTCATTCGTGCAATCTGAGTTATTTTGAAAAGGTGTCGATGTCAAACCAATTTTTGTGATAAAGAAGCATTTTAAGTAAAGAAATGTCATTCTTCTATATTTAGCAGGTAAATCATCTAAAATAATTTAGTTAAATGAATTGTTAAAAGGGGAAGAAAAAATATCAAGCTCTTTGTCCGCCAGGTTGAGTTTTCAATACTTTGGCATCATATTACTATATAAAGCGAAATTGTCAATTTTTGATTAGATAATCGCAATGCCTTGACAACTCAGAGCAAATATTTCTTCCTATTTACGCCATTACGGACATTACTCTTGATTCTCCAAATGATGAGTATCATTCTACAACTATTTGTTTTGGAAATTCATGAAAAAATACCCCGCAAAACTTGGATAGTTGACCTACCAACCGATACGAGAAAAAAGACTTTTTTTTGTTCCGATCTGACTGAAGTTGACCTCTATTGTTCTCTCTTCCAGATGGTTTGCTTTTTTTTATCTTTGCCCCCCCCCCCCTTCCCGCCAAGAAAGTAGCATCAGTGCAAGTATACTGTATATAGAGGGATAAATCGAACAATAATTAACTATAATTATTACGAATCAATTAATCAGTATATGTCAGGATGAGGTCACATTGGATTAATTCATTGTACTGTTTTATAAACACTTGCAATAAAAAAAAAATATTTTCGAAACCGTCGTAGCCACAGATGAATCTTTTAAAATATTACGGTAAAATAATTCTGAATTGTTGTAGCTTCGGAATATTTCCCATAATTAGCAATAAAAAAACCTCTTGAAGGAAATGTTTTATAAAAAAACACGATTGGAACTAATTTGGATAATTGGATAGTGAGGTAGTATCTATTTGATCTGCAAATGAAAGCGCATCTGCTTATTTTAAGTTGCACTCTTGTTTATGAGAAATTTGTAATATTGCAACATTCAGCTGTAGGACACCTAACACTTTTGAGGGATTTGAAAAATACGAATATCCAATTATCCCAAGTTAGTTCCAATAGTGTTAAAATATAGTTCGATGAAAAAAACGCCATGATTAGTTAGAGTATGGTAACTACTCACTGTGTCTGATAAAGGTTTTGACAGGTTACCATAGTGTTTCTATTTAAGTCCAGTAGTCACCAAGGTAGCAGATGTTTCTTTTTAGACTAACAGTTTCTCATGAAATGAACAACATCTCAAGGCGTGACATTTTGACATTTCTCCACTGGGTAAATTTCACCAACCAATATATCATGCCCATTTCTTAAACCTGAACAATACTATTCCTCGACGAGCAATTAGTTAACAAGAACGAACTTGTCATCAACAGTCGTTCAAATTGAAACAAAAGTGTTGTCTCATATGCCTGTCAGCAATTTCTGTCACAGCCCAAAAGTTACTCTCCCAGAGCAAAAGACGCTCATAAATAATTTTGGAAGAGAACCACAAGTATGTTAAATAGGATGTCATAAGTTGAACGTTTGGACTGTGCATGTCTTATCACAGACAATGCCGAATTTAACATATGTGGGCGTGAGTTTATGTCTCATGAATTTTAATCATCTTGTCTAAACAGATTTGCAATGAGACATTCAAATATTTCTAAAAAATGCAATGAATGAAAAAATTATTAATCGTTCATAAATAGTTAAGTGATATAGTAATATTCATTATCGCAGCATCGTTATATGATTTGATATTTTGGGCAAGTATATATGCAGTATTCAGTGTAGATCCCCAGTTGTCGTTAGATAATTGTCAATATGTATAAACATTAAGTATCCTAGCAACATTTCGAGCACTAGTGCGCAGACGCAGTGAGGTCGACATACTGACTCACACAGAGTGACTTTGGGATGAAGGTCAATACAGGAGCTAAAAATTTCCTGTTTGTATCGCGTCTGAGATTTGTGAAAGTACCACAGAAGCAGCTTATCTTTTTACCAAAAAGCACATTCAAACGGATATTGTATTTGCCTATGCTTTCAAATGTTAGTGTTCGGATGACTGAGCAGTCTAGATGCGATTAGCGTTCAGCTAAAATGGCAAGCGCCTTTCAGCTATGTAAAATCCTGAAATCAAAAGTCATTGATTCCACACTTTTTGACAGCAAAGTGACAAAAAGGAAAGTAATGTTTTTGAAACTTTCTCTGACAAAAGTGAGAGTGTTCACTCATATTTACCACTAGGACTGTAGTCCTTTCGATTGCTAACAAAATTTTTTCCGTCTTTCAAAAATTACTTCCAGGTCAAAATCTAGTTTTTATTGAACAAGTTATTACAATGGCTGCCTTTTTATATTGTCAGACTAGATTTTCGCCGACTAAACAAGTTATTTTTACTAAAACGTTTTAGCATGTTACAATTACAAACCATACGCCTGACGAAGAAGTTACTTGAAAAGCAAAGACAAAATGGAGCTCAGTTTGAATTCTCTAATATTACTTTAAACAGTATCCATATTTCTCAAGCATTCAAATTTGAATTACAAAAAATAGTGTTCGTCATTAGCAGAAGTTTGAAAAAGTGTTTAAAAGCTCCCTTTTATCTTGCAAGTACAGGGGAAAATCGTTCGTCAATTGGATAACAACTGATTTCAAAGCCAGCTATTCATGTCATCCATAGCCCCGCGATCAGCCTCAGTTGTCAGTTTCAACTCTTCATTGTAAGCGAACACTAACATGTTTAAATTGCTATGTCTTCTGAATTGACCAACTCCCCTTTCAACAGTAGTGTTGTAAATTAACTTGACACAGCAAAACTCTTTTAAAGGAAATTTTTCCGAATGTTTTTTGATGAAAAACACAATACAGAATTTAGATAATGGTCACGGTGACGACTCGTTGTGTCTGGTCAATTTGCCATATTTCCGAAAATGTTGTTACAGGTTATAATAGTGCTCTCAACTTCAGTCCAGTAGTCATAAAGGTCGCCGATGTGTCTTTCTTGAAATTAGGTACAACAACACTTTCTTATGACATTAACAACAACTCTAGACGTGATATTTCGACATTTATCGCCTGAGTCAGTGGCATCAACCCATATATCATGCTCACTTCTTTACAATATTTCTCCGCCAGCAATGTTTGGCAAGAATAGGCTTTCACCATTTTAGGGGCCAATTAAAACAAAAAGTGTTATCAGTTAATATCGCAAATGCCCTCAAGCAATGTCTGTCACAAGCCAAATAACTACTCTCCCACAACGAACAATATTAATCAAAGATTCTCGACGGATGAGAACCAAACGTAGGTTAAATAGTGATTTTAAAAGTTGAACGTTTGCTACGCACATGTCGACTTCACATGTCTTATCACAGACCACCGCGAACAATTCATAAATGAGTGTATTTTTGATCTTATGATTCTGTAACAATCTTGGCTTAAGAGAGCTATGAGGCATTCACATATTGTAGAATTTTCGGGATGTAAGGGAACATTATATCACATAAATGTTTATCAGCAGGAAAGTGATATAATATATGATTTTTTTGATATTTTCGTCACGTTATGTTATTTATTTATGATTAATTTGCTTTGCAAGCATGTTAGCAGTATTCAATTCAGATCTCCGGCTCTAAGCTAGAAGATGTTTAATTGTTATTAACACTGAGTATCCTAGCAACATTTCGAGCACTACTGCGCAGACTCATTGAGGTAGACACGTTTACCCACACTTGGTGACGGGGTGAAGGACAATGCATGAGCTGGCAATGTTCTGTTTGCAATCCCTCTTCGATTTGTTGAAGTATCACTGAGGCAGCCTAAACAATTTTGCAATGCAATGTAATTTCTGGCAGGCCTAGCATTATTACATAGCGGGAGAGAGAATTGCGGAAACCTTATAGTATATTTTTATCATCTGTTGGAGGAGAGGTTGAAAAAGTCAAAAAGGGAGTCAAGACTTTGGGTGTTAATTCACTTCTCTTAAAAATATTACTTTCTGGTCGAAATACCATCGAATGTATACGTACATGTCGTAAATTTTGGCAGTTTTCGGCTCTAGCTTTTCTTTTTACCGAAAAAGGCACGTTCAAACGTGTTTTTGACATTTTTTCGAATCTTAGTGTCGACATGAATGAGCGACCTAACCGTGACTAGTGTTTAGCTAAAATGGCGAGTGCCGCTCCAGCTTCAAGAACCCTAAATGGAAGACCGCTCATTGATTTCATGTAGTTTGACAGCAAAGTGGCCAAAGAAAACATGATTGCTTGTTTTAACTACCTTCGATGAAAATAAGTGTTTTGGCGGTGATATGCTGCAAGGCCTGTCCTTTCAAATGCCAACAAGAAAATAATTCAAAATTCACCTCAGTGTCAAAAGCCTAGTATTTATGAAACCAGATATAATAGTTGTTGCCCTTGTACGTGATTTTCTCTGAGTAAACATCGTTTTGAATTGCTACAATGTCATTATATTACAAATCTAAGGCTTGACGTATGACTTAGCTTCAAAGTAAATATTGGGCATTTTTACTTCTTTAAGATTACTTCAAACGGTGTCGATATTGTTAAAGCATTCAAACGAAAAATACAAAAAAAACCTCCTTGCCAGAAGAAACATTTCGGGAAGAAAAACAGTTTTATAGCTTCTTTTCGTCTTGCAACAATGGGGAAAATATGGTTCATCAATTGGAGCATAAATTAATCAAAGTTAACCACTCATGTTATTCATAGCACTGCCATTAACCTCGGCTGTGGTTGTCATGGTTGAAACCTCATCATAGTAAGTAAACAATAACTTATTCAAATTCCTCTGTCTTCTGAATAAACCATTTCTCCTGAAGAGGGGAATCTTTTTTTATTGAAACAGAGAATCAAAATTAATCAATCTCATTAAGCTGAATTATAGTGTTTTGAAGAGTTGTCAACAAAAAACATGCAAGTCAAACATTATCTGTACAATATTCTAGAATATTTCGCTGTGTAAGTTAGAATTAAGATCAATTAAATAAAGGCTGAAAACAGTCGACAATGATAATTTCTTAATTGTAAGCCGCTATGTCCATGCAAAGCTGAGGGAGTTACCCTGCCCTTTGACATAAGAAAAGACATTCGATTTCAGTGTCTTGTTTCGATCAGTATGTAATGCTCATCTATCTGTGCTCTCTCTTTGTATGCAGGGCTTTTCTTCGTTTTGGAATTTTTATCTTTGCTCACTGTCGTTCCCTCCAAGGTACCATTTTTCCCGAATTGAGTTACACCAAGAGTTTCTCACGACATAATCGACAATTCAAGCCATGACCTATCGACATTATCCACCTGAGTAAGCTGTACAAACCTATATATCATGTTCATTCGTTTAACCTTTACACTTATATTTGTCTACGAGCAAGCGTTGGGCAAGATTGGGCTTGTACTCACCCAGGGTTTTAATTGAAACAAAAAGTGGTACAAGATAAGGTCGCAGACACCCGTCAGCAATGTTTGTCACAAGCACCAAAAATTACTCTCCAAGAGCGAAAAACTCTCATAAAATAACTTTCAATGAGAACCAAAAGTATGTTAAATAGTGATCTAATAAGGTCAACGTTTGCTATGCACATGTTGAGACTGCATATGTCGGATTACAAACATTTTGAATAATGCATATTTGGGCGAGTCGTTTTTGTCTCCAGAGTCTTTAATCATCAAGTATCAATATATGTGCTATGGGACATTCAAATATTTCTGAAATTATTGTAATTAATGGTCAACTTATATCACTTTAATTTCTATAAATAGCAAAGCGATGCTGTAAATCTTCATTATGCAACATCCTTATATAATTTCATATGATATTTTCGCCAAGGTATTGCAGTGATCAGTTACCTTTACAAGTATACAAGCAGTGTTGAATCCAGATCCTTGGCTCTAACCTGGCTAGAATGTTGTCAATAGGCACAAACATTGAGTATCCTAGCAACATTCAGAGCACTAGTGGGCAGGCGCTGTGAGGTAGACACGGAGCTGACAATGTCCTGTATGCATCGCCTCTCAAATTTTTTGACGTATCAGAGAGGCAGTCTATAAAGTGTGTTACAATCTGTTTTCTGGCGGGTCTAGTATTTCTTACATAGCGAGTGAGAAACTGGCGGGGAACCAATATTTTTACAATCAGTGGGTGGATTGCTTGAAAAAGTCAACCAGGGAGTCAGGAAGAAGAATTACCCTTCACTTCTACTAAATGTTAATTTTGCTTGAATACCTTTGAGTTTGTATGTATTGCCATGAATTTTTGCAGTCTTTCCTGTGTCAACACTTTAACCAAAAAATCTCTTCAAGCTCATGTTGTGTTTCCTTATGTTTTCGAATCTTAATGTCAAGATGAATGAGCGGCCTAGCTACGATTAGCGTTCAGCTAAAAAGGTGAGCGCCGCTTCAACTATGTTGAACCCTAAAATCCAAAGTCATTGATTCCACAATTTGTTTACAGCAAAGTGGCAGAAGAAAATATCGTGTTTTGGTTAAATTTCCTTCAATAAAAAACAAAATTTTCAGGATGAATAATCGCAATGACGGTCCTTTCAAATGTCATCAACAAAATGACTCTTCTGTCAAAAATCACCTCAATTTCTATACATATTTTTGTGAAACCAAATATCATAGTGTTTGCCGTTTTATTTAGTTTGAGACTAGATTCTCGCCTAGTAAACATCCTTGTCATGTCCAACGTTACTGAATCGCTGCAGTATGATACAATTACAAATCTTGGATCGACGTAGGATATTTTAATAGCAAAGAGGTAGCTTCACTTAGCTTTTTCTAATGGTTACTTCAAACAGTGTCGATATTTGGAAGGCATTCCAATGTAAAATACAGAAAATATTTTTCGTCTAACGCGACATTATGAAAACATAAGTTTGATATCTGCTTTTTGTCTTTTAGCAAGAAGGTAACCGATGAAATTGTCAGGTGTCGAGTCGTTCATCAATTGTGGCATAAATTTTTTCAAAGCAATCCATAGCACTGTCATTACCCTCAGTTGTCATGGTTGCAACCCTATCGTTGTAAGTAAACAATGACTTGTGCAAATTGTTCTGTCATCTGAATTAACTACCTCCCCTTTCAACTGTCTTACAAACAAGAACTTCTTATTGTCGACTTTTTTAACCTCAATTCAATGTAGCTGAAGCCTTAACATACAGTGTTGAACACGGTGAGATGTTATAGAATATTATACGAATGATATTTACTAGCCTCTCCTTGTCATCTCGTTAATCCATAACACACTACTCGTTTTATATTCCTGTAGTCTTAGGCTGCGTTCCCGAATGTTGGTGAGGGGGGAGCTGGAGGAATTGAGATTGAAATCTTTTATTTTTCAGATCCCTCTCAATACCCTTAAAAATGATCGTGTCCCCATCCTATTTGTATGATTTTTTTTTTCAGTTCCTCCAGTCATCGTATAGCCGCATGTCTATTAAGAATATACGCGCAGAAAAATTAACATGTATTGCACAGTTCTGCATGCTCGGAGATGTTCGACACTACTTGTTAGTAGCAATTCGTAAAACCATATTCCTTAGGAAAGCTTATAAATTTATTCATTTTAAATGCACCAGAGGACTTTTAGGATTTATCAGTCCAAGTCGACTTGATTAATCTAACACTGGCCAGGTCAATGGCACGTTCTGAAGAGCACAAAGAATGACTACATGGCTACATTTTGCCACTTTGTGAAAACTGAGCACAATGACCTATCGATTTTTTTTTTCAATGGCACAAGAGGTATGACTTAGGTGTACTTAATAAGTTTCACGTTTGTGTTATTGTGCGATGAGAATGTTTGTATTGATTGACTATAAGTGATTTTGTGAAAAACAATGACTTTTCATTGTACATTTGTAGAAAAGCAAGCAAGGTGCCCGCATCTTTCTTTCTTTAATATTTGGTTGTTTTCCACTTTGATAAAAATTCATGATTCCCAGATAACTTCCCAGTCTCCTGGTCTTTCATGTGTTGCTCTCTGATCTGATATTGTGTACAAGCATATTTCACTGTCGTGAGCATCATAGGACCCAAACTACTCTTCAATTCACCCGTGTCATAGATATCTCTGTTACTCGTACTGCCGGTAAGCAGTGACAGTGATACTGTCCGTACTAGTAGGCATTAGGAGGGGCAGCATATACGTTCGCATTTGCAACCATTGTGGATTCACCAAGGATACCTCGGGCACGTGCACATAACCATGGCATGCAGCTAAGCGTCGCCAATCTTACCTTCCTGAGTGTGATTTGGACACGTCATAGGTGGTTTTATACTTTCGGAATATCTGGTTGATGTGAACATTGTATTTCATGCCGAACAGTGTGCCGAGTTATTTTAAAATGTTACCCTTAAGCTACAGCCTCAGTAATGCTCACTTTTGACCCTGTTATCTTCGTTGTCAGGGACGCGGGGCTTATCAAATAGGTTGATTTTCCGTCGTCGTCCGTCGTCGTCCGTCGTCGTCTGTCAACAATTGCCTTCTCCTCTGAAACCGCAAGTCCGATTGCTTTAAAATTTGATATGCAGATTACTTAGGGTGACTTCAGTTAGATTTGTTAAATTATGGTATGAGCATCATAGGACCCAAACTACTCTTCAATTCACCCGTGTCATAGATATCTCTGTTACTCGTACTGCCGGTAAGCAGTGACAGTGATACTGTCCGTACTAGTAGGCATTAGGAGGGGCAGTATATACGTTCGCATTTGCAACCATTGTGGATTCACCAAGGACACCTCGGGCACGTGCACATAACCATGGCATGCAGCTAAGCGTCGCCAATCTTACCTTCCTGAGTGTGATTTGGACACGTCATAGTTGCTTTTATCCTTTCGGAATATCTGGTTGATGTGTACATTGTCTTTCATGCCGAACAGTCTGCCGAGTTATTTTAAAATGTTATCCTTGACAAGCTACAGCCTCAGTAATGCTAACTTTGACCATTTAGCTTCGTTGTCAGGGACGCGGAGCTTATCAAATTGGTTGATTTTCCGTCGTCTTCCGTCGTCGTCCGTCGTCGTCTGTCAACAATTGCCTTCTCCTCTTAAACCGCAAGTCCGATTGCTTTAAATTTGATATGCAGATTACTTAGGGTGACTTCAGTTAGATTTGTTCAAATTATGGTGAAATTTTGCATATTTGTATTTTTACGGCAATTTTTGTTTTTTTGGTTAAAAAATCTGTAAAAGTCTTCTTCTTCAAAACTACTTGTCAGATAGCTTTGATATTTGGTATATAGGTCCCTAGGGATGATTTATTCCGATATGTTCAAATTGTGCAGAAATGTGCAAATTTGCATTTTAAGGCAATTTTTGCCATTTTTGTCAATAAATGTGTATTTTCAAAACTACTCATCTGATAGCTTTAAATTAGGTATACATGTTCCTAAAGAAGAACAAAATAATATTTATTGAAATTTTGATGAAATCTGCAATTTTAAATTTTTGGCTCACTGTTTGTCATTTTTGGTCAAAAAATGTGTTTTCTCAAAAAGTACTGGTCTGATAGCTTTGAAATTCCATATGCAGATTCCTACAGATGAACTTAATGTTATTATTATGAAATCTGCAATTGTGGATTTTTTTTGGGGGTAATTTTTTACCATTTTTGGTCAAAAAATTGTTTCTAAAAAACTGCAAGTCGATAGCTTTGATATTTGGTATTCAGGTACCAAAGGATTATTAATATATGATATATTGAAATTATGGTGAAATCTGCAATTTAATTCTGGGGCAACTTTTGACATTTTTGGTCAGAAAAATTCATTCTCAAAAAAGTACTCGTCAGAAAGCTTTGGTTGACATAATCTTAGGGATGGTCCAATGTGATATATTCAAATTATGATGAAATCTTCAATTGTGTATTTTTGCAGCTATTTTAGCCACTTTTTTTCTGGCAACTAAAATGAGCTATCAAAGATTTCCACCTTTTTCATCAACATGTGTCAAAAATAGACAAAATCCCCTAGTATAGAAATTCATAAATTGATTCGTTGATGGCCTAGGGCCAGTGAATTTCTTTGAAGTAGCTTCAGTTTTGTTCCTAAATTTTCACTGATACATCAGTCGAGAGAAGACTGGCCCTTGTTGTTTGGCTCGGATGTGCAGAGCAGTTTTACTTGCTGGCAAAGGCCATCGGGGGTTCACACCCTACAACCACCACACCGCTAACGCGTCAGTCTGCTGAATTGTCTAACTTAACAGACCTGGGGTAAGTCTAGGCCGTGTCGTATGTATTGATTTTACATCGGTACCGGTGCAGTGCCGTTTTTATCCCCTGTCGATCATATCCCCTCATATGTGCTTCGCCGCGATTTGATCAGTGGCTATAGCAGCTGATCTGTTGTGTAGTCGATTTCAACTCTTTGTTGTGTAGTCGATTTCAACTCTTGTTATTTAATGAAAGCTGATCTTGCTAATGTATACGCAGTGATATAAAATGTTGAATTTCTACATTGTATTAAAATACGTTATACTTTAAAAATGATAATGGTTTTAAAAAGATGAGAATATGCCCATGGATGGGGCCATGACTATCAATTCTTTAACAAGTAATACATTTTCAGTCAAGGGACGTTCTTTTGCAGGGCTTTTGTGAACGTTTTGACCAGATATGGTTATTTGCTAATACATATAACTGAGATCTATTAATGATCAGCGCACATACGGCATGATATTCTTAAGCGAGGATGCTGGTAACGACAAAAGTTATATCCCACGACAAAATTATAACTCTTACTCGTCTATAGTACCTTGCACTGCTCGGTCGGTACGTTTGAGCATATTTAAATCGTCGATCTGTCACTAGGCAACGATGTAAACAAAGCTACCTCTAAGACTTTTCCATGGTGCCGGTAACCCTACAGCTATAACTTTCGTAGAACACCCACTCATATAAGATAGGTATGTCCACCCTCCTTGCCCGTACATTACAGCGTTAGAAGAAAATATCATTCTTCAAATAGCAGTGAAGCAAAATGGATGGGAAACATTAAACATTTAAATTACCGCTTTCAGGTTGTTTGTAGCATACGTTTGCAATACTTCCAAGCATTACTATCTAATCTGTAAAACGATTAGCTTCGAACTTACAAGTCACCGAGTCACCTGGCGAGGACTCATACGAAATCGCTTTAGGGTACACTGTTGTAAAAGCGTGCGTGAAACAAAATATCATTTTGTTTACTCTCAGTAAAGGCTTTATTTTTTCACTTTGAGCAGTTTTTACTGTTTTTCCCCCAAAAATATTGTCATGGCTTGCAGGCAAACGAGGGACATATTTGGCAATACCAAATATGTCTGTCTCCTGCATTGCTTTTAGTGTCTGGACACACTGACAGACGGGATGTCAAAGACACTATAGATGACCTAAACTGCTACAAATAGTGATGTTGTAACACTTGATCATCATCATGGGGAAATAGATACTATCAAAGTCTAGTTGACCCAGCGTACACATATTAACAGCCTTAAGGGTGACAACATACGTTTGTTGCCCGGGGGCTTCAGAGTTGGAGTCGCTAAGAGTTTTGTCAATAATCTGCATGTCGAAAACCTATTGACAACACTCAACCACAAGTTTCTATGACAATAGTTTTCCTTCGCTCTTTGCAACATTTCTCTTGTGAGGATCGTTTGGTCTTTTGGAGTCCTATTTCCTGAAATAGATTAATCGCTAGTCAGTGACACAATGCCAAAGGAAAGAATTTGAATAAAAAATATGTACATAAAAAGAAAAATTGCATAGCATCGATCAGGCGCGTTGTCCTCTATGTGTGTCAGACAAATTACCGAGCGTTTGCGTAAAGTTTGGTTGTCTGACATTCAAAGGCTGTCATTTGCACTTTTCGACATCGTCGTGGTTGTTATTTACTTTCGAGGATCCGGTTTCCCTTTCATTCCATTCATTATGCTGTTTCCCTCTCTGCCTTGAATGCTAAGGACGTCCGGTTATGTCGCGGTATTCAGGTATTCGCTATCACTAAGGCCTCGAGTGGAACATACCATTTATCTATACGGGGACGTCCTCTCCGAAATATTTCCACTGCTCCGGTACCTTTTCAAATGTGCACAAATGTCTAAAATAAAATATTTGGTAAGTTGCAAAAGCAACTATAAATACACAGCTCGCCGACATGTGTAGTCGGACTCGGATTTTGCTAGCAAATTTAGCATACTCTGATCAAAACTGCTCTCTGAGGATCATTGAAATTAACAAACTCATGGGCGATCTATGAAAAGCGAACTTGACCGTCACATTTTATCAGTTTATTTGATAATAGCCACAGATCCTGCTGTTAAGTATGCTATAGATAACTCGATATATGCTACTCTTTGCGTTGCATACCAACCTGAAAGTGGATCGTTAAAAAGTCACCAAATCTGGCCCCTCCCTCTTGTGTCGCTAATACTCATTCGTTGCAATCTTGTAGGGAGTGACCACCCCTATTGAAAATCGGTACGATTCCTTTTCTACGCATGACCGCAACAAACACCCGGTGCTCTAGACATACGCAGTCAACTGAAAGTGTCAATTTGATTTCCACATCACATATTGTCAAGTGCATGCGACTGTACTGTGAGGCTACCAGTTAGCTGAATACCTTGTCAATCAAGACGTAACAAAGTCTCACAAAACGCAAAAAAGTGCATCTGTTCCTTTGTAATTTTTTATTGCAAATTTTCAGCCCAAGATATTCTTCACACTTGAAGATCAATATTACAGGAATACTTTTCAGAGAAAAACAAATTCGTTTTTCTGAGTAAAATACCCCGATCAAGAAGGAGAACTACCTCAAGTCTTCAGTATTCTGCAGGCCACCCCATCCTAAAATACCCTTCAAAAGCCCCCGGTCAGTTCTCCCCCTCACCCCTCCAGAAGTGCTTGTGGATGCAGCTTAAGAACGTGCTTCCAGTAAAACTTTCAAGACTTTTCTTTCTAACAAAGTGCTCATGTTAAACTTCCCAAACTCTTCTTCAATTGACGCCAGACAAAATCACTGTTGTCTAGCTGAATCAAATTCAAACAGCAACAAAGTTTTGTGCCGTATGTACACACAATATATAGGCCTGTATATCTGAACGGCATATTCCAATAAAACGTCGATAAAATAGTAATTGTTTTGTACTGAAAATCGTTCAAGACTCTTATCTTGTGAGCTGTGTCATTTTTCAGTGAAAATTAGACTGTCAAGACAGAGTGGGACCAAAGCTTGAGTACTATGTCTGACAAAATAGATCTCAAAAACAGTATGCTTTTCCATGCCTGTGTGTAGACATTTTCACGTTCGCTTAAAATTTGTGAAGTTGCTAGCAGAGAAGTTACAGGATCTAATTTTTCCCAAAGTATTCATACTTCAATGCTCTAGAATACGAATCGCTTTACCAGTGACATAGCCATTTGTAGTGCCAGGGTTGCCTTTGGCTCACACTTTAAGATACCTGACTTGCGCTTTGTTTTGACACATTTTGTGTAAGCGTTGGTGTTTTGCGTGGAGTTTCATTTTCAATTTCATTTCCTTTGTTAGTGAGGACAGCAGCATTGTACGGGAGAACAAATTTACAGAATAAGTATCGGTCAAAAGGACTATGTGGTTTGAAAATTTTGCATATTGAACTTTCCAGACATATTTTATAAAGAAGCGCTTTGTGAAAGAGACATAATTTTACCAATAGTTAAGTAGTCAGCCAGACGAAATAGGTATACGGTGAATAATATTTTCGTCTTGCATCTACGTGCCACGACATTGCAGCGTCACAAACAACTAAAAGTGTTTAAGCCGTTTGACGGGCAGTAACAGGATCTAAGATTTCAAATGAATGCCTCATACTTAACATGCTAAACCTTCGTCAATAGAAGGTCTTGATTACAGTTCATTCGACCTGTCTGAGATATTTATGTTGCCAGGGTTGCCTCTACCGCTCGTTTGAAAATCCTGTTATTGGTGTAATCCAACCCTAACTTTTACAAAAGCTTCTGTAGTTTTCGTGAAGTTTCGTGGTCCTGTTCCTTTCTTTACAGGGACGCTCGACTTCAAAGTAGAATCAACAAACAAATAAAGCTTTCTGCAATTAAATGGGGGTAAACAGGATCTAAGGTTTCTAAGGAAGAGTTTCGAGTTAAACTTTCCAATATTGGTGGTTATTAACTTGAAATGTAATATTCGTTTCCTTTAGAGGTGAGGGCGGCTGCATTGTACAGGAGAATTTTACAGATCAAAGTTTACGAAACAGTATCGATCAAGAGGATCTGTGGTTTGTTATTTTTAAGGATGAATAATCGCAATGACGTTCCTTTCAAATGTCATCAACAAAATGACTTCTGTCCAAAATCACCTCAATGTCTATACATATTTGTGTGAAACCAAGTATCATAGTGTTAGCTATTTTATTTAGTTTGAGACTAGATTCTCGCCCAGTAAACATCCTTGTCATGTCCATCGTTACTGAATCGCTGCCGTATGATACAATTACAAATCTTGGATTGACGTGGGATTTTTTAATATAAACAGGTAGCTTCATTTGCTTTTCTGATGTTACTTCAAACAGTGTCGATATTTGGAACGCATTCCAATGTAAAATACAGAAAATATTGTTCGTCTAACGCGACATTATGAAAACATAAGTTTGGATATCTCCTTTTTGTACCTTAGCAGGAAGGTAACCGATGAAATTGTCAGGTGTCGAGTCGTTCATCAATTGTGGCATAAATTATTTCAAAGCAATCCATAGCACTGTCATTACCCTCGGTTGTCATGGTTGCAACCCTATCGTTGCAAGTAAACAATGACTTGTTCAAATTGAATTAACTACCTCCACTTTCAACTGTCTTACAAACAAGAACTTCTTATTGTCGACTTTTTTAACCTCAATTCAATGTAGCTGAAGCCTTAACGTACAGTGTTGAACACGGTGAGATGTTATAGAATATTATACGAATGATATTTTACTAGCCTCTCCTTGTCATCCCGTTAATCCACAACACACTACTCGTTTTATATTCCTGAAGTCTTAGGATGCGTTCCCGAATGTTGGTGAGCTGAGGGGGAGCTGGAGGAATTGAGATTGGAATCTTTTATTTTTCAGATCCCTCTCAATACCCTTAAAAATTATCGAGTCCCCATCCCATTTGTCTGATATTTTTTTCAATTCCTCCAGTCATCGTATAGCTGCATGTCTATTAAGAATAGACGCGCAGAAAAATTAACATGTATTGCACAGTTCTGCATGCTCGCAGATGTTCGACACTACCTGTTAGTAGCAATTTGTAGAACCATATTCCTTAGGCAAGCTTATAAATTTATTCATTTTAAATGCACCAAAGGACTTTTAGGATTTATCAGTCCAAGTCGACTTGATTAATCTAACACTGGCCATGTCAATGGCACGTTCTAAAATACACACAGAATGACTACATGGCTACATTTTGCCACTTTGTGAAAACTGAGCACAATGACCTATCGATTTTTTTTTCAATGGTACAAGAGGTATGACTTTGTTGTACTTAATAAACTTTACTTTTGTGTTATTGTGCGATGAGAATGTTTTTATTAATTGACTATAAGTGATTTTGTGAAAAAAAAATGACTTTTCATCGTACATTTGTAGAAAAGCAAGCAAGGTGACCCCATCTTTCTTTCTTTAATATTTGATTGTTTTCCAATATGATAAAATTCAAAATTCCCAGATAACTCCCCAGTCTCCTGGTCTTCCATTTGTTGCTCTCTGATCTGATATGTGTACAAGTATATTTTACTGTCGTGAGGATCATATGACCCAAACTACTCTTCAATTCATCTGAGTCATAGGTATCTCTGTTACTAGTACTGCCGGTATGCAGTGACAGTGATACTGTCCGTAGGCATTAGGAGGGGCAGTATATACGTTCGCATTTGCAACCATTGTGGATTCACCAAGGATACCTCGGGCACGTGCACATAACCATGGCATGCAGCTAAGCGTCGCCAATCTTACCTTCCTGAGTGTGATTTGGACACGTCATAGGTGGTTTTATACTTTCGGAATATCTGGTTGATGTGAACATTGTATTTCATGCCGAACAGTGTGCCGAGTTATTTTAAAATGTTACCCTTAAGCTACAGCCTCAGTAATGCTCACTTTTGACCCTGTTATCTTCGTTGTCAGGGGGACGCGGGGCTTATCAAATAGGTTGATTTTCGTCGTCGTCAGTCGTCGTCCGTCGTCGTCTGTCAACAATTGCCTTCTCCTCTGAAACCGCAAGTCCGATTGCTTTGAAATTTGATATGCAGATTACTTAGGGTGACTTCAGTTAGATTTGTTCAAATTGTGGTGAAATTTGCATATTTGTATTTTTACGGCAATTTTTGTTGTTTTTGGTGAAAAAAATCTGTAAAAGTTTTCTTCTTCAAAACTACTGGTCAGATAGCTTTGATATTGGTATATAGGTCCCAGGGATGATTTATTTCAGATTTGTTCAAATTGTGCAGAAATATGCAAATTTCCATTTAAGGCAATTTTTGCCATTTTTGGTCAAAAATGTGTATTTCCAAAACTACTCATCTGATAGCTTTGAAATTAGGTATACAGGTTCCTATACAAGAACATAATATTTATTGAAATTGTGATGAAATCTGCAATTTTAAATTTTTGGCTCACTTTTTGTCATTTTGGTCAAAAATTTTTCAAAAAGTACTGGTCTGATAGCTTTGAAATTCGATATGCAGATTCCTACAGATGAACTTAATGTGATTATTATGAAATCTGCAATTGTGGATTTTGGGGGGCAATTTTTTACCATTTTTGGTCAAAACAATTGTTTCTAAAAAACTGCAAGTCGATAGCTTTGATATTTGGTATTCAGGTTCCAAAGGATTATTTTAATATATGATATATTGAAATTATGGTGAAATCTGCAATTTTATTTTGGGGGGCAACTTTTGACTTTTTAGTTAGAAAATTTTATTCTCAAAAAAGTACTCGTCAGATAGCTTTGGTTGACATGATCTTAGGGATGATCCAATGTGATATATTCAAATTATGATGAAATCTTCAATTGTGTATTTTTGCAACTATTTTAGCCACTTTTTCTGGCCACTGAAATGAGCTATTAAAGATTTTCACCTTCTTCATCAACATGTGTCAAAAAAAGACAAAATCCCCTAATATAGAAATTCATAAATTAATGCGTTGGTGGCTAGGGCCTGTGAATTTCTTTGAAGTAGCTTCAGTTTTATTCCTAAATTTTCACTGATACATCAGTCGAGAGAAGACTGGCCCTAGTTGTTGGCTCGGATGTGCAGAGCAGTTTTACTTGCTGGCCAAGGCCATAGCGGGTTCACACCGACAATCACCATACCGCTAACGCGTCAGTCTGCTGAATTGTCTCACTTAACAGACTTTGGGTAAGTCTAGGCCGTGTCGTATGTATTGATTTTACATCGGTACCGGTGCAGTGCCATTTTATCCCCTGTCGATCGTATCCCCGCATATGTGCTTCGCCGCGATCTGATCGGTGGCTATAGCAGCTGATATGTTGTGTAGTCGATTTCAACTCTTGTTATTTAAGGAAAGCGGTTGTTGCTAGTGTATACGCAGTGATATATAATGTTGAATTTCTACATTTTATTAAAATACGGTATACTTTAAAAATGATTAATGGTTTTTAAAAGATGAGAATACGCCCATGGATATGGGGCCATGACTATCAATTCTTAACAAGTGATACATTGTCAGTCATGGGACGTTCTTTTGCAGTGCTTTTGTGGACGTTTTGACCAGATATGGTTATTTGCTAATACATATTACTGAGATCGATCAATGATCAGCGCACATACGGCATGATATTCTTAAGCGATGATGCCGGTAACGACAACAATTATATCCCACGACAAAATTATAACTCTTACTCGTCTATCGTACCTTGCACTGCTCGTCGGTACGTTTGAGCATATTTAAGTCGTCGATCCTGTCACTAGGCAACGATGTAAACAAAGCTACCTCTAAGACTTTCCCATGGTGCCGGCATCCCTACAGCAATAAATTCGTAGAACACCCATTCATTTAAGACAGGTATGTCCACCCTCCTTGCCCGTACATTACAGCGTTAGAAGAAAATATCATTCTTCAAATAGCAGTGAAGCAAAATGAATGGGAAACATTTAACATTTAAATTACTGCTTTCAGGTTGTTTGTAGCATACGTTTGCAATACTCCCAAGCATTACTATCTAATCTGTAAAACGATTAGCTTCGAACTTACAAGTCACCGAGTCAGCTGGCGAGGAATCATACAAAATCGCTTTAGGGTATTGATAATAATTACACTGTTGTAAAAGCGTGAGTGAAACTAAATATCGTTTTGTTTACTCTCAGTAAAGGCTTTTTTTCACTTTGAGCAGTTTTTACTGATTTTTTTTTTCAAAAATAATTGTCACGACTTGCAGACAAACGAGGGACATATTTGGCAATACCAAATATGTCTGTCTCCTGCATTGCTTTTCGTGTCTGAACGTACTGATAGACGGGATGTCAAAGACACTATAGACGACCTAAACTGCTACAAATAGTGATGTTGTAACACGTGATCATCATCATGGGGAAATAGATACTATCAAAGTCTAGTTGACCCAGCATATACATATTAACAGCCTTAAGGGTGACAACATACGTTTGTTACCCGAGGGCTTCAGAGTCGGAGTCGCTAAGAGTTTTTGTCAATAATCTGCATGTCGAAAACCTATTGACACCACTCAACCACAAGTTTCTAAGACAATAGTTTTCTTTCGCTCTTTGCAATATTTCTCTGGTGAGGATAGTTTTTGGGTCCTTTTTCCTGAAATTAATTAATCGTTTATCAGTGACCACATGCCAAGGGAAATAATTTGAGAAAAAATGTACATAAAAAGAAAAATGGCATATCATCGATCAAGCGCGTTGTCCTCGATGTATGTCCGACAAATTACCGAGCTTTTGCGTTAAGTTTGGTTGTCTGACATTCACAGGTTGTCATTTGCACTTTTCGACATCGTCGTGGTTGTTATTTACTTTCGAGGATCCGGTTTCCCTTTCATTCCATTCATTATGCTGTTTCCCTCTCTGCCTTGAATGCTAAGGACGTCCGGTTATGTCGCGGTATTCAGGTATTCGCTATCACTAAGGCCTCATGTGGAACATACCATTTATCTATACGGGGACGTCCTCTCCGAAATATTTCCACTGATCCAGGTACCTTTTCAAATGTGCACAAATGTCTCAAATAAAATATTTGTAAGTTGCAAAAGCAACTATAAATACACAGCTCGCCGACATGTGTAGTCTGACTCGGATTTTGCTAGCAAATTTAGCATACTCTGATAAAACTGCTCTCTGAGGATCATTGAAATTAACAAACTCATGGGCGACCTATGAAAAGCGAACTTGACCGTCACATTTTATCAGTTTTATTGATAATAGCCACAGGTCCTGCTGTTAAGTATGCTATAGATAACTCGATATATGCTACTCTTTGCGTTGCATACCAACCTGAAAGTTGATCGTAAAAAAGTCACAAATCTGGCCCCTCCCTCTTGTGTCGCTAATACTCATTCGTTGCAATCGTGTAGGGAGTGACCACCCAAATTGGAAAATCGGTACGATTCCTTTTCTACGCATGACCGCAACAAACACCCGGTGCTCTAGACATACGCAGTCAACTGAAAGTGTCAATTTGATTTCCACATCACATATTGTCCAAGTGCATGCGACAATACTGTGAGGCTACCAGTTAGCTGAATACCTTGTCAATCAAGACGTAACAAAGTCTCACAAAACGCAAAAAAGTGCATCTGTTCCTTTTGTAATTTTTTATTGCAAATTTTCAGCCCAAGATATTCTTCACACTTGAAGATCAATATTAAAGGAATACTTTCAGAGAAAAACAAAATTCGTTTTTCTGACGTAAAATACCCCGATCAAGAAGGAGAACTACCTCAAGTCTTCAGTATTCTGCAGGCCACCCCATCCTAAAATACCCTTCAAAAGCCCCGGTCAGTTCTCCCCCTCACCCCTCCAGAAGTGCTTGTGGATGCAGCTTAAGAACGTGCTTCCAGTAAAACTTTCAAGACTTTTCTTTCTAACAAAGTGCTCATGTTAAACTTCCCAAACTCTTCTTCAATTGACGCCAGATCAATCACTGCTGTCTAGCTGAATCAAATACAAACAGCAACAAAGTTTTGTGCCGTATGTACACACAATATATAGGCCTGTATATCTGAACGGCATATTCCAATAAAACGTCGATAAAATAGTAATTGTTTTGTACTGAAAATCGTTCAAGACTCTTATCTTGTGAGTTGTGTCATTTTTCAGTGAAAATTAGACTGTCAAGACAGAGTGGGACCAAAGCTTGAGTACTATGTCTGACAAAATAGATCTCAAAAAACAGTATGCTTTGCCATGCCTGTGTGTAGACATTTTCACGTTCGCTTAAAATTTGTGAAGTTGCTAGCAGAGAAGTTACAGGATCTAATTTTTCCCAAAGTATTCATACTTCAATGCTCTAGAATACGAATCGCTTTACCAGTGACATAGCCATTTGTGGTGCCAGGGTTGCCTTTGGCTCACACTTTAAGGTGAAGGGCGACGAATTCGGACGCGCACACGCTTTAGAACGTTTCTGCGCAGATTTGACTCCAGCCTGCCGCAAATGGGTTATTTTGTAGCGCATGTATTTAACATCACCTGTCATTGTTGAAATTGCGCTTTTACCTAATTTTTTGACCCAGTGTCTAGAAATGCATGTGACCTATAACCTTGTCGTATTTTGACCCCCTAGGAAGCTGGTTTTTATTCAATATGAGCGAAAAATTAACATTTCTCTCCCATTTATATGGCGCAAATTACCCATTCACCTTGAGATATTGTAAAAAGTAGCGTGGTGACACCCTTTTATTAAAAGTGTAAACTAAATGGTATTATGTCAGGAGTTTATTCGCCAAGTTTGGTCAAAATGACACCATTCAAAACGACAGGAAGAAAGTTCGAAAATTATATAGTGATATAATTTCGATATCGTCATTTTGTAATCGATACTTATGTTAAAATTTCTTCACAAACATCATGAAAACTTTACATTCAATAAATATGGATCTTAAGTCTTGGTATTTATTAAATTAACTCATTTGCTAAGCGTTTTATAATTGCTTTCTTTAGTTTAAGTGAATTATATCATTTTTATTATTTCTAACGACTCCATTTTAACGTCCGTTTCCATGGAAACAAGCGTGGTGACCCCCATTTTTTATTTCATTTTTGCACTTGCACAACTTCCAAGAATATCTGTGCAAAGTTTCAAGAAAATGACACCGCAACTTAATTTTGACGTAATTCGTAGTACTTCACCTTTAAGATACTTGACTTGCGCTTTGTTTTGACACATTTTTGTGTAAGCGTTGGTGTTTTGCGTGGAGTTTCATTTTTCAATTTCATTTCCTTTGTTAGTGAGGACAGCAGCATTGTACGGGAGAACAAATTTACAGAATAAGTATCGGTCAAAGGACTATGTGGTTTGAAAATTTTGCATATTGAACTTTCAGACATATTTTTAAAAGAAGCGCTTTGTGAAAGAGACATAATTTTACCAATAGTTAAGTAGTCAGCCAGACGAAATAGGTATACGGTGAATAATATTTCGTCTTGCATCTACGTGCCACGACATTGCAGCGTCACAAACAACTAAAAGTGTTTAAGCCGTTTGACGGGCAGTAAACAGGATCTAAGATTTCAAACTGAATGCCTCATACTTAACATGCTAAACCTTTCGTCAATAGAAGGTCTTGATTACAGTTCATTCGACCTGTCTGAGATATTTATGTTGCCAGGGTTGCCTCTACCGCTCGTTTGAAAATCCTGTTATTGGTGTAATCCAACCCTAACTTTTACAAAAGCTTCTGTAGTTTTCGTGAAGTTTCGTGGTCCTGTTCCTTTCTTACAGGGACGCTCGACTTCAAAGTAGAATCAACAAACAAATAAAGCTTTCTGCAATTAAATGGGGTAAACAGGATCTAAGGTTTCTAAGGAAGAGTTTCGAGTTAAACTTTCCAATATTGGTGGTTATTAACTTGAATGTAATATTTCGTTTCCTTTAGAGGTGAGGGCGGCTGCATTGTACAGGAGAATTATACAGATCAAAGTTTACGAAACAGTATCGATCAAGAGGATCTGTGGTTTGTTATTTTTAAGGATGAATAATCGCAATGACGTTCCTTTCAAATGTCATCAACAAAATGACTTCTGTCCAAAATCACCTCAATGTCTATACATATTTGTGTGAAACCAAGTATCATAGTGTTAGCCATTTTATTTAGTTTGAGACTAGATTCTCGCCCAGTAAACATCCTTGTCATGTCCATCGTTACTGAATCGCTGCCGTATGATACAATTACAAATCTTGGATTGACGTGGGATTTTTTAATATAAACAGGTAGCTTCATTTGCTTTTCTGATGTTACTTCAAACAGTGTCGATATTTGGAACGCATTCCAATGTAAAATACAGAAAATATTGTTCGTCTAACGCGACATTATGAAAACATAAGTTTGATATCTCCTTTTGTACCTTAGCAGGAAGGTAACCGATGAAATTGTCAGGTGTCGAGTCGTTCATCAATTGTGGCATAAATTATTTCAAAGCAATCCATAGCACTGTCATTACCCTCGGTTGTCATGGTTGCAACCCTATCGTTGCAAGTAAACATGACTTGTTCAATTGAATTAACTACCTCACTTTCAACTGTCTTACAAACAAGAACTTCTTATTGTCGACTTTTTTTAACCTCAATTCAATGTAGCTGAAGCCTTAACGTACAGTGTTGAACACGGTGAGATGTTATAGAATATTATACGAATGATATTTTACTAGCCTCTCCTTGTCATCCCGTTAATCCACAACACACTACTCGTTTTATATTCCTGAAGTCTTAGGATGCGTTCCCGAATGTTGGTGAGCTGAGGGGGAGCTGGAGGAATTGAGATTGGAATCTTTTATTTTTCAGATCCTCTCAATACCCTTAAAAATTATCGAGTCCCCATCCCATTTGTCTGATATTTTTTTCAATTCCTCCAGTCATCGTATAGCTGCATGTCTATTAAGAATAGACGCGCAGAAAAATTAACATGTATTGCACAGTTCTGCATGCTCGCAGATGTTCGACACCACCTGTTAGTAGCAATTTGTAGAACCATATTCCTTAGGCAAGCTTATAAATTTATTCATTTTAAATGCACCAGAGGACTTTTAGGATTTATCAGTCCAAGTCGACTTGATTAATCTAACACTGGCCATGTCAATGGCACGTTCTAAAGAACACACAGAATGACTACATGGCTACATTTTGCCACTTTGTGAAAACTGAGCACAATGACCTATCGATTTTTTTTCAATGGTACAAGATGTATGACTTTGTTTGTACTTAATAAGCTTTACTTTTGTGTTATTGTGCGATGAGAATGTTTTTATTAATTGACTATAAGTGATTTTGTGAAAAAAAATGACTTTCATCGTACATTTGTAGAAAAGCAAGCAAGGTGACCCCATCTTTCTTTCTTTAATATTTGATTGTTTTCCAATATGATAAAATTAAAAAATACCCAGATAACTCCCCAGTCTCCTGGTCTTCCATGTGTTGCTCTCTGATCTGATATTGTGTACAAGTATATTTTACTGTCGTGAGGATCATATGACCCAAACTACTCTTCAATTCATCTGAGTCATAGGTATCTCTGTTACTAGTACTGCCGGTATGCAGTGACAGTGATACTGTCCGTAGGCATTAGGAGGGGCAGTATATACGTTCGCATTTGCAACCATTGTGGATTCACAAAGGATACCTCGGGCACGTGCACATAACCATGGCATGCAGCTAAGCGTCGCCAATCTTACCTTCCTGAGTGTGATTTGGACACGTCATAGGTGGTTTTATACTTTCGGAATATCTGGTTGATGTGTACATTGTATTTCATGCCGAACAGTGTGCCGAGTTATTTTAAAATGTTACCCTTAAGCTACAGCCTCAGTAATGCTCACTTTTGACCCTGTTATCTTCGTTGTCAGGGACGCGGGGCTTATCAAATAGGTTGATTTTCCGTCGTCGTCAGTCGTCGTCCGTCGTCGTCTGTCAACAATTGCCTTCTCCTCTAAAACCGCAAGTCCGATTGCTTTGAAATTTAATATGCAGATTACTTAGGGTGACTTCAGTTAGATTTGTTCAAATTGTGGTGAAATTTGCATATTTGTATTTTTACGGCAATTTTTGTTGTTTTTGGTGAAAAAAATCTGTAAAAGTTTTCTTCTTCAAAACTACTGGTCAGATAGCTTTGATATTTGGTATATAGGTCCCAGGGATGATTTATTTCAGATTTGTTCAAATTGTGCAGAATATGCAAATTTCCATTTTAAGGCAATTTTTGCCATTTTTGGTCAAAAATGTGTATTTCCAAAACTACTCATCTGATAGCTTTGAAATTAGGTATACAGGTTCCTATACAAGAACATAATATATTTATTGAAATTGTGATGAAATCTGCAATTTTAAATTTTTGCTCACTTTTTGTCATTTTGGTCAAAAATTTTTCAAAAAGTACTGGTCTGATAGCTTTGAAATTCGATATGCAGATTCCTACAGATGAACTTAATGTGATTATTATGAAATCTGCAATTGTGGATTTTGGGGGCAATTTTTTACCATTTTTGGTCAAAACAATTGTTTCTAAAAAACTGCAAGTCGATAGCTTTGATATTTGGTATTCAGGTTCCAAAGGATTATTTTAATATATGATATATTGAAATTATGGTGAAATCTGCAATTTTATTTTGGGGGGCAACTTTTGACTTTTTGGTCAGAAAATTTTATTCTCAAAAAAGTACTCGTCAGATAGCTTTGGTTGACATGATCTTAGGGATGATCCAATGTGATATATTCAAATTATGATGAAATCTTCAATTGTGTATTTTTGCAACTATTTTAGCCACTTTTTCTGGCCACTGAAATGAGCTATTAAGATTTTCACCTTCTCATCAACATGTGTCAAAAAAAGACAAAATCCCCTAATATAGAAATTCATAAATTAATGCGTTGGTGGCCTAGGGCTGTGAATTTCTTTGAAGTAGCTTCAGTTTTATTCCTAAATTTTCACTGATACATCAGTCGAGAGAAGACTGGCCCTAGTTGTTTGGCTCGGATGTGCAGAGCAGTTTTACTTGCTGGCCAAGGCCATAGCGGGTTCACACCCGACAATCACCATACCGCTAACGCGTCAGTCTGCTGAATTGTCTCACTCAACAGACTTTGGGTAAGTCTAGGCCGTGTCGTATGTATTGATTTTACATCGGTACCGGTGCAGTGCCATTTTATCCCCTGTCGATCGTATCCCCGCATATGTGCTTCGCCGCGATCTGATCGGTGGCTATAGCAGCTGATATGTTGTGTAGTCGATTTCAACTCTTGTTATTTAAGGAAAGCGGTTGTTGCTAGTGTATACGCAGTGATATATAATGTTGAATTTCTACATTTTATTAAAATACGGTATACTTTAAAAATGATTAATGGTTTTAAAAGATGAGAATACGCCCATGGATATGGGGCCATGACTATCAATTCTTTAACAAGTGATACATTGTCAGTCATGGGACGTTCTTTTGCAGTGCTTTTGTGGACGTTTTGACCAGATATGGGTATTGCTAATACATATTACTGAGATCGATTAATGATCAGCGCACATACGGCATGATATTCTTAAGCGATGATGCCGGTAACGACAACAATTATATCCCACGACAAAATTATAACTCTTACTCGTCTATCGTACCTTGCACTGCTCGGTCGGTACGTTTGAGCATATTTAAGTCGTCGATCCTGTCACTAGGCAACGATGTAAACAAAGCTACCTCTAAGACTTTCCCATGGTGCCGGTATCCCCTACAGCAATAAATTTCGTAGAACACCCACTCATATAAGACAGGTATGTCCACCCTCCTTGCCCGTACATTACAGCGTTAGAAGAAAATATCATTCTTCAAATAGCAGTGAAGCAAAATGGATGGGAAACATTTAACATTTAAATTACTGCTTTCAGGTTGTTTGTAGCATACGTTTGCTATACTCCCAAGCATTACTATCTAATCTGTAAACGATTAGCTTCGAACTTACAAGTCACCGAATCACCTGGCGAGGAATCATACAAAATCGCTTTAGGGTATTGATAATAATTACACTGTTGTAAAAGCGTGAGTGAAACTAAATATCGTTTTGTTTACTCTCAGTAAAGGCTTTTTTCACTTTGAGCAGTTTTTACTGATTTTTTTTCAAAAATAATTGTCACGACTTGCAGGCAAACGAGGGACATATTTGGCAATACCAAATATGTCTGTCTCCTGCATTGCTTTTCGTGTCTGAACGTACTGATAGACGGGATGTCAAAGACACATAGACGACCTAAACTGCTACAAATAGTGATGTTGTAACACGTGATCATCATCATGGGGAAATAGATACTATCAAAGTCTAGTTGACCCAGCATATACATATTAACAGCCTTAAGGGTGACAACATACGTTTGTTACCCGAGGGCTTCAGAGTCGGAGTCGCTAAGAGTTTTTGTCAATAATCTGCATGTCGAAAACCTATTGACACCACTCAACCACAAGTTTCTAAGACAATAGTTTCTTTCGCTCTTGCAATATTTCTCTGGTGAGGATAGTTTTTGGAGTCCTTTTTCCTGAAATTAATTAATCGCTTATCAGTGACCACATGCCAAGGGAAATAATTTGAGAAAAAATGTACATAAAAAGAAAAATGGCATATCATCGATCAAGCGCGTTGTCCTCGATGTATGTCCGACAAATTACCGAGCGTTTGCGTTAAGTTTGGTTGTCTGACATTCACAGGTTGTCATTTGAACTTTTCGACATCGTCGTGGTTGTTATTTACTTTCGAGGATCCGGTTTCCCTTTCATTCCATTCATTATGCTGTTTCCCTCTCTGCCTTGAATGCTAAGGACGTCCGTTATGTCGCGGTATTCAGGTATCCGCTATCACTAAGGCCTCAAGTGGAACATACTATTTATCTATACGGGGACGTCCTCTCCGAAATATTTCCACTGATCCGGGTACCTTTTCAAATGTGCACAAATGTCTCAAATAAAACATTTGGTAAATTGCAAAAGCAACTATTAATACACAGCTCGCCGACATGTGTAGTCTGACTCGGAATTTGCTAGCAAATTTAGCATATTCTGATCAAAACTACTCTAAGGATCATTGAAATTAACAAACTCATGGGCGATCTATGAAAAGCGAACTTGACCGTCACATTTATCAGTTTTATTGATAATAGCCACAGGTCCTGCCGTTAAGTATGCTATAGATAACTCGATATATGCTACTCTTTGCGTTGCATACCAACCTGAAAGTGGATAGTAAAAAAATCACAAAATCTGGCCCCTCCCTCTTGTGTCGCTAATACTCATTCGTTGCAATCGTGTAGGAAGTGACCATTCCTATTGGAAAATCGGTACAATTCCTTTTCTTCGCATGACCGCTACGAACACCCGGTGCTCTAGACATACGCAGTCAACTGAACGTGTCAATTTGATTTCCACATCACATATTGTCCAAGTGCATGCGACAATACTGTGACGCTACCAGTTAGCTGAATCCGTTGTCAATCAGGACGTAACAAAGTCTCACAAAACGCAAAAAAGTGCATCTGTTCCTCTTGTAATTTTTTTTGCAAATTTTCAGCCCAAGATATTCTTCACACTTGAAGATCAATATTACATGAATACTTTCAGAGCAAAACAAGTTTCGTTTTTTTGACGCAAAATACCCCGATAAAGGAGGAAAACACCCAAAGTATTCAGTGGGTGGACTTGATTGGGACGACCGGTGTAGACCGGTGCACCCAGGCCAAGTAAGTTCGTACTTGATTGGGTCGGGGATTCTGCGCGCGCATCTATTCGGGGATCCCCGAATAGCCCGATCGATTTTGGTCGGGGCAGACGACGAATACAATATGGCGGCCACTTGATTGGAGAATCCACCGGACGACCCGACCACGTGACGGCAAGAAACGGTCATACTCCGGTCACATGAACCGGGGCGTCCCAATCAAGTCCACCCAGTGTTTTGCAGGTGTACCCTTCACAAGCGCGCCGGTCATGTCCCCGCACCCCTCAAGAGGTGCTTATGGATGCAGCTTAAGAACGTGCTTCCGGTAAAACTTTCCAGGCTTTTCTTTCTAACAAAGTGCTAAATGTTTAAACTTTCCAAACTCTTCTTCAATTTACACCAGACAAATTTCACGGTTGCTCTAGCTGAATCAAATACAAATAACAACAAATTTGTGTGGCGTATGTACACACAATATTTAGGCCTGTGTAATTGAACGGCATATTCCATAAAAAAGTCGATAAAATAGTCATCATTTTGTACTAAAAATCGTTCAAGACTCTTATCTTGTAAGTTGTGTCATTTTCAGTGTAAATTAGACTATCAAGACAGAATGGGACAAAAGCTTGAGTACATGTCAGACAAAATATGTCTCGAAAAACAGTATGCTTTTCCATGCACGTGTGTAGACATTTTTCACGTTCGCTTAAAATGTGTGAAGTGGCTAGCAGAGAAGTTACAGGATCTAATTTTTCCCGAAGTATTCATACTTTAACGCTCTAGAATACGAATCGCTCAACCAGTGACATTGCCTTTTGTGGTGCCAAGGTTGCCTTTAGCTCACGCTTTAAGATACTTGAGTGAGGCTTTGTTTTGCGTGAAGTTTCATTTTTCAATTTCATTTCCTTCGTTAGTGAGAACAGCAGCATTGTACGGGAGAAAAAGTTTACAGAATTAGTATCGATCTAAAGGACTATGTGGTTTGAAACTTTTGCATGTTGAACTTTCCAGACATATTTTATAAAGAAGCGCTTCGTGAAAGAGACGTAATTTTACCAATAGTTAAGTACTAAGCCAGACGAAATAGATATACGGTGAATAATATTTTCGTCTTGCAACCAAGTGTCATGACATAACAACGTCACAAACAAAGTGTTTGAGCCGTTTGACGGGCAGTAAACAGGATCTAAGATTTCCAATGAAATGCTTCGTACTTAACATGCCAGACTTTCCGTCAATAGAAGCTCTTGATTACTGTTCATTCGACCTGTCTGAGATATTACGTTGCTAGGGTTGCCTCTACGCTCATTTGAAAATTCTGTTATCGGTGTAATCAGACCCAAATTTTCCAAAAGGCTTTGGTAGCATGAAGTTTCATGTTCCTTTCCCTTTCTTTACAAGGAATAGAATCGACAAACAAGTAAAGCATTCTGCAATGAATGGGGTAACCAAGATCTAAGATTTCTAAGAATGTGCTTCGAGTTAAACTTTCCAGTGTTGGTGGTCATTTGCTTGAAGTTTAATATTTCGTTTCCTTTATAGGTGAGGGCGGCTGCATTGTACAGAAGAAATTTACAGATAAAAGGTTCAGTAATAGTATCGGTCAACAGGATCTGTGTTTGTTAAATGCTCATGTTAAACTTCCCAAACATTTCTTTTTCAAAGTGTTTTTGTGATATGCATTTCAAATTCTTCTTCCGGGGACGCCTTTCACTCTCCCCGTCGTCCAGCTGAATATAATGCAAACAACAGCGTTTTCTTTTGCCAAGAAAATCGGGTCGCTTTAATCTGATACTAGTCTTTATAAAAACTCGTGTCTTTGCATGAAGTCCCCCATAGACTTTTCTATTTATGTAAGGTCGACAAAATTGCACAGGAGAATCAGTTTACAGGTCAAACATTCAGCAATTGGTGTCGGTATACAAGGTCGAACGTTTCTATCAAAGGGTCACGGTGGCATGTTAAACTTTCCCCCACTTTTTACCAATACAGTGTTTTATATTTAACCTCCCAAACTCTTATTCGATAGACGCCACTCACCATCACCGTTGTGTAGTTTAACAAAGTACAAACAACAAGATATTTTGTGTGCCTATTGTATGTGAAAATTTAGGCATTTGTATCCGATTAAGATATTTTAGTAAAGGGAAATCAAATTTGAAAAAAAACTCACCGTATTATTTTATGATGAAAATCGCCCACAATTATTTTGTTAGCTGTGCCATTTGTCTGTTTAAATTAGGCATTATATAAAGACAGTGTATGAAAAAAGGCTGTGTAATTTAGTATTAAGATAAACCCATCTAGTACGATCACACAAAATATTATTTTTATATGCACGTGTCCAGACATAATACTGTCACTTGGAAATTTTCTACGTCGTTCGGTTGTTAAAAGAGGTTCGCTGGCACCGGGTTATATTTACTTGCTCATTCCGCTGAAGGAGATTGGTGTTTTGATTTTCTTCTGCACGGAACAAGACGCTAGACTCGACGTCTGTAAATTTTAATATCTTTGTATGTACTTTGAGTCTGGCAAATAGTGCTTATTAAAGTAATACAGTTGTGGTGTTTGAAGGTGCTTTCTAATAGATGATTTGAATTCTTAAGATATGATAATATCTGATAAATCATTGAAAGCACTGATTATCTACAAATTGGTTTGCTGCGCAAAAGGTGCAAGGTGTAATACTAAATAGATAAGAACAAATCAAGTTACGTATTTACTCGTGAAGGAAGCAATGAGTCCATGTCAAAGCATTTCATGAAAACACACTGCGGTGGTTCTGTTGGGTATTTATGTGTTGTATGGAGATACAATTTTGGTGAAACATTCGATGAGGAGAACCAAGCGTCAGGTTTCACAAAAGTTTTGTTACTGAAAACTTCGATGACCAAAGTTTAGATCCCGCACAAATAATCTTCATCAGGGATCTTAAAAGAGCAAAATAAAGGTTAAAATAAAATAGAAATTAAAAATGTGAAAACTGTTACAAAATAGGAGCCATAAAATCATTGTGATAAAATAGAAATTAAAAATGTGAAAACTGTTACAAATGCGACTCATAAAATCGTTGTGATAAAAATCAGGCAAAAAAGGGGGATTTGTAAATATTAAATGCCCTCCCCCCAAAGAAAAATGTTGGAAGAGTTAAAACCGAACACAATGTGTGGCAATGAGGTGTTTGAAATTAAACAGAAACAATCAAACAGAAAACTTGCTCAGCAGTAATGATTGAGGTTAGGACTGCATACACAGTTGGCCTGAATGGTGGAAATCAAAACAAAAAAATACTCTAGTTCATCTGGAGAAGCAAACAAATGAACTAACTAGCGAAATGAATGGATTTGGCAGCAGAGAAACCAAATTACCATCTGACTTTTCTGTTGAAGCATGCAAGTGGGTGAAAGAGTGCCCATGAAGTTTGTATTTTAAGTTCTGGTTGCTTTTTAATTTATTATTGTCTAGAATAGACTTTACATAATACTTTCACCATCACCGTCGTCTAGCTGAAAAAATCCTAACGTCAAGTATTGTGCGTGCCTTTATGTACGCGCAAATGTAGGCCTGTGTATCGAAAGGGCTAAAAACAGTACAACTCAACATTGATAAAATCCCCTTTACTTTGTGTTGTGGGAAGTTGAGAAAAACTCTTATTTTGTATGTTTTCAAAGTTGTTATTTTAAATTAGGTATTGATGACAGAATTTGACTGAAACTTGAGTACCTGAGTTTTAATGCATATGTCCCGGTATATCACTTCAAAATGCCTCGAGTCCTTCTAAGCGCGGTAAACAGGGTCTACGGTTTTTATCGATGTGCATCACACAATAAAGGTTTTTCTACGACAGAAGCCCTAAACTACTGATCGTTTGACCTCACAAACACATTTGTCGTGGTGATGCAAGGTTGGCTATATCGCCCGCCTTCAAATACCCGGGCGGGTTTAATGCGACACTAACCTTATGAAAAGCGTGCGTCTTCTGCGTGAAATTTAAAATTCCGTTTCTTTTCTCAGCAAGGGGTGGCAACATTCTACAGGAGAATCCATTGACAAGTCAAACGTTTAGTAAAAAAGAAGTAATGGTTTGTAAGTGTTTAAGTTTGAACTTTCAAGACGTTTCTTACTATCAAAGTGCTATTTAAACTTCTAGGCATAATTCACCAACCATTGTCTCTATGAACAAAATGCAAACGACAAGGCTTTTGCGTGCCTTGTGTACAAGCAAATATCGGTCTGCATATCCGAAAGGCAGATTACAATTTAAAAATAGCATGCCAATTAAAATTTGATTAAATGCAGTCTTATAGGGAGCAACCAGCCCCTATTGGAAAATCGGCACTATTCCCTTTCTAGTACGCATGATCGCTACGAACACTCGATGCTCTTGACATACACAGTGAACTGAAAGTGTCAATTTGATTTCCACATCACGTATTGTCGAAGTGCATGAGACAATACTGTGACGCTGCCAGTTAGCTTAATTCCTCGTCAATCACAACGAAACAGAGTCTCAAAACGCAAAAACGTGCATCTGTTCCTTTTGCAAATTTTTATCGCATAATTTTAGCCACAAACAGAAACTTTCAGACCAAAATATTCTTAACAACTGAAGATCGATATTATTGGAAGACTTTTCAGGAAAAAACGAATTTTCGTTTTTCTGACGTAAATTACCCCGATCAAGGAGGAAAACTACATTTTAAGTATCCTGCAGGTGCCCCCCTAACATACCTTTCACAGGCTCTCCGGTCAGTTCTTCCGCGCCCCCCTCCAGAGGTGCTTATGGATGCAGCTTACAAACGTGCTTCTAGTTAAACATTTCAGACTTTTATTTCTACTAAAGTGGTCAATGCTAAACTCTCCTTCACTTGACGCCAGAGACAATCATGCTGAAGGTTGTTTAGCTGAATCAGATACAAACAACAACAAAAAATTGTGTGCCTTATGTACACAAAATATATAGGCCTGTACATCTTAATGCACATTCCAATAAAAAGGTTGATAAGGAATTCATCATTCTGTACTGAAAACCGATGGTTAATTATTAAGCCGAATGAGATAGATCTATAGTGAAGAATGTTTTGGTATTGCATTCACGTGCCACGGCATACACCGTCACTCACAAAGTCTTTGAGTTGTTTGACGAGTTGTACATAGGATCTAGCATTTCAAATGAAATGCGCTTTACCAAACATGCCAGGCTTTTCTTCAACAGAAGCTCTTGGTTAAGGTTCATTCGACCTGTCTGAGATTTTTATATTGCCAGGGTTGCCTCTACCTCGCGCGCCTTGAAAATCCTTTTATTTGTGTAATCAATCTTTACTTTTAATAAAACTTTGGCAGCTCGCGTGTAGTTTCATGCTCTTTTTTCTCTCTTTAAAGGACAACGGATTGCACAGTAGAATCAATAAACAAGTAAAATATTCTGCAATTAATGTAGGTAAACAGGATCTCAGATTTCAAAGAATGTGCTTCCAGTGAAACAGTCAAGGATTAGTGGCCATTTGTGTGAAGTTTAATATTTCATTTCCTTTATTAGTGAGGGCGGCTGTATTAGTCAGGCGGTTAACATGAAAATTGTGCACTTTGGTTAAAAGCATGAAACTTGGCACAGTTGTACATCAACTTATGACGAACATTTCTGGATATGGATCCAAGTCGGAAGCGCCCTCTGGTGGTCAAGAAAGGAAACTTATTTTTTCCCTTTTATTTATTGACGTATCTTGGTCAATTTTATCAAATATGCCAGGGAGAATCACTGATTTCATGTTTAATACTGTAGAAATTTCGTTGATGTGATATTTGCACTAGTACTTGATATATAGCTATGTAATTATCGCCCTCTATTGGTCAATAAGTGAAATAATTCCGCCATTTTCATTCTTGACAAATTTAGGTCAACTTCATATTTGAAAGGAAGCTTGACTGTTTCCTGGGTTGATATTTCGCTGAAATGATATTTTTCAAGATCATATCCCATTTAATGTAACTTTGAATGATTGTTCAGAATATCAATGTCCTATTATCAACCACAGGCTCATTGTATATTACTTACTCAAGCGTAAATACTGAATCTTTTGACACAGCTTGTTGCTTGGGTGCATTGTGTATTGCTTATTGAATTCATATCACGACTGAAGTTCAACGCAACTATTGTCAACAATAATAACGAAACCATCAGATAAGCAGAAGATGTGTATCGGTTGAAATCAGGTTTCTGCATGTGCTGATGGGAGTTAACAGAGAATCTATAATTATATAGTGTAATGAGAGAAAAGCACGTAAGAGTTACATTGCTGGATTTACAGTACTCGCGATTTTAATTGGCACAGGGACAGAGTCACGAGTTTGGTTTTTTGTGACTTGGTCATGTAACATTACTTTGAGACTATTTTGAAAATGATGTTATGTTGCCTTGTTGAAATTTCCTAAAAGTAGCTTAAGTAGCTGTTAAGTTCAGATAGGTTCGTAAACATCACTTAGGGCCTTTGATAATAATGTTATATTGCCTTGTAGGAATTTCCTAAAAGTAGCTTCAATATTGGTTACATTTGATAGATTCAACAATCTGGTTTTATAAGCCAAGTTAAAACCAGTGTTTTTATGAAATCTCATTTTCTGAGTGCACCTTAGACAACAAAATTCTGTAGAGACTTTTCAAACATGTTAAAGGGCAGACGCTAGTCTCATACTCTTGACACCGTTAATCTTTTTTTGTCTGTGACTAGACGAATAATAAATATTTTCGAAGTATATCTTTGTCAAATTGCACCAAAAGCGTCAAAATTGGTTGATTGCTTCAAAATTGTTATACGTGAGGAAAATAGCCCCCTCTTGAACTCTGTCTGTGAATGAGTGCCATCTTTATGCCATTTTGTAAGAAAATAAAACTAATTTCTGCAAATTCCATTTATCATAGCGCTTAGAGGGGCATCAAAGTGGTCGTAAGACAACGTTTCTCCTCTAGGATAGACATTTTTCTTGAAAATATATCACTAAAAAACCTTTAGACCACTCGCACACTGAAGTAGGTGCAGATGGCAGACGTGTCCAACCAATACAAGCTTGTAGAGTCGGAAGAACCGAGTCGTTCTAGTAAGATAATCCAAGAAATAAATTGGAAACTATGCATCCTTTGTCAGACTGAAACTGATGAGCCATTGCAATGCCCTGCTAATTCAAAAAGAAAAGATATTGGGGCAGGATATAAATATGTTGCAGAAAATCTTATCCAGTTCATGAACTTAATGCACTCCCTGTGAATGTTGACATCGAGATGCTAGACACGGGATCAGGCATTGAAGTGACCCTACGGGATAACAATGCAGCATGGCACAAACAGTGTAGACACAAAATAAGTAACATGAACTTAGAAAGGGCACGCAAAAGGAAATCTGAAGAAACTCAAGAGTCAAGTCCTGTGAAAACCCGGAAAGCGCGTACTGGAAACCAAGATCTCAAGCAAAGTCAAAATATGTGCATATTCTGTGACAGACCAGCTGGTTCTGATAGCCTTCACAAGGCATCTACATTTGAACTTGGTTTCAAGGTTAGAAAATGTGCAACAGAACTTAATGACACAAAGTTATTATCTAAGCTGGCAGGTGGAGATATGGTGGCTATTGATGCTGAATATCATTTAAAATGTTTGGCAAAGCTGTATAAGCGAGCACAGGTACAGGAAAGAAAAAGTCTAGGTGGGTCGTCTGAGGGTTTGGCACATGGTATAGCTTTTGCAGAGTTGTGTCACATTTAGAATCATTTCGTGATACAAAAGAAACAAGACCAGTCTTTTACATGACAGAAATTAAGAAGTTGTATTTATGTAGGTTAGCAGAACTTGGTGTCGAGAATGCCCAGGTACACACTACCAGGCTCAAACATCGATTAGAGGCAGCAATTCCAGACCTCAGGGCATATACGCAAGGCAGACAAGTTGTTCTTGCATTTGACCAAGATGTCGGAGAAGTGCTTAAACAAGTCCGTGATCAAGATTTTGACAGTGAAGCATTAATCCTTGCAAAAACTGCCAAAATAATACGTCGCGATATCTTCAAAACGAAGCTAGAATTCGCGGGAAGTTTCACACAAGACTGTCAGGAGAAAGCTGTACCTGCATCTTTGAATGCTCTTATCAGTATGATTCTAGATGGGCCGGACATTAAAGTGCAATCTGATGAGGCAAAACCGAATTCACAGGCTTCTAAAACTATCTCACAGCTAATTGTGTTCAACAGTGTGAAAGCGCAAGATATAGTCAAGGTACCTCAATAATGACTAATAGACATAGTAGGGACAGAGAAACACCTGTACCCGTATACCTGGCCTTAAAGATCCATTGTGAGACAAGGAAGAGAGGCCTGATTGACACTCTCTATAACATGGGTTTATCCATTTCCTATGATCGTGTCCTCAATATCTCTACAGACATTGGTAACAAGGTTTGTACTATGTATGAAAAGGAACAGGTGGTGTGCCCTCCAAAGTTGTCCAAATGTGTATTCACAACAGCCGCTGTCGATAATATTGACCATAACCCAAGTTCAACTACCGCAAAGGACTCATTCCATGGCACAAGCATTTCTTTGATGCAACATCCAACATTTGAAGCCCAAGGGGTGCCACGTAATGTCCCAGAGCTTGACGGCTCTGAAAGTGAAATGAGTATGAATGGCATTGCACAAATTCCAGTATCATATGTTACTGTCCCTCCTGCTTCTCCTGTAAGGAAAGATGTTCTTGTACCTGCGATCGTTATGCCAGTAGAGCCCGAAGGTTCATCTTGCTTACCAGATACTTTGGCAATAGAGTATGACTGGTTAGAGAATGTAAGAAAGCTTATCAATAAGCAAGAGCTAAGTAAAGATGACTTCATTTCATGGTCTGCACATCATGCATTCTTGCAGCAACCTTTCAGGAATTCTTAACTACAGTTGCTCTGATGCCACTGTTTCAAGAAACTGCACATACAGTTGCCATGATCCAGCATTCCATGAACATCATAAAATCTGCTGTTCAGCATCTAAACCCTGAGCAGGTACCAGTACTGGTGATGGACCAACCTTTATTTGCAATAGCAAAAGTAATTCAGTGGAACTTTCCTGACACTCATGGCGAAGATAAGTTTGTCATCATGTTCGGTGGACTTCACATTGAAATGGCAGCATTCAAGATCTTGGGAGACTGGCTTGATGGAAGTGGTTGGACAACAGCACTGCACACAGCTGGCATTGCTTCTAGTGGCACAGCTGATTCCATGATTAAGGCCACACATCTAACCAGAACAAGGCGTGCCCATCAAATCACAGCAGCTGCTCTCTTATCACACAACATCAGGCATACTCTGCCTACAAAGATTTGAATCCAGAAAATCCTTTGCAATTTACATCCTGGTGTGAAAAAATGTCCCTTGAACAGCCTCAGTTTCAGTATTGGTCGCTTGTTCTTCAACTTGAACTGTGCACTTTTGAGTTTATAGGTTCGATTCGAGCAGCAGATTTCTCAAGTATGTTGAATCACTAAGACAGCTGATGCCATGGATATTTAGTCTCGACCACATCAATTATGCTCGATGGCTTTCGGTTCATGTGCGAGATATGTGTGCTTTACAAACAAAACACCCAACAGTGCATCAGGCATTTGTTCAGGAGCATTTGTTGCACATAAGTCTAAACGTTCATTTTCTGCAATGGCACTTGATCAGGCTCACGAGCAGTGCAATGCACTGGTGAAAGGGGATGGTGGTGCAGTAGGGCTAACTGAGAACCCATCAGCATTGAGACGCTGGATGATCTCTGGTCCTGAGGTATCCCGAATGATACAAGAGTTTGAACACAACAGTGGTATAAAATTTACAAGAGAAACCACAACACACCATGAGCAGTCACAAGCTTTTCAATTATCTTTTGCAAAGGATGTCTCAGCTCTTGTTGATGTCTTCAATGATATGGGAAATCCTTTCAAAGAGGATAGTGGTGAACTACTCTCATTAGATACTAAAGACATCGTTGATACTGATGTGATTAATTCTGTCAGAGAGGTATACAAGATTGGCCAGGAGCAGTATCAACTCTTTATCAAGGAGAGGTTCATAGAACGATCGAAATCCATCCAGGAACCAATAAAGAAGAATAAGTTGCCACTATTCTCAAGAAGAGGGACTTCTCCTAAACAGAAGGCACAGATAACGACAATAAAGGAAGATTGTGCCTTATTCTCTAGATTATACATCGCATGCCAATCCCGAGATGGAAATCTTGAAGAGTTTTTCAAGTATGAAAATCAGCCATGGCCCCCTTCTTTGGCAAAGCAAGGTGAAATGAGATCAGGTAACAAAGCCGTACTGCTGGCTGAACTTGAACAACAGGTCCATGTTTCTAATGCAGCTCCCAAAGTTAGTACAAAGATCATAGATGGTGCAATGGCTGTCCAGCTGCTATCTCCGGGCACCTCCAAAACATTTAAAGATTATAGTAACAGTGTATTCAAGCCTTACATAATGTTAAATCTGATAAATGTTGACAGAGTTGATATAGTATGGGATGTTTACTTTCCTGATAGCTTAAAAGCAGCAACGAGGGCTAAAAGAGGTAAGGGTATAAGGAGGAGAGTTCTACCCACATCAAATGTACCGAGTAACTGGCAAAGCTTCTTGCGGGACAATGACAACAAAACTGAGTTATTTCATTTTTTGGCTGAAGAAGTATGTTCAATAGATATAGACATTGAAGGAAAGGAATTGTACAGTACTCTTGGTAATCAAGTCTTATGTACATCAGCCAGAGAAGACAAAAGTCATATTGAACCCTGCTCTCATGAAGAAGCAGACACACGTTTGGTACTCCATTTATCTGATGCAGCAGAACGTGGCCATAAGAATATCATGGTCCGTACAGGTGATACAGATGTAGTTGTCATAATTGTGTCTAAACTGCACTGCATACCAGTTGACGAAGTATGGATTGCCTTTGGTACAGGCAGAAACTACCGATATATAGGAGCTCATGAAATTGCCAACTCCTTAGGCCCTCAAAAAGCAAAAGCGTTAGCAGTATTCCATGCCTTGACCGGTTGTGATGTGACATCATTTTTCTGTGGGAAAGGCAAAAAGTCTGCCTGGGAGACGTGGAATGCTTTTCCAGATGTAACTGATGCATTCCTGACACTGGCAGATGCTCCAACTTTTGTGCCCGATAACTGTATTTCGCTCATTGAGCGGTTTGTGGTTCTTTGGTATGATAGAACAAGTGGCTTCCATAGAGTAAATGATGCAAGACAGCATCTTTCTCCAGAAAGTCAAGAGCTCTGGAGAATATTCCGCCAACAGAAGCAGCTTTAAAACAACACCTACTAAGAACTACCTATCAAGGAGGATATGTGTGGGGACAGGCGCTGCAGAAAGATGCAAAGTTACCTGATCCAATGGACTGGGGGTGGACAAAGAGAGATGGGTCTCAATGGAAGCCAAAATGGTCATCTCTTGGCCAAGCTCAAGAGATGTGTTATGAGCTGATACATTGCAACTGCAAAAGATCATGCAGGGGTTTATGCAAGTGCTACAGGGCAAGTCTTACGTGCACTGCACTCTGTTACTGTGGAGGAAACTGTCACGAGGATTGATCTACAAGAGCACTTTATGGACATCACTTTCTACTATAACATTAATGTTTGTTATAGTGGTGAATATCAAGTGGATCGTTCCAATCGGTCCAATCACAGTGCATATGTGAAATACGCAGTGGGTATTTGTAGATAATGGATACATGAGGTATGAAATATATTTAACAAGACCCCTCTGCTACTCTAAAGTAGATGTTTATTCTTTCTAATGTTTCGTAAGTACGCGGATGACCTTCATCATTGTGCTTGTATAGCCTCTGATGAAGGTCGTCCGTGTACGTCCGAAACCTTAGGGGGAATAAACATCTATTGTATAGTAGCAACTGGGTCTTGTCAACTATTTTTCAAACCTCATGAATGTTTGCACATATCAATAAGAGAAATATAGTCTTGGTTGACAGATACTGTGGGAAAAATAGTGATGGTAAAATAGTGATGGTAAACCCAATCGTGAAACCTTTTTGTTTGCTTTTAATGGTGGTTAAAATGATATTCCATAGATTATTAGTATAATGACATAACGATATTCATGTTTACATTATGTTGAGCGCAAGATTAAATTTCATTAGAGTACACATCGATTCTGATCCTATTTGATGAAAGTGCAGCAAGCAATAGGGTAATTTTGCATATTACTGAAAGCTTGCACAATACGCACGTTCCTCACCGCTAGAGGGCGCTTCTGATTTGGATCCATATCAAAAAATTTCAGAACAAGTCAAACTGTTAATGTGCAAAATTTCATTCTTTTAACCCAAAGTGCACAATTCTCACAAAAATCTCGGGTTAGCTGCCTGACTATATTGTTCAGGAGCAATTTACAGATCAAAGGTTCAGCATTAGTGTCGATCAACAGGTTCTGCGGTTTCTGAAATGTTCATTTTACACTTCCCAGACATTTCTTTTTCAAAGTGTTTTGCTTTAATCTGATACTAGACTTTGTAAAATACTCGGGATGATTTTATATGACACTCATCTTAAAAAAGAATCGTGTCTTTTGCCATGCTTGATATTTAACTTTAAATGTCCTTTTCGTTTTTTATTGGCGACAACATTGCACAGAAGAACCAAATAACAGGTCACATGTCTGGTAATTAGTGTCGGTAAAGAGCTTCTATGGTTTCTTATAAAGTGCAACATGTTCATTTAAATCTTTCCGAACTATTTTTAACAGAAACCATTCATCAGCACTGTGGTCTAAAATTCTAAACAACAAGCATTTTGCGTGCCTGAGGATGCATTCACAAACACCTGTGATTGGAGGGGTGATTGACGGCAGGCTTTGAAAATATCAAGGGTATATGTTGGAGGGGCACTTGAAAGGATTTAGGGTTCAAGGGAGCCGTCATTATTTACGGCCTTGGGGTCGGAGGAATGTGAGGCGGGTCACTCAAAAATTTAGAACTTCAAGGGGGTCCACTTAACAGTGGAGAGGAAGAAGGGGTTACTCAATTTTTGGTGCAAGATAAATTGAAATACCTCTCAGATTATACCTTTACACACATCAATTTCTCAAAATTTCCGATGCGAGAGGGGGACACCCCCCTTTGGGTTTTCCAACAGTTTTACTAGTAAAATACAAATCAGATTGCACCAGACTGCACCATTGAACACATCAATTTCTAAATTTCACAGGATCTAGGACAAAACATGCTGTGAATCAATCCTGTATTATCACACAAACATATGTCTTAAGTGACTTCTTCCAGTTCAATAATCATTTTTACATTTAACCATACCATATTAAGGCTTTTTATTTGAAATTGGCAACTGGAGAAATGACTAAAGAAGGTCACATATTGTCCGTTCCTGCATATTCTTTGTCTTCAATCTCTGGTAAACTGAGAACTGTTTTTTTTTTACCAAATGTACTGTCATTGTTTGGTCTTTTAATATTGTGACTCAAGCACTGATGATGCAAAAAATGTAATAAAAATATCAGTGTTAAATGTCATTTTCACAGAGTTTTACCGACAGCAAAATAAATTGAAAGACTTCTCAGATTGCACCACGGCACACATCAATTTCTAAAAATTGTCCACGCAAGATTAGGGACAGCTACCTCTGACACTTCCCCCTCAGCTTCTCGCGTGTTCCCCTCTGTACTTTCAAAATTATGTCAAGTCAGATATCCAGTGAAAACCGTGTCATGATACCCATCAATATTAAACAATACTGTATTATTGGACACTGTTTTTTGCGTGAGCTTTTATATCCATATTTTGTTGTCACTTTGAATTTCGTTTTGTTGTTTTACCATTTTAAACCGTCTTGAGAATTGGCAGCTAAGGATATACCAGGAATTTAACGATTTTTACTAAGGATATACCAGGAATTTAACGATCTTTACTTTTTAAATTTTACAAATGCATGTATTGGTATTAGATTTTTCTACGTTGGGTGTCAGTCAAAATGTATTAGTGGATGGTTACTCAAATTCATCATTGGTGGTAGGGGGGGGGGGTTACTCGAAATTTCAGAGTTTCCGATGAAATTTCTCCGACCCTCCAGGCCATAAATAATGATGGCTCTCCACCCTATCTCACAAGCAAAGGTACCCGAGAACGGGCGTCTCAGTCTTCAGAGTCACATTTAATAATGCCTGGAGTTGCTAGGGGTATCACCGATATCTCTACCAGAAATGTTGTCACATGCTTCCCCCATTGTGCTCCGCAGGGTGATTCTTGTGCATCAACAATGTTAAGTGAGAAAGCGATTAATGATGACGATAATCATTAACTTACGGTGTCGTTATTGTCACTGTTGTTGTTGTTGTTGTTGTCGTTGATACATTCTAAACACGTGCAAATCCGTGTTTGAAAACTTACAGCAATTCATGTATTTAAACTGTGCGATAGCCTTGGTATGTCAGTTTTCCGTTCTCTGCGAGCCCCATTACGTACACACTACTCTCGCCTTTCTCTAGATAACAAAACAAGGCAATGAGTCAGTCTGTTGACTGCCTGTCTGTCCCGCTGCCTGTGTGCATTGATGCATCTTTTGATAGCAAAAAACAGACTCATCACAGCAGTAGACAAATTTGCCTGAACCATTGATTTTGGCGCATGGTACGTAAATATATAATGTCACAATAATACGATAGCTCCTAATGGAAATTAATCAGAAAAAAATAATTTAAGAGACAACTCATCAGTCCCATATACATACTATTGCAATTCATTAAAATAAGAAATACATTATAAAAGTAATCTGCTAAAACACGAAGAACAGAAAGTGAAAGATTTGTCAAGAAAATTATCCTAGCCTGGCAAATAAACACACAGTTCTCATCATATCGACCAATATGATGTGTTTAATTTAACAACAAAAATGTCTAACGTTAGTCTTAATGTTTTCTGCAAAGAATTGGCTGAACTCTTAAAGTTATAAATAGTTAGTCAAATTTACGACTGCAGCCAGCTGAGATAAGTAGCCTTGCAGTAAAATATTTGGGACCATGTCTCTTGCGTGTTACTTCATGACCAGGACTTTTTTCTGTTTTTCTAGAGGAGGTCAGGTTACCTGAAACACGCAAATCTTTTATTTGGCCTACGTGATCATGGAAAATATCAGCCTTTTCCCTCTATCTTTCTGTGTCACTAACCTCACCGTTTCTGTCTTTCTGATTATCTGCTTTTCTGTCGGTCTGATTGTCTGTCAGTCTGTTTGTCTAACCGAAAGTCAGATTCTCTTTCTCTCTCGTCCTACTGAAGTTCTTTTGACGTGACGTCGTGCAAGAGTACTGCACATGTATATTTTACACACACGTCTAACAAGCAAGGGAAATATCAGTGCATATAAAGATTGGATCATGCATAATATTTTCATCGAATTAATATATTTATAGTGAGAGGAACAACATTCTTGAGTAAAAGTCATACAAACAGACACATTCATTGGAAACGTTATCTGTAATAAAATATATCGAGTTGCCTAGCGGTAATTTTGGGTACGTTATTTCATCTCACTCGATATCTCAGTATCAATTGGTCATATCAAAACTCCCGAATGAGCATTTATTCTCTATAAACTCTCGAATAATTCCCATTTTCGGCGTCAAAGGGCGGCAACATGTTCTTAACTCTGCTCTGTCTTGTGCACGGTCTATCGGAAAATAGTGTCACATAATTTGCATGCTAAAAGTACAAATCATAGGCAAGACGATATACGAGTAGTTCTGAAAGCAAAATGTGAGCTTTATTTTACTTCAAACGGTGACGATATTTTCAAAGCATTCCGAGAAAAATACTGTTTAGATAGATGTTATCTTACAATCACGTAACCGATGGAGGTGTCGGATGCGGAGTCATTCGTTGAATGGGGCATATATTATTTCATAGGCAGCCATTCATGTCATCCATAGCACCGTCATTAACCTCGGTTGTCATGGTTGCTACCCTTCGTTGCTATGACAGTCACCAAACAAGCATAAATCAAACGAAACAAGCATTGTTCGATCTTTGAATAAGAATCGCTAGTCTACCAAAATCGAAAGGGATTTCGACATACAAATTAAAATGGCTTCAAGTTCACTTGACGAAATTTGCCTCACTTGTAAATGGCCTGTTTTGAATGCTATTTTACACAGGCCCTCATTAATTCAATCACGTACTAGTCTTACAATGTTATGGTTTATTTGATTTTCGACTCGATGTGGACTCGATGGCTACACAATTGTGGCAACTTTCTTTAAACTAGAAAACCGGTAGAGGAGACTTCCTAGTTATGTAATGGCTAATTATAGATATACTACGTAAATCAAAATCTCTATGTATCAAATTTATCAGGTTATCTTCATGGACGATACACAGAGATTAGAAACAATTAGCATGTTGACGCTATGCAGTTCTTTTTCCAGTGTTTATTTCTATCAAACAGTTTGTCTGCCGACAATATTGATGAATACCATCAACATAGGAGCGGGAAGTCCTTTGTTCTGAAATAGAGAAAATTGATGTATCATGGTTATTTCCTCGCTTAAAATGTTTTTTTTTTTGTTTTTTTTTTTTTTTGAAAAATCGCTGAACATCAACTAAACGCTAAGGTAGAAATAGCTGTGTAATATTTAAGCGATGAAGCATACCCAGCGACCATATGCCACGAGATTTTGACCAGTTCACGACAAATATGCACGAGCGATAGCGAGTACATATATATGAAGTGAAATGGTCAAAATTGAGTGGTATACCGTCGCTTGGTGTGATTTATTGCTATTATATCATAACAGTATATTGAAATGCTGGCATGGAACGTAAAAAACGGTTTTTTGCTCGAGCTGAGAGGTCGCGCGTACACCAGCCGTTGTATATCGCCAATATACCACTGTGACGGTTTTTTTCGTGTCTCGACAATGAGATCGCTGCATTTGCGCCATCAATATACTGGTATGATATAATCTGTATTGTATCATATAGTATACTGATGGTGCAAATAAACCGATCTGATTTGTCGAGACGTGAAATGAACAGCGGTTTATTCACGACATAGCACAGTTTAACCCACGTGCGAGCTCTCTTGAACTCGGCAAGAGCGAAAATCCCGTTTTTTGGTGTTCGATCTCAAGATTTTACTGTAGTGTTATGATTTCAATGCAATAAATGAAACCCAGCAACTGTATGCCAATCGGTTTTTTGACAAGTTCGCTTTCGCTCGTGCATATATGTTGTGAACTGGTCAAAATCTCGTAGTATAACGTCGATGGTGGTGTGCTTTATTGCTGATTATCTCGTGGTATCCAAGGAATTGTGAAGGTTCAGCTCAACCTAAATTGAATCATTAATTTGAACAAACATTCGACAATGGAAACTTTCTGCTTAACAGATAGCAACGGGAACATCTTTAGTTGGATTCTAGAAAATCCGGTCATCAGGGAGGTGTTGCCCGTTCGCGTAATGCTAATTTTCCATATTTCAACAACTTCTAGTATTTGATAGACTATAGCACCTAACATTGGGGCGAATCTATTCCGTACCTTTAAATCATCTATGTCATCGTTACCAGAAGGAAGCCACGCAAGCAAATGTCAGAGCGGCAATCATGCTGTACAATCCCTCAGCATTTTTCACACTGCCAGATTCTGTAAAAAAAAAACAAGTAAAATTAAAGCTGCAAGCAACGTTTACGGGGCCTAAGCGGTTGCCATGGTTTAAAGTACTTGCAATGATTAAACCGTGTGTAAAACGTGAACTTTAAATGGAATTTGGTTCCTGCAAGAAAAAGTTTGAATATCGTCTCATGGTTATCTTAGTTTTTTGTAAAAATCCAACATTGCCGCCAATCCACGTTACATATAGATATACTTTGCACACCCTTGATAATACTCATACTAAGGTCGATAGAACGTAAATTTTAAATTAACGGTGCGTTTGTTCTGCAGCTGGAGAAGATGATTTTTTAAAGATGAAATTAGATTTTTTGGAAATCCAATATGGCCTCAAAACAAATGACCGATTCATATGCCTTTCGCAAACTTGTACTCACATTAAGGATGATATGGGATAAAGTTAAGTTCAAATGGTCCCTTTGCCTTTTGCAACCACATGACTTCTCCATCTGCCGTTCGCAAAATTGTACCCACAATAAGGATGGTATGAGCAAAATTTCGATTCAAATGGGCCTTGGTTCAGGAGAAGATTTGTGAATATCATTCCGTTGGTAGTCGTAGGTTTTTCGCCAAAAAAAAACAACAACAAACAAACAAAAACAAAAAAACTGTATGGTCATCACCCTACGTGATCGACAGAAACGCTTTCACAAAATTGATTGTACTCACAGTAAGGTTGATACAAGTGAAATTCCACATTGATGGTGCGTTGGTTTTTAGGAGATGAAGATCTCTATAGTGTTATGTAGGTCATTCCCCCCACACTCATCATGACCTGAGTTCAATTAGTCTAGAACATTCTCAAGGTCACTGCCCTTGATGACCTCACAACCTTGAATTCAATTAGTCATGTTTGGAATGTTCTGGAAAGTTGATTAGTTGTGTAAGGGAGATAATTTTAGAACAGTAATTAGCATGTCAATAAAAGTTCTAGATTGTTCTTATATGCCTTTATAAAAGGGACGTGCACAGCTTCCAGTCAGACTTTTGGGATCGTGTCTCTTGTGTGTTACTAAACTCCAGCAGTAGTCATTCTCAAGACTTTTCAAGACCTTCACTGTCAACGCTGGATTTATACTGTGACTTTGTGCAGCTTCAAGCCTGCAAGCCAAAGGACTGTTCATTCATCCGACTGACTGTTACAACTCTGAGACTGGAGCTTTGCCGTCCCAGCTGAGATAAGTAGTCTGTACACTTTTAAAGCTTGTACTCTGTCCCTGACTTAGCAATTAGTTTTGTTTTCGTAATAAATTTTGTTTAAACGTAAACTGCTGAGTTCACCCTTTTGTTCGTTTTCTCTGCACGTAACAAATTGGGGGCTCGTCCGGGAGACGAATATTTTGAGCCGTTTGACAACATTTTGCCTACCTTTTCAAAACTACTGTATACTGTGAACTCAGCGAAATTCAATCATGGCGGAATTCAAGCCAGACGAATTTATGGATGACCTTGATCAGGACACATTTAATTCCCTCAGAAAAGACAACCTCATAGCACTGGCCAATTTCCTAAAGTAGATGTCAAAAGATCTATGCGCAAGCGAGAAATACAGTTCAAGATTGCAAAACATTTAGTTAATTCTGGCCATTTTGAGGAGTCTGCCTTAAAAGATTATGAGCCTGAGTCTTCCTTCGAACTCAAAAAATTAGAATTGGAAATACAGGCAGATTTCGAGCTAAAAAAATTGGCATTAGAAAAAGAAAAAGAATTACAAATGGAAAAAGAGAGACAGGCATTAGAAAAAGAAAAAATACAAATGCAGTTAGAAATGGAAGAAAGACAGAAAGAGAGGGAATTGGAAATAAAAGAAAAAGAATTGCAAATGGAAGAAAGACAAAGGGAGAAAGAAAGAGAGGAAAAAGAAAAGGAAAGAGAATTAGCAGAACACCGACTGCAGTTAGAAATAAAACGTTTAGAGCTTGGACAGTCAGGAAAATTCTTCCCTTCAGACAAGTTTGACATCACTAAGCATTTCAGGTTAGTTCCCCCTTTCCAAGAAAAGGATGTTGATAAATATTTCCTTCATTTTGAGAAAGTTGCTCAGAGTCTGAATTGGCCTAAGGAGTCCTGGTCTATGCTTTTGCAGAGTGCTTTGGTGGGTAAAGCCAGAGAAATTTACATTCAGTTGTCAGTAGAGCAGGCTTCAAATTATGATTCTGTGAAGGAATTAATTCTCAAGGGCTATGAGTTGGTGCCTGAAGCTTACCGTCAGAAATTTAGGGATTGTGAGAAGGTGAAGGATCAAACTTATGTTGAATTTGCTCGAACAAAAGAACAACTGTTTGATCGTTGGTGCTCTTCTGAAAGGTCAGTCAGAATTATGACAAATTACGACAGCTTGTTTTGATTGAGGAATTTAAGAGGTGCATCCGGAGTGACATCAAGACGTTTATCAATGAACAAAAGGCAGATACATTGGAGGTTGCTGCACGTTTGGCCGATGATTATTCATTGACCCACAAATCTTCATTTCTCAGCAAACCATCCCAGTCCTTTTCATACAGAAAACAATGCAGGTAAATTTAACTCCTCCTTTTCATCCAAGAATTTCTCAAAGGACAGTAGAAAATCAAATGACAACAGTTCACAAAATTCAAGTAACACTCCCACATCATCAGATCCCAAGTCTCAATCTCCTTCTGACAAACAGTTCGGTACACTTTCTTGTAATTATTGCAAGAAAGACGGCCATTTAATGTCAGATTGTTTCAAATTGAAAAGAAAACGTGAAGGTCAAAGTGGTCAAAGTGGATCTAAGCCAACCGGCTTTATTCTTCATCAACTCATTTAGAGTCTAATAATGTGTACAACACATTTTCTGAGGTTAAACCCCTCTTATCCCCAATTAATAAGGTCAAGGTCAATTCTTCTCAAGATAGCATTATGGGTATTTTCGAGCCATTTATTCATAATGGTTTTATATCACTTTCTAGTGATTTCTCTTCCGCTACCCCTGTCAAAATTTAAGAGATACCGGGGCTTCCCAGTCTCTTTTGTTGGCAGATACCCTGCCGTTTTCTGAAAAGTCATTTTCAGGTTCTAAAGTTCTTATTAAGGGGGTAGATTGTAATGACTACATTCCTGTTCCTCTCCATAATGTCTATTTGTCTTCGGACTTTGTTTCTGGACCTGTGACTTTAGGTATTAGCCTTTTTGCCTTTTGAAGGGATTCACCTTCTTCTTGGAAACGACCTTGCTGGGGACAAGGTCATTACTAATCCACTTGTGACTGATAATCCTAGTTTAGATCAGGATCCAGAGCCAATTGAACAAGAGATACCCGATTTATTTCCTTCATGTGCTATTACTCGAGCCATGTCAAAGAAAACTTCCGAGAATCAAAATACTCTCAAAAATAATGTCACAGATGTTGACTTAAATGACACCTTTCTCAGTCAGGTGTTTGACACGGATCATTCCGTTATCCCTCGTGGATTTGAAACTTCCAGTAAAACTTCTGCTGACCAAAGTCAGACATTTTCTAGATCAAATCTCATTGCAGAACAACACAAAGACCCAGATATTTTGTCTTTGTTTGACAGGGTAGATGATGAAGGTAAAACTTCAGATAGCTCTGTTTCCTATTATACAAAATCTGGTATTCTCATGCGTAAATGGAGACCTCCAGACGTTTTGGTTGATGACGATTGGGCTATAAAACATCAAATTGTGGTTCCAAAGCCCTACCGTGCTGAAATATTGCGCCTGGCCCATGAAACCCCTGGGCTGGTCACTTAGGAGTCAGGAAAACTTATCATAAAATTCTCAGTCACTTTTATTGGCCTAATCTCAGGCAGGATGTAGCACATTTCTGTAAAACTTGTCACACATGTCAAATGGTAGGAAGCCAAATCAGACCATTCCAAAGGCCCCTTTACAGCCAATTCCTGCATTTCAAGAACCATTTAGTAGGATTCTAATAGACTGTGTTGGGCCCTACCAAAAACAAGATCAGGAAATGAGTACATGCTGACAATATGTGTACATCAACTCGGTTCCCAGAAGCCATACCACTGAGAAATATAAAGACAAAGACTATAGTGAGAGCTTTAGTCAAATTTTTCACTTTATTTGGCCTCCCTAAATGTGTCCAGTCCGATCAAGGCTCCAACTTTATGTCTGGTATTTTTCAACAAGTAATGGATCAGCTAGGCATTAAACAGTATAGGTCATCCGCCTATCATCCAGAAAGTCAGGGTGCTCTTGAGAGATTTCATCAAACTTTGAAAAACATGATTAGGACCTACTGTTTTGACACAGAGAAGCAGTGGGATGAAGGAATTCATTTTTTGCTCTTTGCTGTTAGAGAGTCAATTCAGGAGTCTCTTGGTTTTAGCCCATTTGAGCTTGTATTTGGACATACAGTCCGTGGCCCACTTAAGCTCGTTAAAGAGAAATTCCTATCAGACGATGATGATTGTCTGAATATTTGCAATATGTCTCAGATTTTCGTACAAAGCTCTCTAAAGCATGTGAATTAGCCAGAGAAAATCTTGAGTCATCTCAGCAGTCAATGAAAACCAAATATGATAAAAGCACCTCAAAACGGAAGTTTGAACCAGGTCAAAAAGTTCTTGTTCTACTTCCAATTCCTGGCAAACCACTCCATGCTCGTTACTTTGGGCATATCTAATTGATAAGAAATTGAGTGATTTAAATTACATCATAACAACACCTGACAGGCGAAAACAAAAACAGCTATGTCACATAAATATGCTTAAGCCATATTTTGATAGGGATAATCCTACTATAACTCAGCCTGTCAGTGCAGTCAGTTCAAACCATTATGAAGATAGTGATACTGAAACTGACTTGAGTGAAAATACTCTAAACTCAAAGCTGGGCTCGGTCAAGCTTCAGAACTCAGAAATCCTGGAGAAGCTGGAGTCTACAAAGTTGGCACACCTCCAGCCAGAACAACAACAACAGGTGAAAGAACTGCTCCATGAATATAAACACCTGTTTCAAGATGTTCCAACGAGGACAAACGTCATCTATCACGACGTTGATGTTGGGGACAGTAAGCCTGTAAAACAGCATCCATACAGACTGAATCCAACAAAAGCGAAATATCTCCAGGAAGAAGTCAAATACCTGCTGGACAATGACTTTATTGAACCCAGTAAAAGTAACTGGAGTTCGCCGTGCATACTTGTTCCCAAATCAGATCACAGTTATCGTATGTGCACGGACTTTAGGAAGGTCAACACTTTAACAAAGACAGACACTTTCCCAATCCCGAGGATTGATGACTGCATCGACCGAGTGGGAAAAGCCAAGTATGTGACGAAATTTGACCTACTGAAGGGATTTTGGCAAGTCCCTCTGACGGATCGTGCTCGTGAAATATCCGCCTTGTTACACCAGACGGATTGTTCCAGTACAAGGTGATGCCATTCGGAATGAAGAACTCTCCGGCAACGTTCCAACGGATGATCAACGACGTCATATCCGGGCTAGACGGGTGTGCAGCCTACGTTGACGACGTCGTCCTGTATAGTGACACCTGGGAGGAACACATCAAGCTCATGCGGAAGTTCTTTGAGAGACTGAGCAAAGCAATGTTGACTGTCAACCTTGCCAAATCTGAGTTTGGTTGGGCTAGGGTAACTTACCTCGGACATACTGTAGGACAGGGTGAGGTAAAACCTGTTGATGCCAAAATCAGTGCCATTTCAAGTTTTCCCATACCAAACTGCAAACGACAACTGATGCGCTTTCTCGGTAGGCTGGTTACTACAGAAAATTCTGTCCAAATTTCTCCACAATTACTGAGCCTTTGACTAACTTACTTAAAAGAAAGTAAAGTTTGTTTGGTCAGAGCAATGCCAACAGGCATTTGATACACTTAAAGCCATACTGCAAAGTGCTCCAGTGTTGTCTGCACCAGATTTCACTTTGCCATTCAAATTAGCTGTGGATGCTAGTGATACGGCTGCTGGTGCTGTTTTATTGCAAGAGGATAGTCATGGTATAGATCATCCTGTTTGCTATTTTTCACGCAAATTTAACAAATCCCAGAGAAACTACTCTACAATTGAAAAAGAGTGTTTATCTTTGATATTAGCTTTACAGCATTTTGAAGTTTATGTTACTTCTTCAAATCAGCCAATAGTGGTTTATATTGATCACAACCCTCTTGTTTTTCTGCAGAAATTCAAAGGCAAAAATCAGAGATTGCTAAGATGGAGTTTAATGTTACAGGAGTTTAATCTTGACATTAGACATATCAAAGGCAGAGACAATTTAATTGCAGACTGTCTCTCTCGTATTTAGAACTTATTGTTGTTCACACTTTTAAGATTACATTTGTAAAAGAAAGATTTTTCATTGAAAAATTTCTTTTTTTGAAGAGGGGGTGTGTTATGTAGGTCATTCCCCCCACACTCATCATGACCTGAGTTCAATTAGTCTAGAACATTCTCAAGGTCACTGCCCTTATGACCTCACAACCTTGAATTCAATTAGTCATGTTTGGAATGTTCTGGAAAGTTGATTAGTTGTGTAAGGGAGATAATTTTAGAACAGTAATTAGCATGTCAATAAAAGTTCTAGATTGTTCTTATATGCCTTTATAAAAGGGACGTGCACAGCTTCCAGTCAGACTTTTGGGATCGTGTCTCTTGTGTGTTACTAAACTCCAGCAGTAGTCATTCTCAAGACTTTTCAAGACCTTCACTGTCAACGCTGGATTTATACTGTGGACTTTGTGCAGCTTCAAGCCTGCAAGCCAAAGGACTGTTCATTCATCCGACTGACTGTTACAACTCTGAGACTGGAGCTTTGCCGTCCCAGCTGAGATAAGTAGTCTGTACACTTTTAAAGCTTGTACTCTGTCCCTGACTTAGCAATTAGTTTTGTTTTCGTAATAAATTTTGTTTAAACGTAAACTGCTGAGTTCACCCTTTTGTTCGTTTTCTCTGCACGTAACAATAGTTTAAATTGAAGTTTTTTCAACATCCGATACATAAGCCTTTTGCAAACTTGAAAGTGCTGCCACTAAGTATGGCATCAGTCAAATTTCAGTTCAAAGGGTGTATTGTTCTGGAAAGAATTTTTTTTCAAAGATTAAATATAATAATTGCCAAATTTTATCATTTTCTTTACCTGTTGTCTGTTCATTTTCTGTCATTGTTACGCCTTCCGTAGTAGGTGGCGTGTCTAATAAGGAAAATATACCATGTCAAAATCACGACCGATTGTAATCAAACAATCTCAGCAATATAAAATAGATCCCTTGCATCCGCTGTTACTTTCGCGCAATCAATTTTGCAAAGTCATTTACCTTTGAAGTTCCAATTAGAAGCAACACAAAATGAAATAACTTTTTAATTTGAGCACGATTAGAACAATTCAGGATAATTGGATTTTCGTATTTTTTCAAATTTCTCAAAAGTGTTAGGTGCCCTATAGCTCAATGTTGCAATATTGCAAATTACTCATAAAATGTATAACTTAAAAAGAAAAGCAGATGAGATTAAATTTGTAGATTAAATCGACATCATCATCCAATTATCCAAATTAGTTCAAATCGTGTTTTTGATAGTTAATTTAGTAGACAGCCACTAATAAGTCTAAGATCAGTTTTTGTTTATTCACTCAAACTTTGACAGTGATGACTCAGTAAGATCTGCATGAAAGAAATCCAAAATCGACGAGCTAGTGTTCATTATACCTTGCTTTAAACATTCATTTATTTGCAATGATGTATAGCACATAATTGTAATCATAATAAGCGAGCTTGGATATTTATTCATTCATCATAGGTTATCAGAATGATTGATCAACTTATTTCACTTCAAAGGGCAAAGATCAAAACAATCATCTGTAGGCACTGCCTCTGATATTATCATCGAACATTCACTTAAAGTTATTCAGGTTGTTGTTGCATTTAATCATTACAGGCAGTGATTTCAATGCTCCGGCTACAACTGAAGGAAGCGTGTTTTTGCTGTTTGGAACAAAAATGTGGTTATAATAAATTTGATGTTGAACAAGCTAGCATTGTGGTGTCTCATAGGCATATGCTTCACATAAAGTAATATCTTAAATAGAAACATCGTCATATTCACGACAATGAGAATCCTTAAATACTTCTCTAATTACTGATGCACTACACAACACCCATAACATGAGCAGTAACGGCTGCTTCTGAATACGCATGAAACGTCTCGTTTCGCAGCCTCCATTCCACCTTGGGGGGCCCCAACACCATATGGATGCATTGCCTCTTGACCCCATCTCCCTCGACATGGAAGGACCACTATAGCTATTTTAAGCCTTAAATCACAATAATTAGCCTCTCAACACCCTTTCACTGTCAATTGAGCGTCTTAAAACCCCAAATCTTCTTTAACTACATCCGAATCAGAGCTATCAATATGGCATATCTGCAAATAAGTATCTGTATTTACTTTGTATTTTGACAATGTTTCTTGTTCAGTTTATACAACTGCTGTCCTTGTCTACTCCCTACACCACCATGCACAGTATTCAGCTTGCCAACAAAGCATGTGAATATGTACCCCGCATTGTATTATTGACAAATGACTCTCAGTCTTGACCCGAATTCAATTATCACCAATATTTAGAAATACAGCTTTTGTTGACAAACTGGATATTGTGTGTTTCAGCATGCTGTTGAGAGACACCAAGAGACAGTATCTGATACATTACATAGGAATATTAAAAAAAAATGTCAACAGTTGCAGCTTCTTCCCCGTTAAAAGGCCAACTCGTTGTTTTAATGAAAAATTAAATGGCACTCATACATCTTCAGAATTTTCAAGGTTTAAGTCATTAAATAGGACAAGCAGCTCTTGAATTCGTTTTATTATCACTAACATTAAAATTATTAGGTGATATCAGAACGTAGGGAATCAAAATATTATCAGGTCTCCTCTATAGGCAAAGCAAACACTATTATGTCTTCCTTGACTACCCCAATTATTTTGAATCCGGCCTGAATTCCTGCAGCTCCCTACCATTTTTTGTGAACATTGCTTAAATTCACGGGGCAGTTTGTCTCTGCTCTGCTATGCGTAACGCTTTATGTATAATCATTTAAGTTGTCAAGTTGATCCCGATTAAATTATATGCGAATCTTAATAGAGACGCCGCCTACCTGACGTGCATGTGGGAAGGGTCAGCGTGTTTCCAGTACACACAGCGGGGTTGGTTCCGCCTAGTGTGTATCCTTCATCGCATTCAAACTCCACCGAATGGTGGTCGCTATGGGATAGGTCGGAGCGTCACCCTTGTACTTGAGTCCAGTGGATAATGTACCGGGATCAGCACAACCTGAAGGAAAACATAAAATGATTAAAGCAAGAAATAGATTCTTACGTGAGACAGTCACTGTGACATTAGCCACAATTACGTTCAGCGCACAATTCTTGAAAGTAAATTGTATGAGTCGTTTGACTCGTATAGTTAACATTGAGCGCCAGCCGTTTACTACAGGTTAAATATACTACAATATTCGTAACATGTTTCCCATCAACTTCTAAAATGTGACCTTACCTGTACATGTTGGCAGGGTGAAGGTGTTCCCTGTACACACGGCAGGATTGGTGCCAGCTAAAGTATAGCCAGTCTCGCATTCAAATTCAATTTGTGTCGTGTCAGCAATTGGATAACTCGGAGCAGCGTTTTGTATTTGAGTTCCGTTGGAAGTGTGCCTGGATCTGCACATCCTGAAACGATCATAGGTAATGTAGTGTCTTTTTAGTCGTCTCGGTTTGTAATTGCAAGTTCGATGCTGTTGGAGGTACATCGATGTAACATGCGACCTTGTCATGCGGCCAGAGTTTTTACAATGTGAAACTTTTGAAGAATATGTGACGAAACGATTGCTGTGTTTAATATATGGCATACAATTTCAGACTATCCGTTTCTTAGTTAATTTCAAAGTATAATCGTGGAATTAGTAGAGGGGTTGACATTTACACGTTTGTTACACAATGTCTTTGGATTTCAACCACAAGAATATCCAACTAAAATGAGCTTAAGAGTCCTGATAATCCCAATTGCGGAGACCGTCTACAAGCCAAAGGACATAAACGAAATACAGAGGGAAAATAGTGAAAATAAATCGCTGCCTCAATCTCAGTGTTTAATTTTTGTGTGTGTGTGTGTTTGAGTGAAAGACAGATAGACGGACAGACAGTCGGTGTACTGTTACAAAGATGGACAGGAAAAGGAATATTATAATAAATTATTAGTACTTGCTCAAATATCTTAACTTTTCCGTAGGTCCAACATATATAGATATAAATATTTTAAGCATCTTACCTGTGCAGGTAGGAAGGGTCAGTGTAGTACCAGTACACACAGCTGGGTTTGTACCGGCCAAAGTGTATCCAGTCTCGCATTCAAATTCAACTTCTGTCATATCAGCTATGGGGTATGTTGGCGCAGCATTCGTGTAATCGAGTGCTGTTGGCAGAGTGCCTGGATCAGCACATTGACCTGTGGTAATACCACACGCACATTATGTTTATTGAAATACTTCTGTAATGAGCTACATCAAAGTGAAGGAACGCACATTTCAGACGATGATTTCGATTTATTCCTTGACGTTGAGATGTTGCAAACATTCCTTTAGATTAGACAGGTTAACCGTATCATCGGTTGGATAGAGTAAAGTACCAAATGTTTTTTTTTTATAATACACTAATTGGCCAGTGACAAAATTGTATCTATTTGACACAGGGGATGTTTTAATATATATGTCGTTTATCTACAATGTACAAGTAAACTTAACAAAAATTTAACAAAGTAAATGAAGGCACTCACCCATAACAGCATCCAACTCAAAATACATCATGGTTATTAGAAAACACAGCAGGTAATTAGTCAGCCACTGTTAAGTAATGTATTTTCACAAAGTCAAGCAAATGGTTATCTTAGACAAGGAACTGAACGTTTTCCAAACTTTTCGACTTTCTTATTTTCAAGTTTTGTGTACAGTCATTTGATGGAGGGACTGTAGTTCATGTAAGAAAAGTTTAATTTATTTGCCGAAGATTTAGATTACATCGAAGATAGCAAATTATGATTCATAAAACTAGTTATTACAGCAAAACAACCTGTTTGAAAACATATAGACTTAGTAATTTTGAGCCAGAAGCAGACTACTAATCAGTATATCAAATAAATAATTTTATATCGTGAAAGAAATAAATTGTAAAGTTTTCAATGCTAAAAAGATATTGATGTACATATGCATTTAACGAAATAAGGACTGAGCCATGACGACATGGTCCAGGAATATAGTTTCATCTCTTCACGTAATTCCGGTCTTCAAAAATATAAAAAATCTTTGGAAAGGAAAGAACATTACGGAATGAAAATTGTGTTGGGATGATGTATTTGCAACGAAGTAAATTTTGCCGTAAAATCTAACCGCATAGTAGTATGAGCACTATACTATGCCTTCAACGAGACGATGAAAAATTTGAAAAAAACGGTAGCAAATCAAAACAAGTAAGTATTCCTCTGATTAGACTGCTTGTAAAGGTTATCAATTCAAGTTTTTGGCTTTTCATAGCAACATGAATCGTGACATATTAGTGTACTGTCGTGTCCTTCAAAATAGCGTGACTTAACTTTGTGTACAATTGACTTTGATATTAACAACTTCAAATACAACAAACTAAAATGTATGTGCTGAGAGAAATCTAAAAACATGACAACGAAAGATATTTGTCTAAGTCAACAGAACACTCTGCATGAGAAAAAATAGTCTGCGACAAAGACTCTTGTGAGTTGCCTGAAACGACTTTGAAACCACACAAAACACCTAGCAATTGGGCAAAGACTCTACTCACATCATCTTGCTTCTCGTATGAGCGCTTCTCAACCTTCCGTACGCAATTATTGTAGCTAAACTGATGAACAGACTGAAAAGGTGACTATATATGCACTTTCCGACTTCACCAATTTTGATATTCGTTATTTGATTGGCCGGTCGTTAAACTACTTTGCATAAAGTACATGTAATTGGCTGGCATAAAATTTGCAATTTTGTGACGCACCAAGTATTTGGAAGTTCTGTGCTATTGGCTGGGTTGGTAAATTTATGGGTTATGAATCAATTGGCATGCCTGTTCATCGTAGAGCGGTGTGAAGAATTTACAACCGTCACAGAGGATTGTAACCCTCTGTGATGTCACATAATAATTATATTAAAAAGAATGGCCACAATCACGCTATTGATATTTGGGCTAAGAACGTGAAGTTCGACAGTATGTATTATCCGCTAAAAAGTTCACTTTTCTTTGTTGCACATTACGAAAACATAAATAGCAAATGTTGATACATAATAGGCGAATGGGGTGTGCAATAACGTTAAAAGTGTGTACTGGCGCTACTCAAAATTACCCTATGATAGCATTGTTACCATGCCTATGCACATTTGAACCTTTTGTGCTTTCTTTACTTTGCTGCTTGGTGGTGTCCTTTCGCATTGCTTGATCGGCAACAACAGTGAGACAGCTATGACTTTGCTTCGCCGCTGATGAACAGTATGCATATATGTATAATCAGCGTTAACAAGGCGTTGACACTTTAATTACAACAAAATATTTTTTGTCAACAAGAAAACGTTGTGTTAGATGACAAAGGAGCTGATTAGGCAGCAGGAGGATATAATATTTCTTCGGAACAGTACCATATTAAAAGTCAAGCTTTGGGCCAATTCGGCAGTAGTAGTGCGGCATACTTTCAAGATAATGTCAGTACATTTAACAGTCTGATTGCAAATTCAAAATTTCACTCATTCGCTGTATCAAAGAAATTGCCCTGGTAAATGTGGGATGACAGACGATTGAAACACTGCAAGTACAGTATTCTTCTGTGAAATATTGCATACCTCGAAAGCAACGTTTGATCAAACGTTAGATGCCATGTCACATATTACAATGCTAGAGTTAAGGTAAATATTCTTCCTCTAAAACACCCCAGTGCCGACGCCTCAAGTAGTGTGTGTGATGGTATGTGGTTGAGGGGTCCACTGAATATGTATATGGAGTGAGTCATAGCGCCACAAGTGGTTGAAACCTGTGCATCTTGACTCGTAGGTAACTGTGAAAGCTTTAAAAAGAGCGCCACCGCACTTTGGATATGAGTGAGTACCTGATGTTACCATTGTAAAAAACTTTATGCAGAAAACTTTGGATTTTCCTGAAACAATATTATGCAATTTGTAAATTCTTAAAAAAAAACAAAAAACTTTTCTCTTAAGATATCAAAATAGACGGGTGTGCGGATCAGCAGTATACAAACCATTGGTTCGTGACCACTCTGGCCATTTTAAAATTAAATTTAAATATAAATCCCGAACACCGTTTTAGTGGAAGGGAGGCCAAAATGTGTCCCCAATGAGGTCTCCCTATTGGAGTGGAAATGTTGGGTTTTGGTACAGGTTTCAAGAACACCAGCTTATTAGCTTAAATTTCAAACATTGAGTGTGCCCTTATGCAGTCCAACCCCTTCATCGGAGTTGGACAAAAGGGCTCTAGAACAGTTTGCCAGAACACCACTTTTTAAGCTTAACTTTTAAAAATTAAGCTTGCCCCTATGGACCCCTTTTGCGCACCCCTCTCCTAGGGGCCAAGGGAAAGCATGACATGTGTATTAAAAATTAAAAAAATAAAAAAAAATCTTATGCTGTTAGATGTACTTTGTCAAGGTTACATGCTACATGACAAAGGGCGGAAACCAGATGCATAGGGCCGTCAGTATGGCTGGTATCACTACAAGTTGCATGCCAGTCTCTAATGTGCAACAAGCTGCAGGGGTAGGAATGCACCATTTTACCCCTTCGACAGCCTGGCCCATGCAAGCATGCGGAGACACAAGGCCTGACAAGGGTTGCTGAGATTATCTGCATGTACTTTCAACAAGAAGACCCGCAGGAAAAAAATGCTACTTCTACTGCCAGTGAGTAAAGAAACCCAGACGCGCCTTGAGATTTGCAAGGGTCACATCTTCCACATCAATGAAGGGAAAAGGTTCACTGGAACCCCTGTTACAACCGATAACGTAGTAACTAACCGATAACGTATCAAACCCGATAACGTAGTAAAAATTTACCGATAACGTAGTAAATCAACCGATAACGTAGTAACGAACCGATAACGTAGTACATTTTTCTAACCCATGACGTAGTAAAAAATTACCGATAACGTGGTAATTTGTCCTAACCGATAACGTATCAACAAATTTACCGATAACGTATCAATGAACCAATAACGGATTAAATCAACTGATAACGTAGAAAACTCAACCAATACCGCATTAACCGATAATATCTGATTAAGCGATTCATGGGCAGCGATAGATTGATCGATTTACAGATAGATAGATATTAGATAGATAGATAGATAGATAGATAGATAGATAGATAGATAGATAGATAGATAGATAGATAGATAGATAGATAGATAGATAGATAGAATGGGTCGATCAATGTATCGATAAATAAATCGATCACTCAATGGATAGATCGATCGATCTATCTATTGATGTTTGATAGATGGTCGGTCGATCGATCGATCAATCGATCAATAGATAAATTGATAGGCAGATCGATCGATAGAATGAAGGATCTATTAATTCGATAGATCAATGAATCGATAGATCGATCGATCTATTCGATAAATTGGTCAATAGATAGATATATCTATAGATAGATTTGTTATCACTTTGTCTCGTACTCAATTTTCTTTTCTTCCATTTATTTTTTCCGTTTAGCGTAAATTGTTACAAATTGCTGCAGCAAATCAATTGTGTTTCGGCTGTTTTCATGGTATTACGAACGACTAAGTTGATCTATAAATGTTGTTAAACTACTGGAATAGGTTTGGGAAGTTGTTTCTAGTTTTGTTATAGTAGCTATACAGTTTAGTTCTAGTTGGATAAAATTCAAAGAGATAGTATAGGTACTGATGAAACAAAGGCAGGGGAATGAGCGGCTGTTGGTTTACACAGAGAACCCTACCGAGAAAGAAAACTATAATGTGTATGTATCGGCTACAAATCAGACAGAAAGTATGGTTGTAAAAGCAAGATTAGAAACAACTTTCCAAACCCATTCCAAACCCATTTGTTTACAGTTCTGTTTTATACAGCACTGTGTTATGCACTATCGTCGACGTCGCGTATTTTTTCGGGTTTTTAAAACTTTTTTTTCCTTATGAGCAGGAAAAAAATGTTGACATGGCGGGCTTGAATTGTGACGCGTGCAAGGATGAGAAACAAACTTTGTATTTTTCTTGGCTTAAGCGTTTTTTTTTTCTATCAGTACTATACTATGTAAGATTACTCAATAATTTTGCGATGTCTTCGTAATCCTACTTCAAATAAGATGTGACTTGACGTGAATCATGACAGAAAGGATAAAAAGGAAAGAAAAACAATATGTTGTCTACAAAATCTGTTGACTTGGCTTGCTTTCAGGAGTAACTTGTAAAATAATGAATTTTGATTATAAAGAATTCAATTAAACAATGAGTCAAGATTAACCTGTAAAATCAGTCCCAGAATGAGAGTTACATTGTAAAGACTTATTGTCATTTTGATAAACTGAAGTTGTAAGTAACGAAATTTTATAATCGGTCATGTTGAAAACTTTTTTCCAATTCCAATTTGTTGACTTGATGAATTGTCAGTTGATTGGAATCTTTACTCTTTGACTTGACTAGGTCAGTGGTTGATTTGATACATAATTGGTTGATTTGATACGTCATCGGTTGATTTGATACGTTACTGTTCACTCGGCTACTTTATGGGTTGCTTTGATACACTATCTCTCTATTTATCTATCCGTCGATCAATCAATTTATCCATCGAAATATATATATATATAAAATATATATATATATATATATATATATATATATATATATATATATACATATATATATCCATCGAAATATATATATTAATATATATAGATCTATCAATCATTCTATTAGTCGAGCAATCGATCAATTCATTCAATCATTCAATCGATAGAAAGATCGATCGATTGATTGATAGATCAGTGTATCGATCGATCAATCGGTCGATCTATTTGATCGATCGATCGAGGATAGATCTATCCCTATGAATCTATTCCCATGATTCACTTAATCCAATACATTGATACGTTGATTTGATACGTTATCGGTAAATTTGTTGATACGTTATCGGTTAGGAAAAATTACTACGTTATCGGTAAATTTTTACTACGTTATCGGGTTTGATACGTTATCGGTTAGTTACTACGTTATCGGTTGTAACAACTGCTCCATATCCTAGAAACCCAAGCAAGAGGAGATCGAGGCTCCTGCCTGTGGCCCTTGATCTCAGACCTCAAAGTTCCTTGTTAAAAATTGTGAGGTCAGCCGCAAACCTTCAACAATTGCCTTCTCCTCTGAAACCGCAAGTCTCACTTCTTTAATATTGGATATGCAGTTCACTTTGGGTGACCGAAGTTAGTTTTTTTTTAACTTGTGGTGAAATTTGCAAATATGCATTATGGGGCATTTTTGCTTTTTAGTCAAAAATCTTCTTCTCTGAAACCGCATATCTGATTGCTTTGGTGTTTGAATGCCATCCACTTTGGGTGACCACCATTACGTTTGTACAAACTGTATTCAAGTTTGCATAATTGCATATTGAAGGAAATATTATTGTTGGCCAAAAAATCTTTAAAAATGTTGTACTTCAAAACTGCAAGTCAGATATCTTTGATATTGGGACATAAGTGCCTTGGGATGACCTATTTAGATTTGTTCAAATTGTACAGAAATACGCAAATTTGTAGTTTGAACGCAATTTATATCATTTTTGGGTAAAATTTATTTTATCAAAACCGCTTGTCTGATAGCTTTGACATTTGGTCTGCAGATTTATAGGGATGATCAAAATAAGATATATATTCAAATTATGAAAAAATCCAAAATTTTGTATTTTTGGAGCAATCTTCGCCATTTTCGGTCAAACTATGTGTTTCTCAAGATATTCACTGATAGCTTGGGTATTTGATATTTGGTATACAGATTCTTTAAAGTAAACTACTGATGATATATTAAAATCATGATGAAATCAGCAATTTGTATATTTGAGGAATTTTTTGTCATTTTTGGACAAACATTTTGTTCTCAAAAACTGCTCGTATGAAAGCTTTGGTATTCAGTATAGAGGTTCCTATTTATCATGTATTGAAATAATGATGAATATTTAGCCATGCAAACCTAGGCTTGTAGATTGCAACAAGTTCGGAACTTTTCGGCTAGATTCCAACCTTTTTTTTTTAGCACTCGGTAGTTTTTAGATGTACACTTCACGCACAATGTTCGGTACGGTCGAGAGGGTGACCGCCACAAGTGATTAACGCATCGAAAATTACTTCCTTGGATGGTTTTCCTGGCCATGAACCGCTCCTAGAAATAGTGATTTGAACATAGTAAATCTACACAAGTTATTTGTTGCCAAATGTCGCCTATTTTGGTCAAGGTTTAATTGAACCATGCCCTCTGTAGTATGGAGAATGTTTCAAGCCTTGCAAATGATGGGTCAACTGTTCTTGTAAGTCATCGTAACACGATGAAGCACTATGCATTGCCCGGTACGATTGACCCTTCGCTCAAAAAACGCGTGCCGGATCAATCACCGAGACGTTAACTAAAAGCTGGGAGAGAGAACGAAACACGTCCAATAACTCTTTGTCGAATATGGTCATGGGTAAAGAAACTCAGAGAACTATTCCTGAAGAAATCCAACAATTTTTAACACTGTGGAACGTCGCAAATCGACCCGGGCTGAGTTACTTCCAGGAAGCCAATACTCTCACTCGATCGGTGGATCTGTCAGGTCAGCTCTGATCTCAGAATAACATTTCAAGGTGAACCCACGTAACCTTTAACCTTCATTACATATACAGTACGAGATTGGTTCTTGCCTTAACCTCTTTAAATATACGGTACGCGATTGGCTCTACCCAACTATCCTCTATGGACATTACCGTGGCTGGTAATGAAAGTACCAATTATCAAATGGAGACAGTGTCAACAACGATGACCTGTTGCATCTATTTTTGCCATTTTTTGTCACGCCAATAAAATGAGCTATCAAAGATTTCAACCTTCTTGATCAACACTTGTGTCACAAATAGTCATTCTCTGCACAACACAGCGGAGCTGTATCGGCTTTTAGGTCGCATGTTTAAAAGACTTCTCAGAAGGCCATTTTCTACTTGAACCAGAAGGGTGGGGCAAAGACTTGTGACAGTGCACGAGCACGTTCGGTCTAAGAGGGAGAGCCAGCACTAGTTTCTTTTGGCAGGTAAATAATTACATAATCATCCGTGGCCGGAGAGGATGCTGAAAGTGCTTTGAAATGAACCTATAGGTTCACACCGCTGGTGGAGGGGTTACTTTGTCTGGGCTTCACGAGGGAGTTTCTGCCTATTGGCAGTCCACATTCATCAACGTATAAAACAAAATATACGTCAAACCTTTTTGGCCCAGATCGCTCTGAGCTCTAAACGTAAGGAACGGCTAGTACAGCCTCCAGAGGGATACTCAGAAGGTCGAGTAGATTTACGGGGACACTGTACGGCACCCAAATAGATCCATTAAAAAGCTGGGTTTTTTTCTCTGAAAGATCTGAATGTTAAGTTCTCGCTTATCGTATGGCATTTTAAAATTATGAAATCTGAGCCTCAAAAGGTTGTTTATTTGTGACAAAACGTGCAAAAGGTGCACGCAATTGAACGAGAAATTGTGCATGTTGTCAGTACATTTGATATCATGGCTATTCCAATAAACTGATGCTGAAGTGTGTTTCCCTAAAAACAAGGTTTAACAGATGGAATTCGTGAAAATGTGCACCTGCCACATGGTTATCATATCGAATTTTTTATTGGCATTTGTTTGGATTTTTTTCAAAATCTGCCAGGATTTTTTTACCACATTTCAACACCAAATACAGTTTACCATATCAAATGCTTAGTAAATTACCCATTATATACTCTTAGTTCCAGTAGGCATAAAATTACCAAAAAAAATCTTAAAAATACAAAATGAAAGATATCCCAGTAAGACTGACAGTTTTGCAAAGTTGCCCCAAAATTTCAAAATTCCGGATTTCAACTTAATTTCAATATATATTATTAACAAAAACCCTAAGAACCAGTTTACTAAATATCAAAGCAATCAGACTGGTAAATTTTGAGAAACAAATTTGTTGACCAAAAATAAGAACAATTGCCCCCAAAAATACAAAATGCAGATTTCATCCTAATTTTGAATATATCTAATTAACATAAACCCTAGGAACCTGTACACTAGATATCAAAGCTACCAGATCAGAAGTTTGAGGAGAAAAATAAATTGCCCAAAAATAAATAAAAAAAACTGCCAGTTTCAACATACCTTCAATACATTATATTGAGATTAATCTTAGATACCTGTATACCAAATATCAAAGCTATCAAATCAGTAATTTTTGGATAAAAAATGTTTTTATCAAAAATTGGGAAAATTGCCCCAAAATTACAAATATGACAATATCAATACATTTTGTACAAGCATAACTGAGGTCATCCTGAGGAACATGAATATTAAGTTTCATAGCAATTAGACGAGCGATTTCAGAGGACAAGATTTTTTGACTAAAAAGGGAAAAAATACCCTAAAAATACAAACATGCAAATTTCATCCCAATTTTTGCACACATAATTTAGAATACCTAAAGAAATCTGCATACCAAGTTTCAACCAAATCTGACCAATGCTTACTGAGTTTTAGCCATTTGCAGAATTTTTCCTTTCCCCCCCTAATTTGCATATTTTTGGCACTGACATGTTCATTTGAACAAATTCACATCTCCACCCCTAGGTGCACCTGTACACAAAATACTAAGACAGTAGGTGCTACGGTTAAAGAGTTTTGATGTGGACGGACATACATACATACATACATACATACATACATACATACATACGTACATACATACATACATACATACAGACGACATTTTTCCACCTTATACGAATACCTCCATTTGCATATATACATATGCATATACGGGAGCTAAAAATGATCAAATTATTGCATAATAATGGCCAAACATTGATATAATTATCACCAAAGCACCAAAAAGTGGAATAATAATGATGAGATAAGTTTGAATAAAGATTTCAATATAATTTTGGCGGTGTTCTCACCCAATAGGTCTTACGACTTATTGAATTTTATACGTCCATTGTTGTATTTCCGTGATATTGGTGAGAATATATACTTCACTGGTGAGACCGACGGTGTAAAATGACCCCAGAGATACCCAACGCAGAGGTTGAGGGAACTGGGTATGGGGTGAGTCTGATACAGTGTGCTCGACAACTTGCAATTGTTGTGGAGAGAGGTCATCTGAGGACAAGGCAATGTTGGACAGTGCAGAACCAAGATGAGGGTATAAACTGATCTCCATGGAGACAAGAGACCCCAATCCATAGCCAAGCGTACGAGCTAAATGTTATTCCCGTCAACAACGCTTGGCCTGAGGCACTGGATACCCCTGCGACGATGTTTGCTCAATATTTGCTCTTCTTTCTCCCTGTTTTTTGTACTATATCTAAAGACGAAACACGTGTTCTTTGGAAAAACAAGTATTGATATAGTGTAACAGCAATAGCCCCTGCACGGTCCAATATGCACCCGATCTGGTTACAGCTCGTTATACACCGCAGTTCCTCAATACACCGGTCTGGAAATGCGACACGTGCGCTATTGTTGAGGTGTTAATTGCTATTTTTATTTATAGTCATTTTCTTCGCTCCTCACATAATTTTGTTGCCATATGCAGGATTTCTGATACAAATATTGTAATTCTGTTTAAGGCGAGATTTTCTTTTTCGATCGTCTATTATTTTCGCGTTTTCCATCAAATTAGACCTTGCTATTTAGAAAGAAACAACTTGTGGGACTAGGCGTCTTCCCCTTCATATGCGGAAATATGCAGACATCGAAATGAATTTGACATTATCAATAAGCTATGCCGTTTACAACACTGAAAGTGTCGTTACTCTGTCCTGTGTAAGAAAGCACCTGAGTGTTCAACGTTGCATTTGCAAAAAAATGCAAAAATCAAGATGGCGGCCGCCAAAGACCGGCAATGTGATTTTTGTAACGACGAAATTGCAAATAACTACTAAATTTTCCGTGAACTATGGCTTGCGCGGTGTATATTTTCCTAAAGGTTTATTTTTCTACACTTGATTTTTATTCAAATATTACTCAAAATTAATTGATCATTACAACCACATTCTAGAGACCATATAGCATAATAATGTGCTCTTTTCGTCTTTTTCATTATAAGACCCTGCCTCGACCATTGCTGCTCACGGCATCCTTGTAATGTTGTTATGCATGGTTATATCCAGACTGGTCATTTAGATTGGAACATCTACGACGTGTACTCGGTAAGTAGGCGTTTTCAATTGTTTTATGAATGAGGAAAATGCAACATCAAGTTTCAAACTTATCCTGAAAGACTTGCCGCAACGGTAAATGCGAATTGGATGGACGTGATGTTAGAATAATACCTTGGGAGAATAATGCTTCAATATGCAAATTCCAGACTGTAAAAATTCGGTTTTGCTCGACTGCAGCGACCATCCTTGATAGTTTCGTTCTAATATTAATATTTAAATTTATTTTTGTTTTGTTTTGTTTTTTGGGAGTGTTGTTTATTGCAATCTTGAATAAAACCTATATCTTCACGTAATGTATGCATGATAAAATTCCGAACTTAATAGTTGCTGATAAGCCCCCTAAATCAAATTGTCTAGGTAAACAATTCAATATAGTTCTAAGCATATTCCAGAATGATTTCGTCTCCCTATCAACTTATATTCTCTCGGTTATAAAGGACATTGACCGTGTTATAACATTAGGGTAACTGGTCTGCCATGCTCGGACAAAGAATGTCGTGGACTTTATTATGATATGTATGTCAATATGTACTGTGTACATATACCATTTAAATAGTAGTATCTGTACAGTGTATTTTTGAGAGTCTTTATTACACTACCATTTTAATGCTTCTTGTCAACAACTGCGACGACATGCCATCTTTACTGCCATTATTTAATTGTCATCTGTCACAACAATGAATACAATCAACTCACTGATTCCGTTTTTGTTTTCTTTCTTCAGAGTTTCACAGAATGGAAGCCATTTCACTGGTGCATAACACTCCGCTTTCAGTTTCTTCCATAACGATGTGATATGCATCATCTTAAGCCAGAGAGACATCACTAATTGAAAATTATTTGTCTGATTATTTTTTGTCAAATGTAAGAATTTTGATCGCAAGACTGAAATGAAATGAAAGTGACTCACCCTTCCATTATATTAATCTGTGCATTATCTGTGCATTATGTAGGACTTGAAAATGATCAAAAATGACTCGTCTATACCACGAATTTGAACTTTTATGACCCTTTTTCACTATTTTCTTTTGTATGTCAATTGCAAATTATTATTCTTCTTTCCAAAAAGCATCTTGAAACGGTATCTGTTTATCCTACAAACATAGCTTGTATATTTATAAAATGTGCCGTTATTGTTTATATTTGAATTGCACAAGACCAGAATTCACTTATTAACAACAACAATGCAATCTTCAGATATACAGGTTGATTTGAAAAGCTGAACACAGTGGTATCTCAAAGCCAGTTCCTATAGTTGGCATTGAAAGTAAAAACAGTGCGAAAATCAGTTAAAGCTATAAGCCTTTAAGTAAATTGACAGCATCAAGACAGCGAATATACTACTTGTGCAAAATTTATTTGTTTGTTTGCTTGTTCGTTCGTCTGTAATTCTGTTTGTTTGTTTGCGCCTTTCTGTGAGACTTTGAGTACCTTACCATATATTCCTTTGATTTACGGAGCATATTGAAGCCTATCTCATTTAACCTGACACTAGGTCATAATTATCAGTAGCTGTTGCAGGCATTGTAACCATGACGACCAATATTTTGCGGATGAAGATGCTATGGATGACATGAATGAAGCGTGACGTCACGTCGTGACGTCATCCGTGCTTTGTTTGATGAACGACTCCGCATCCGACGCCCTCATCGGTTGCAAGTGGAAGATGCCACACATATGGATAATTGACTAGTTTTGAAGCCGAGTTTCCTTTTACTTGGCGTGATCGTTCGTTTTTTTACGTGTATGTGTATTAATTGAACACAAATTTGCCATTGTAAAACTTCCAATATTGTGTACAGACAACAGAGGTGAATTAAATCAACAACAAACTGCAAACTGCTTTATGTCTTCCTATTTTTCTTCTTGAATTTGAGCAAAGGTTAAGTATTTCACTTTCTAGGCGCGTAGTCAGTCGACATTTCAGAAACTGGTTGTTTATCTGCTTTATAAGAAAATCATTCATCGCAACTCTGACCAAAATAGGCAACTTTCAAAATATAAGGAGGTTTAAACAGTACAGTAACTTTTGAAGGTTATTACCAATGACATGTTTGGATAAAATCGCCTATAAATAACATGTCTACAAGGTCGAACTTTGCCGTTGGCGTAGAACATTGCTTTAACTTGATGTAGCCCTTGGTATGATGAATATAGGGGGCGCTATACTTCCCATAACCACTAGGCTTCATAAGTAATGACCCATGATCTGGTACAGAAAGCAGACTATTCAATAAACTGTCCACGCAGTGTGTATAAATCAATGTCAAAGCTAACCAAAAGTGCGATGAAACACAAAACTTTCATGATATAAAGAAAGCTGGAAGAAAAAGATAACATAACGCGCAGAATCACTGTTATTATATCCAAAACGTATTTTGTGCTTTTTTAGAAGTTTAAACTTAATGTTTCGGCAAAGCCTTATGCATGTAAATTTTCCAGAGTGATGATGTTTACTCGATGGTGTGAAGGGAGAAGCCATTAGGACAAACATGTCAGAAAAATACATGTATTTGTATAATTGTGTCTCGTTCAAATCAAGAGCGTGCATAAGGAAGTAGTCATACTTTGCCCTGTAGTACAGGCAAAACAATTGACCTGGTGTAAACACTGAGTGTTGACGTCAGAGTCAATATCCAGGGGCCTGTCTTATGCTTATTACTAAACACGGTCATTCGCGGCGTATTAACCTTTAGTTGTAGGTATAGCTTAAATTTCACCCATTGTCAAGATTTACCGTTAGAGGCGCTATTCTTCTCAGTTGCTCAATACAGTCTGGTCCCCTGTCCCATTTCTAACTCCTATATATCCGCCTGTCACAACAAAGCCCCCTGGCTACATTTCTCGTTCAATGAACTGCCCTCCCAATTTTTGAACTCTAGCAAACATACAAATACTTGTGCAAGCCCAGCAGTTTTTTTAAGTTCTCTCAATAAAGAGTAAATGATAAAATTTCTCAACGTTTCGATAATGCAAAATTTGCTCACAATCTTTACCGACAGGCAGGCGTTTCTCCTCTTATCAGGGAAGAGAAGAAATGCCTGCCTGCAAACATACCAAGTTTTGTGATGAATACTGTATCGTTGCCGGCTGTCCCTAACAATGCAACGTGATACATTCCTGCACAGATTGCAGTCACAGGCGTTCGTTAGCTAGACAATGTCCGTTAGCAGAAATATATCCAACAGGCTAATGCAACAGGGACGTTGTCCAGCTAACGAACGCCTGTGATTGCAGCTCCAGTGCTTAGGCGGAGCATTGTCACGATATTTTTGTATTGTCCTTACAGTGAAGAAAGCGTAGGATAGTCACGCATTCGGTATAATGATTTTACATTTTCCCGTGTCTCAACACTTGCCGGCATAAACCTGTAGAGCATTTCGGTCTTTCTATACTTGTATTAATGCTGCAAGGTGTTTGCACCACGGCCGGAAGCCACGAGTCGTCTCGTTGACTTACAAAAGGAAGTCCTGGTGTGTCAAAAGTTGAAAGGAAAAGTGTCCACACCTTAAAAATCAACCGTTGTAATACCTAATCCGTCATAAATCTCTCTCTCTCTTCTCTCTCTCTCTCTCTCTCTCTCTCTCTCTCTCTCTCTCTCTTCCTCTCTCTCTCTCTGGATTTGTTGTGTTCTCCCGACGGGATTTGCATACATTGGACGACAGTTGTATTTACCTTTGCTCATTACCACTGATGGCGTCCCACACTCTACGGCTTGGACAAAACGAGCATGTGCTACGTGTGTTCCCAATTTGTTTATGTACCGTTGCCTGACAAGAACAGACAGCCCATCGGTGAACCTTAAATTAATTATAACATATTTCTTAATATTTAATATTAATATTTTCGTTATGTGCCATCATCATGTCCGCACAGTGCCCGCTTCAGTGGTCAGAAAGTTCATGTAGCGTATTACCTTAAAACTCTGATTCGTCATCACGTTTTTACGTTCAATAATACAATATACATCATATGATGACTATGAACTTTAGGCATCACGGTTTACATCTTGAGCCTGTTCAATGTAGCCAGGTGGTGTCAGAGATTTTCGGCAATTACACGTCATTCCTGGGTCACGCAGCTAACCTTGTCTTTAATTGGGCAAAATGGTGGGCTGTGAGTACACATCCGTGGCACAGTTTGTCGCCATAGAAATCCGACAGACGGCGCCCACTGCTGGCGAACATTTGTGAAGAGCTTCATACGTCATAAAACAGCCAATCTTCACAATAACGATCATATGTAATAACACACAATTGATATCTTTTTCTCTAATTATTGTTGTCCGTACTGCCTTTTTAAAAATTATAATGAATTTCGATTCGTCTGTATGTGCGTTATTACGGGCCCCTTGCACGAGAAATCGGGATAGCACTGACCAACACGAAAAATATACGTATCGGAGCGATCACAAAATGAACTACCACTCGACCAAGCCACGTTACAATAGTATTGGTTTGAATCTGTATATTTTTTCATTATCGGTCTTTAAATTTTCGTATAAAATACCTCACAGTCCAGCCATCCAGTTTTGCAGCGCCCATCGTAGGATAGGAAATAGACTCTATTTTTTACAATTGGAAGGTACGAAAATGCCTCTTGATAGCAAACTGTAGCTTGGCAACAAGCAACAACAAACTATTCACTCAAATCTTGTTGTATAACTTGAAGTGCCCTGTCCTGCGTATTCGTCACACGTCAAATTAAGAATCTGAAAAACATAGTTTCAGCACGACACCCATCGGTATCTGTCAATTCTCATCATAGTCTAAACACTGTTTCCACCTGAGAGAAAATGGGAGTGTGGGGATAGGAAGTTAGCTTCTGTCAGCCACACTGTGGCATAGAAACGCAAAGAAACAAAGTTTGCTCACACTTGGGTTGTAGTGGGGTTGTAGTTATTTATCCCTTGTATTGACTTCGCGTCAACTCAAAAGTCTGAAAAACATCATCGTCGTAAATCACGCGCCTCTCAATCGTTAATCGTTAACGACGAGGGAATCATCGTTATCCAATCAAGTGCATACGGATATCTGGTTGTCACAGATGAGGCAGTAAACCCCAGGTATCCATACATGCATGCATGCATGTAAGCATGCATGCTAGCATGCATGCAAGCATGGATGTGTGTATGTATGTATGTATGTATGTATGTATGTATGTATGTATGTATGTATGTATGTATGTATGTATGTATGTATTTATGTATGTATGTATGTATGTATGTATGTATGTATATATGTATGTATGTATGTATGCATGTATGCATGCATGCATGCACGTATGTTTGTTTGTTTGTTTGTTTGTATGGATGAATGGATTAATGGATGGATGGATGGATGGATGGTGGATCGATGGATCGATGAATGGATCGAAGTCGGCCTTAACGCTTTGGGTGCTGTTCTGTCTTGCAGTGGGTTTAAAAACAGAATACTGCAATCTTAACTGTCTCTGTCTGTCTGTCTATCACTGTCTATCTTTCCCTTTCTGTCTGTCCCTGTTTCTTATCCTGTATGTCTGTCTACCTGTCTGTCTGTCTGTCTATCTTTCTCCGTCCCTTCTCTCTATCTCTCTCTCTCTCTCTCTCTCTCTCTCTCTCTCTCTTCTCTCTCTCTCTCTCTCTCTCTCTCCCATTTTTAATTCCTACGTTATTAGATCAGTACTGCGATCCATCTTGGAGTCAACCGAGTGTACCGTGCTTATACATATACTTGCAATATCCAACAGGGCACAGTTTATGTTTATCGTTTTGTTCCTAATCACAGTCACGTCACAGTTATCACTGTACAGGGGTCGGCTAACTGCCGAGGACCAACAAATCAATTGTATTTTAGATGGTAAACATCCTACCCTAAATGAAAATTAAGACGTATGAAAATCCACCGACAGAATTATTATATACATCCCTAAAACATGTTAAGTGATTGAACCTGTGACCTACTCTCCGTCAAGGCTTCGGGGCACAACTAATGACATAGACCCCGTCAGTGAGGGTTTTTAGCTTCATCTACGATTAATACACAAGACTTAGCCTTGCTTAGACTGCTACTTCTATTTCATGAACAGCACTGCGTAACCGAAAAGTATTAACACTATCATTATAACTCAATTTCATATCATTGTTTTAACCAGCAGTGCTCTCTGTGATACTACCATTCTGTTCTGTAATTTAACTCAACAAACACACACGTAGCCAAGAAAAAGCACTTGGAACCAATCTTTACAGAGAACTGACTTGCCTTTCAATATGACATTATACTGGTCCAATAATGATTTTCATTCAAACTAATACATTACCAGGTCCATGGGACATTTGAGATTTACAAATTTAAGTAGGACCAACCTGAACCACCGATAGTTAGTAACAGGTGTCCGGAATGGGTAGCGTACCCTGCTAGCATGCTACATCCGTCAGGATTGGTCCCAAAATTGTCTAAATATTGTATGAAGTGATACTGTATATGAATCACTGTTATAAGTCAAAGCCGGGAATGCTGTCGCTGATCATTTGAGTGACCGAGGTGTCATATTTGGCCACAATATCATCATATCGACCGTAGAACTTTTTGAAAGTCCTCACGAGTCTTTTGGATGTATATCCCTGTCTCACTAGTTTTGATACTAATAAGCTGTGTCTCATTTGGAAGTCCGCGTAGGAATCACAAGCCCTACAATATCTGAGAAGTTGAGACACATACACACTATAAGCAGGTGCAGAGTGTTGAACTTGGCATATTGGAAGCTTATGGGCATTATGTTCAGCACTAAGAGGTCACACATTATCGGTGATGTCAATGTTAATGTTATGGCGTTTTGCTCATTGCCAAACAAACACAACATTGCCTTAAAGAGACCATACCCTCTTCCACTTCATATCACATCCAGATGAATTCGAATTAAAAAACTGACCCCGATATTTTTCCTCGTTCATGAATTATGCCGAACTAAAATTAATATTTTCCCCTTATTATTTGATATTGGACACACGCACACACACACACACATACTTAACATGTATATTAAATAATTTTCTCGAACTTAAGCTGGGTTGAGGCAGTTCAATATCTCGACGATGATGGCGCTTTCAGTACGTTTAACTCTAATAATGTTACAGATATTTAGCATGACAAAAATCCGTGAGTTTTGCAATTCAAGAACTGCAGTCGAGTCTACGGGTCATGTAAAGGTCATTTGTTATATCCTCTAATTCTTCTTTCAGTGACCACTGCCATTTGTAACGCCTTAATTTAAAATGACTGGAGTCAAAAAATTAGAATGCTTGAGTAAAAGAATTGGACACAGTTGAAAATTACATTTCTCATAAGGCCGTCTAATTACAGTTATAAGAAATTTGGTTGGGGCCACGTTTTATGACCAGGATCTCGAAATAAATAAATAAATACATACATAAATAAATAAATAAATAATAATGAATAAATTAGAACATAAATAAATAAATAAATAAATAAATAAATAAATAAATAAATAAATAAATAAATAAATAAATAAATAAATAAAGTACTGTTGATGACGTTACCCTTTAAATACATTGAGATAATTCGAGCACATCACCTAATCCGAAAGGAGAACTTTGTTTACTCTTTGTTTTATTTACAAGCATAGATCACTGAATATTCGAATGAGGGTAGATTGTTCTGATAAGTAACGTATTATCATTGACTCTTTCCAGAGAATGCGTATGCACAGAAATATGTGAGAGCCGTGTATGAGTTTCTTTACAAATTAGTTTCGTTTGCACGTGTGCATTCGCATTAGAGAAGTCATTTTAATATTAGGTAATTTCCCGTCCGTACTCAGGTGCTGATTCAAAGCACAATGTGTGTTCCATTACTGCTCGTTTATTGTGACTCTAGTTCTCAAGTGGAACCGGGCCTCCAGGGTAGAAAAACAAATTAAAAGGCAACCATGCACCACGGTAGAGAATTTGCATGATTTATCAAGAGACCAGAACCTGCGTTCAGTCAGATGGTTCTGCGCACATATTAAAGCAGTTAGGTGAATATCAGCTGATATACAGATAAAATGACCTAAGCTGTTTGATATTTTCCATTTTGAAACAAATTGAACATGTCCTTCGGGATATCTCTACAGTAATATGTGTTGATCTCATCATTCGGAAGATAGAAACAACATGTACTATTGTTAAATCACAATTAGTCGAGCAAATCACCTCGTTTATACTGACACATATCATCAATTGGAACAAGGCCTTCAGGAGAAATAACCTTTTTACAAACGCAGCTGAGCATCACAGTAGATAATTTGCATATCAAGCAAACAGTGTCAACGTTCTTTGAAATGGTTTCTGCGTACATGTCCAAGCAAGTAGATGAATGTCAGCTGTTATCCTGAAAACATGACCTCTATGGACGTTGTTTGATATTTCCATGTTGAAAAATATCAAACAGGTCATTGATGACGAAAATTTCTGGAACACAACATGGCTTTCGCTGCAGCAAGCTGCTTCTCAACACTGTCACAACATATTTAGTCTTGGTTCACGGGTAAGTGAACATATATTGTCTGTAACACATACAAATGACAATGTTCATTCGTGAATTGTTCGAAAGTAGAAAACTCATTTCTGCACGTTCAATGACTCGCGATAACGTTGTGTTAAAGTCATCAAAAGATGTAAAAATATTTCCCGAAAAAATTACGTTACCACGCTGAGTGGAAAGTCCTTTCTCACGCCATTATACCAGGCAAGACCATTGCCAAGGTAAACTGTAGTTCAAACTGTGCCCAGGCTGTGTGATAATAAGGGCATTCGCCAAAAATAAGAATTCACAGAAGACAGTATCCACAATACTCATGGATCGGATACACTGCCATTGCTGTATAAGATAGAATTATACTCTGCATACATTTATAATGTACGCTAGAGGGTACGAAGAAGTTGTACACCTCCGCGCGTTCTATCTGATAGAGTGTATAAGCGCGCTCCTTCTCATATATCTGTAATGCATTGCATACCTTTCGATATAAGTCAGACAATGTTTGGTTTTCCTAATAGGAATCAAGAAATATCAGTGCATCTTAGGACAACATCACAATTCATTATTTCCCTGTAATGTTTTATGTACACAATTGATACAACAAAGCAATACATGTTACGTAATAGTCGTAACCGCAGATGACTATACAAGACATATTATTCTGAATGTTTGTAATTTTCTTACGGTATTTTATATCGCTTCGACATATTTCCCATAATTTACAATTGCAAAATTCCCTTAAGCAAACGCTCTTCGGTGTAAAACACCATGTTGAGTGATATTATGCCGACGACTTATTTTGTCAGCTACATTTGCCATATTTACGAACATATTGTTACAGGTTACAATAGTGCTTTCAGTACTTGTCAAAGAGGCCAATTTGTTTTAAAATAAAGATAACACCATCAATTTCGCATGACATTAACAACAATACAAAGTGTGACCTATCGACATTACCAGCATGAGTACGCTTCACCAAACTATTATCATGTCAATTTGTTTAACATTTACAATGACATTTTTCTGCGAGCAATACAAGTGAGCAAGAACGGGCTTGCTACCATCCCAGGTTAAATTTGTTTGCAACGAAACGTTTTACAAGGTAAGATCGCAGATGCTCATCAGCATTGTTTGTCAGAAGGTAATGAAAGCTAATAGAATTAAGCGCCTTCCGTTTTAACAGTGTTGTAGATGAACGTGATGACACATGGAGTACTTTTTCTTAAACACATAAAATTAATCAGTCTGGTTAAGGTGGTTGGAAAGGCTATTTTTGCACCAATTCTTTTCTCAGAGTTAATGTCAAGTTTCAAGTGTTAGAATCAAGATATTTACTTCAAATTTTCAGGATAATTCCCTTAGTTAATATTTTCTCCAAAGAATATACAAATTGTATATTTGCAACCATGATTTTGAAATATGACACCAGTAAATATTAAAATTTAATTTTTCATATTTTTTTACATATTTGAATTTTATAATAATTGGATAGTATTAATATTACCAAATTAGTTATAAATATGTTGACACTATTTATTGTAAGATTTGTACGGCAGGATTTGTAAATAAAATTTGTTTTTATGATTTTACATGGGTTTATATATCAAAAAATTATTAAAAATTCTTTCAAATTTCAAAATGTGATTTTTCAAAAATTACTTCAAATACAGGAAAATTGTGCCGTACAAATCTTATCTATAACCTTGTTAATAGGCTGTAAAAATTCCATGTCCATATCTCATTTCAAAGTTAGATTAATTGGTATAAAATTATGTAGGAAAACTGTTACTCTGTCAAAAATGTTGAAAACAAGCCATATTTGCACCCCTCTTTTGAAGTCATAGAGCACTTTTTTGGTTAATCTCACTTTTGACACCTCTTTGACACTCAAAGAATCTAAAATGCATTTACAATGGCAGTCACTCACTCTGAATGCCAGCACCGCCTTGTCAAACTTTCCTGAAAAACAGCAAATAATGACTTTCCCTTTTCAAACATTTTATTCAAAGCTAGGGGACCTCTACCATAGTTAATACACTAAGGACTCCCCAACTTCTTCTTATTTGGTCAGTTTTTCAGAAGTTTTAACAGGCTATAACTCTGCAATGCCTTTGTGCCCAAATGTCTAGTTTTTTTTATTCCACAGAGAATGTGGACTACTTTTATATTTTATAGTTTTGTTGAAATTTATAACTGACGCTCTAGCCTTTCCAACCACTTTAAGTTGAATGCGGCTTTGAAGGTTAATTAACAACAAACATACAATAAACTATTATTTTGCACGATATTATTGTGCTATATCAGTAAACAACTATTTGATTTGAAATTCATGCAAAGCGCAAAGCTGAGGGAGTAAACCTGCCCCTTGACATATGAAAAGACACTCAGTTTTAGTGTTTTGTTCCGATCTGTCTGAAGTCATCGTCCATCCGTGTTTTAGTTAAGATGTCTTGCTTTTACTTTTCACCTTTAGATTACCTTCTGGATTTCTTTGTTTGCCCCCTCTTTCTCCCGTGAACGTGACATCAGTGAAAGTGAACTATGTATCTTAGAAAAAAAACATTATAATGATATTTTACTGTAATTATTAAGACTAAAGGAACATATTAGTGCGTATGAAGCGTAGGTCATATTGAAAAACTTTCTTCAAGGAGTTTTTTATCAAATGTTCTTCGATGAAAACACTGCACACAATGAGGAGTTAGATTATGGTGGCGACTAATTGTGCCTGGTCAATATGCATATTCCTGAAAATGTCGTGACAGGTTATAATTGTGCTTCCAACTTCAGTCCAGTAATCGCCAAGGTATTCGATGTTCCTTTTTTGATATTAGGTACACCAGAACTTTCTCATGCATGAAAAGCAATCGAAACGTGACATTGCGACATATATCATGCCCATTTCTTTACATGTCAATTTATTGCTCTGTGAGCAACGCGAGTTGGCCAAAATAGGCTTGTCACCTTGGTAAGGTCAAATCGAAACAAAAAGGCGTTATCTGGTGAGATCGCACATCATGTTCATCAGCAATGTTTATCACAAGCCCGAAAATGACTCTCCCAGAGTAAAAAAAATATTCATCAATGATTCTCGATGAGAAGCAATTTAAAAATTGAACGTTTTCCATGCACATGTCGAGACTGCACATGTCTAATCAAGGACAATTGTGAATAATACATATGTGGGCGAGTTTTCTTTTTCTTATGAGTCTCTAATCATCTAGTATAAACGGCAGTGCCAAAAGGGTTTCAAATATATCTGAAATTATTGTAAAGAACGGCCAAATTATATCACGGTGGTATTCATTACCGCAACATCGCTATATAATTTCATTTGATATTTTTTTTGGTAATTTCTTTACGAATTTTTATATCGCTTTGTTATAGAAAAAATTACCTTGAAGCCAACGTTCGTTGATGAAAAACACCAAAATAAGTTCGATCATGTCGACCACTTATTGTGTCGGATAAATTTGCCATATTTACGGAAATGTTGTTACAGGTTAGAATAGTGCTTTTAACCTAAGTCCAGTAGTCGCCAAGGTAACCGACGTTTGCAGATTACGCCAACAGTTTCTCGTGATATTAACAACGATGCAAGGCGTGACCTTTCGACATTATCTGCATGAGGAAACTTCACCGAACTATATATCATATTCATTTGTTTAACCTTTATAATAACATTCTCTGCGAGCAATGTAAGTGGGCAAGAACATGCTTGTCACCACCATAGGTTCAAATTCAAACATTTTTTTAGGTGAGATCGTAGATGCCCGTAAGTATGTTTGTCACAAGCCCTAAATACTTACTCTCCCAGAGCGAAAAACGTTCATCAATAATTATCGATGACAAGCCAAGGTATGATAAATAGTGATGCCATAAGTTGAACGTTTGCCATGCACATGTTGAGACTGCACATGTCTTATCACTGATAATTGCGAATTTTACATATGTTGGTTAGAGTTTTTGTCTAATGTGTCTTTAATCATCTAGTCTTAACAGATGGCTATAAGATATATTCAATATTTCTGAAATTGTTTTAATGAATGGCTAATTATATAACAATTTATCTGATTCTGAAGTGGTAAGGTGATGTAGTAATATACATTATTGCAACATCATTATATGATTTCCAGAATTATATGACTTTTAGAATTATGTGACACTTTTTTGTGTTTCATGTTCACAAGAAACGTTAAGCGTGCAAAAAACCTTCCAATGTCAAGCAAATTTACGAAAGGGACCACAGTTGTTATTTGACAGTGCTAACGCCTTTGATCTTCTGTTAATTGGTCTGTGCACCCCTGCATGAGGTGTGTAAGCGTCTCGTATAGTCTTGTATCAATGCTTAATTTGTTGGATAGTCTCAGTTTGTTCAAATACTCAGTGAGTAGAGCGGGAAAGGTTGTATGACCAATAAATTCAAAATAGTTAAACATTATGATTGGGGTCAGTTTTGTTATTCCTAGTTGAAATATGAAATAAACATTTGTTGAACACTGTTGTGGGTAATATAACTTTCCAAGACAAATAACAGATCTAAATAAGTCTACAGTTTTTCGGTATTTGGACTGAAGATATCAATCGGCTAAAAATCCTTTGTGGTTAGGTACACGGCGCATCCGAGCAGCAGGCGGCCCCGTTGACGTTGAGCAACCGTCACCGGTGACCGCTATCTGGGCTTGTTAATTCGTTTAAATTCAAAATTAGCAAATTGTGATGTCAGTGTGGTCTATGTTTGCTAATGCCCAGAGTTCCTTTCACAGTGACATTTGCCGATGTGGTAAGGTACATGGAGAGCAGCATTTAATTGTTAAAAAGAAAACAGAGACGAGTCATGTACAATACAGATCGCGATATGATATCATGGCTCTCGTAAACTTGAAAGAAGCGATGTTGTGATTGGCTGTCTACTAGGTGTGTGCGACCATTTGAAACATCAAATTATTAGAGTATTTCGCCGTTTGTATGGCAGCGATGATAAAGAGGATTCCTTGTGCTTCGACCGTAAATCGCGCCCTAAAATGCACAGATGATCGATTTTGACAAAATTAATGCTGGTTTATTGAATGAATTTTGTTTTTTTTTGCGAGAGCAAACTTTCCAAACTTTGCGTTACGTAATATGGCGCCCAAAGTGTACCTAACAATATTATCTTCTAGTTGTAAGTTTTAAATGTTTGAATGTTGATATATTTACAAAATATCTAAAACTCCAAACAAAATAATTTAAAAGAGACATTTTTCTCATCAGATTGTGATTTTTTCCATTTCACATATGGGGAGGGGGTGATGTTAAGCGATGTAGCATTGTATATTGGCAGGTGACTCCATATTTTTATTTGGTGCATATAATGTGCAATATCTGAACAATAATATATGTGAAAATGAACAAAATTGTTGGATTGGAAATCTAAATAAATCTACAAGCTTTAGGCGTGGTCATTACATTTAAATTTGCAACAGTTTTATCTGTTTTTTTGGAAGGCCTGAGAAGTGATAATTTAAATTCTTATGCACATTTTCAGCGTAAAAATAGCTAAAACGTTCATTTATTATTCAATGTGGTTCACATGTTAACAAAACAAGTGCAGCATTTCAAGAAAGGAACTGAAAGTAAATATATCGGGTTGGGCAACGAATCAAGATTCATAATTTCTGTCATTCGAATGGGATAAAGTGGGTGTATTTCAAATCCTTCTAGCTACCAAATTAGTTTGGTGACATATTTATTTTTGTCGTAATCTCATATAATTCTTACTGTTAGAGAAAAATAACAAAAATTGGTGGTAAAAAAATTGTGGCTCGATTAGAGAGAGAGAGAGAGAGAGAGAGAGAGAGAGAGAGAGAGAGAGAGAGAGAGAGAGAGCTGCAGAAATACAGACAGACCGACTAAGCCTGGCAGACAGAGGCAGACAAACATACGGACAAACAGATAGCCGTTGACTTAATTCTATGTCTTTTTTTCTGTCCGTCAGTCTCTGTCCATCTGTTTTTTCATTTTCTCTCTGTGAACCGATCTACGCCCCTCTAAACCCATAAATTATGTGTTTATCGTCAGCAATGTGAAAGTGTCGATAATACGATTTTAAAATATAAAATCTTGACGGTGTTGATATCACTTATTTGTTGGAGTAGGATTTTCACATAATCATTTGCAACTATCACGTTTATCATGGTAAAGCATGCTTGTTACAAAAAAAATATTGTTATTTGGTGGCGAGTGTCAGTAGATCCCCTTGCTGAAAATTATGATGTTACCACGGGTACGTTGGGAACAATAAACAACATCGAATTTATCAATGACACATTTGACAGCGTTCAATATTCCCCCCCCCCCCATAGACTAAATGAAATGTACAACTGACAGAACGGTAATTAATTGGTCACTACTCTATCATGCCCCGTCGCGCAAAGCCACGCCCAAATATCCGAACGAGTATCCATAGCAGCCTTCAATCACCATCCTAACTGTGCTATAAATGCATGATACGCAATCGTGCTTTTTCAGTTCATGCTAACGAGAACATCGCGATCAGAAATGATGAGGCGGTAAGCTGATTTCCGATTTTACATCTGATCGAAAGGCGAACTGATATGACCATCGATTACCATAAAGCGAATCCCTGGGTTTCTTGCCCTTTGCAGTCGTTATGCAATGGTGACTACTATTAGTTTCGAAAAATTGCGTTGATTTGCTTCTTAGTCAACAATGTTGAATTCTCTCGTTGGTCTTTCTCCCCTTTCAGATTTACCAGTAGCTGCCTGTCGTGTGTTCTACCGATACTTTTCGCTCTATTGCAGTGGAGTCACGGAATCGGTGAGTATCAGACTGGTTTGGATAAGACACGATTAGGTATGCTCGATGTATCGAATCATATCAAGAGCTCGTATTAGTCTCATAACAAGTGTTCTGAAGTTAAGTGAGCTATGTTCCTATTCATGTTTTCTTTTCCCACTAAGAGTAGATGTGATCATTAATTTTACCATAGGCTCGATATACACTTGTCTAAATGCTTATCACCGCAGTAGCATAGGCAGTCGTGTTTTTTTCTGCTAAAGTATATAATTGCAAATCCTTGTGGTTTACTAAACAACAGATTAGCACCGGAATGGTCCAACAAACTTGATTCAGAAACGTTGTGATTTGTGTGTGTTTTTAGTTATCTATTTGGTTGTGAATTAATGAAAAATTGGGATATTGTACAGTGAACAGTTTTAGATAATAGATTTTAATTAATATTAGAGGTCATTTGTATACCTCTATACAAATATATCAATTTTAATTAAAGCACTGACGTATAGAATATTGTTATAAACACATAAAATCTTGACAAAACAGAGATTAGCAATGGTGAAATGGTGAAATAACTTAATCGAAAACAGGTTACCATTAACACTGATATAGATGCTGTTGATACTGATGCTGAACACTGATGATGCTTTTCACACACACACACACACACACCACACACACACACACACACACACACACACACACCAAAAAAAAAAAAAAAAAAACACAAAAAAAACCGAAGTCAGTAATAACTGAATATTCTAATTGATTTTAAAAGTGTCAACTCGACGGTAAACAGCATAAACTTTAATAAATATGTTCGGTTCATTTTTTTTTCTTTTCAAATTTGTAGCTGTACATTCTTTTGGTGACCTTTAAATCAGCTTTCATGTTGCTCTGTCATTGATTTAGGTTTTTTTGTTTGTTTTTGTTTTCTTTGCTTTAGGGGGCCTAGCCCTATGCGGGCTTGGCCCCTGAAGGATTTACTTGGGTCCAACTTCTCATTCTTCTTCCTCTTCTTTTTCTTCTGTAATTTTGGCGAGGTAGATCTCCGAAACTGTTGTGTTCAGCGTCTTCAAACTTGCAGAGCCTATTGGGCCTGCTGAGTTCTGGTGCACCTGACCCTACAAATTTCCATTGGTCACATAACCTGGCGGTCATATTGGATTTTTCAAAAACCTAAAACTGGCTTCTCCTGCTCACCTAGGGGTCTGAACATTTTGGAATCTGGTGTATGGCAAGCATCGATTCTGGTCTTTGAATTTTTTAAATAAAGTTTTCAGCGTCACGTGACCTTCGCCTCCATATTGGCTCTTCAAAAAATATATATTGACTCTTTACATTTCTTCTCCAGAACTAACACACGGTTGAACTAACATTTTACTCATATAATCCTCTGTGTAAGCACTTCCAGTTTATTAAAGGCATTTAGATCGGTTACATGTTTTGCGGTCATATCTTATTTTGCGTATATACAAAGTTAATCTTTAAAAATGTTATTCTCCAGACGGAACTAACACACGATTTAATTTGACATCTGTATCGTCTTTAATGTGAGTGTTTCAAGTTTGCAAAAAAGCACTAGGATAGGTCACATGGTTTGGTATTAAAAACACTATGAATACCAGCGAATATTATTGAAAATGTTATTTTCAAGAACGAACATACCGTCCGAACTGCAATTTTGCTCATATTATCCTTAGTTAGAGTACTTTCAAGTTTGTGCAGACATATGGATTTTTCTTTTCTAGAATCAACAGACGATTTGGACTTAAACTTTATATCATCCTTAGTCTGAGTCCTTTAAAATTCGTGAAACACATGCGGATCGATGGATTTGATATAAAAATCGTCATAATCGTCATTTTCAGATGTCACAATAGAAAGTTATGTAATCAGCGACCCGAGTAATCCCGGTAATATAACATACAACAGAGCGACGGAAACTACCATAACATTTACTGTCACAGTAAATGCAGGCACGTTCGGTGGAAATGTTGAAGGAATTGATGTCTACTTTGAGGATAGCAGTCGTAAAAGATTGGAACAGAAGCGGCAGCCAGTGGCAAAAACATTCCTAAATCGGTTACCGGTAATGGTGGTAGTGTACACATAGAAGAAAACACTGTAAATCTAAAATTCGACAGCGAAGCAGATTGCACAAACGCCAGAGACCTGTGCCTACGGATCAAAGGAAGCGGTGTTGCTCACACTAACTTCGCATACTGCTTGGATTTAGGAACGACATCTGGCCAAGCTGGAGATAAAGAATGTGCAGGTATGGGACCTTTGATAATTTAAACATGCATATCTTTGCCTATTGCGTTTATGAGAACGGTGATTTCGTTCTATTTAACTAATCGTGCAAATTTTAACAATGACTATGTGCCACGTAGAAAATGGGTATACGTATATATTTGATACTCAATCACTATTCAGATGCCGTTTAAAGTGTTTTTTGTTCTTCAAATATACTACATATTTTAAAAAGCAAATTACCAAACATTTTCCGATCGTTGAAACTCAAAATGGCCTCCATCGCTGTTTAAACTCAATGGGGAATATGACTTTTTCAATTTTGAAAAACTAAAACGCAAGTCTTTTATTACTCCAAAAGCTTAGAATTAGCCTCCTCAAGTGGTAGATTACACAAAATATTTGAACAAATTTGAGTACAAGTGTCTATACTCGATGCGCATTCTATTTTTAAAATAATTTACAAGAACTCGGCAACCTACACTTGTAGATGTTATGTCAATATAGGTATATTCCTTCATAATTTTCTTATGATAAATGCCTTTTCAGCCGTGAGGGCTATCTTTGTGTAAAAAAGGCATTACCATTTAATTAAGAACTAAACTCTTGTGACCACACGGTACAAGTTAGCCTACGGTTTCCAACACGAAAATAACTCGGTACATACTTGAATTTATTACTTTGTCAATGTTGTTTTCTCTTCTGACTATCAAGTGACATTAGATGGACCTGAAATCATACAAATGATATTTTTTGGTCTCTGCTTTTCGTATAATAGATCCACCAACTACCGCAGCACCGGACGATCCAACTGACCAAACAGATGCAACTGCTACAGATAGAGACGGCACTACCACAGGAGGCAAGTGTTATTCATACAGACCTTTTCTACCTGTAATATCCCTATGATCATAATATTTGGAGATGTCGTAATACTTCTTAATGTCATTCCAAAGGTTAAGTAAGCACTGACACCTTTCATTCAACAGCAAGACAATTTTCAAAGGCAGGATCAAAGGCAGCATTGCTGCTAACACTAATTTGGCATACTGGTTGCATTTAGGAACGACGTCTGGTCAAGCTGGAGATAAAGAATGTGCAGGTATAGACGTTGAAAATCAAAACATGCATATCATTGGCTTTTGCGTTTATGAAATGGGGTTTAGTTCTATTTAACTAATCATGCAAATTTTAACACTGACTATGTACTGCGTAGAAAATGGAACACGATTGGAACTAATTTGGGAAAATTGGATAAGAGTAAATATTAGGAAAATGTAACGAAATCCAAATTTTTACAGCTGAAATTTTACAAAATGATAGAATAGTGTAAAATTTGAAATATTGTTCTAATCGAACAAAACAACGAAAACACAACGATTATTGCATACCTCTTTCATCGGATTCATTTTCATAAAAAAAGTTCATTTTTGTGTAAATGTACTAAAGAAATGAGACAAAATGCTTAAAATTTCTCTACTTAACGACTTTTGAGTCAGGGCACTTTTGAAATGCCCCTGACTTTTTCGTGAATTTAAGGCTTCATAAACATTAAATTGAGTCAGGGCACATTTTAAATGACCCTGACTGACTTAACTGTAAATCAATCGAAAAGCTTCATTTTGGTCGAGGAAAAGTGACAAACTGAGATTATTACTAGTGTTTCAGTAATGAAGAAACTACAGACAAACTCTCATATTTTCATTAAAATATGAATATTGTTCAAATGTTTTGAACAATATTGCATTAGATACTATCATGCACTGATTCTTTCTCATAACATTTTAACAGCATCGTAAATTTTGAATATAATTTTAAAGATGGTAAGCAAATATAGTGTAATATTAGACAAATTTCTAAAATTCTTGAGAAATGTTGCCAATCCAATTATCCCAAATTAGTTCCAATCGTGTTATGGGTAAATACTTGATACTCAATCGCTATTCAGATGCCGTTTAAAGTGTTCTGTTGTTCTTCAAATAACCTGCATTTTTATACAAAGCAAATTACCCAACATTTCCCGATAGTTGAAACTAAAAATGGCTGCAATCCCTGTTTAAACTCGTTGGGGAAATTATTTTTACACTTTTCAAAAAACTAAATTGAAATGTTTTATTACTCCAAAAGCTTTAGAATGAGCCCCCACAAGTAGTAGATCACACAAAATAGTTGAAATATTTGAGTGCGAATATTTATCCTCGATGCGCAATTTATTTAAAAAATTACAATGGAACTAGCCCGGCTTTCCTTGTAGATGTCATGTAAATATAGGTATATTGCTTTCGTAAGCAGGGTTTCATTAAGAGCCGGCGACATTTCATGGTTACTTTCACGATTTCATCGGCTACTTTTTTTGGAAAATTTTTAACCTTTCTTTTCTAATTTTTTTTTACCTTCTGAAATAATACGGACAGGCATCACAAGCTGTGTAATCAAACATTTCAACGGCTCTTATGTGAAAAATAAAGTTTAGAAGACGAGCGACTACTATGATCGCTGTGTACTGTAGTAAGTACGGTCTTGCGTATACTGCCTCAATAAAAGTGGATTTGGGAGGAACGATTCTATTGGCTAACTGAATTGCTGACTCCTATATGGTGACCTTTATGTTCGCCAATGAAAACGTGCGTACTACGCCTGTCGACCGTCATAAGCTCAATTCAAAGGAAGGAGCGATCACAAGATCAAGCTTCGCTGTACGAGCTTCGGTTTGAAGTGCACCAAGAAACAAGATAAGGATTTTCGAAGGCAATGGCCTGATTTATTCTCATGAAAACTTCCCGACTACAGTTTGAATTTTAGTAAGCCGACGTGCGTTGCACTACGATAGGCGTAATTGTGAACGTATATAACCAGATGCAGGTATGATATTACTGCTTTTCGGTCTATCGACGCCAATAAGAACGTTGCCCAGAGTGGTGTAAAATACGATAGACCGTTAAACTGATTTCAAAAACGATCATCTAGTTAAATCCACATGTGAGCTTCTGAACGTACAAATTTTCATATTCTATATAATAAGGCCAAAGTAATTAAATTCTTTGTTTGCGCCCACTCAAAATGGGAAAAGGTACGCGTCTAAGCGGCTGAAAAACACACACAAGAAAATTAACACAATGTAATTTGATTGCAGCAAATAAAAAATTGTAACAAAATTTTAGTTCAGAAAAGCTAAGCGGTTATGTCCTAAAATTTCCTATTCAAATACACTGTGTGTGTTTTTCATGAAAACCTTAAAAACCTAAGCGGGTGGGGACGCAAAACAAAGAATTTAATTACTTTGGCCTACGGTTCTTACTCTGCATACCCATATAGTAAAAAACCTTGAGGGTCTTTGTTTCTATTTGCGAAATATGTTAATAATTGTCATTTTATATCATTATTGATCAATAAATTATCCTTTTTACCTCCCTAGTGGTGTAAAAGCTCTTCATGTACAGATTTCCATACCCAACATCGGGGTTCTTAATTTTTAGCATAATTACAATAATGAAAACTTTCTCGTTTACTGTGCTTAAAATATCAGAGTTTCATCCAGGATGGCATCAACAAGGGGATTCCCCCTCTACCAGATTTTTTTGAAGGGAGGGGGGGGGGGGTTCACCAGTGCATGCGTTCTCCTTGTACCTCTAAGGTGTGACTGGCACCATTTCATGGGAGGGGCTGGTCCCTCACAAATTGATAAATTGATAGGGATGGCAAACATTTCAACAGAGGAGAAATCCCCATCCCCTTGTCTAGATATAGCACTGTATAATATCATCTACAATATCAAATTTATATAATTAATAATAGTGAATTATTATTTCTGACCTCTTAAAAGCATATTTGTTCAAAATATCTTCAACATTACCACATATTGTAATTTTTACTATGAATTATCATATTAAATCTCCCAGGAATATGGCTTATATGATATGAACACAAATTTTCCTGGAACATTGCTGACAATTTTTCTAAAATGTTAGTAATTCAGCTGACTGAGAGCTGTAAAAAGTGAATATTTTAGCTGATTTTCAGTGTTTTTGGCCTTAGGCCGGGAGGGGAAACACCCCCCGGACCCCCACGACCCCCAACACAACAAGGGCTTTGTGGTCACGGCAGCTGCAAGCCGCCCACTTTTTTTCATTTTGCCCCCCCCCCCCCCTACTTCAAAACTCAATGAAACTCTGATAATCTTTTAATGATTGAAATAATACGATTGCTGCCGCGATGGCCATCTTTGCGTCAAAAGGCAATATTATTTAATTAGTATTAATACTTGCACATGTTATGAACTGAAAGACTGTAAACAACATTTCTAAAGTTAAATTTAAATACCAAAATGATGTGAAAAATTTTTAATTGGTAGCGGCTTTATATAATGGTAATTGCACAGTTGCAGTGTCAAAAACCTCTGTGGTAAAATATTCTGCACTCGCACATTCGTTTAAAAAGCAAGAACGCGCTTGTTCAGTCGGTGTATTGACTTAACTCTTGTTGCCACGCGCTACAAGTTAGCCTGTGGTTTCAAACACGAAAATAACTCGGTACATACTTAAATTTATTATGTTGTCGATGTTGTTCTCACTTCTGACAATCAAGTGACACTTTAAGGATCTGAAATCGCATAAAGAATAGTTTTTGGTCTCTGTTTTCGTATAATAGATAAATCTACTACTGCAGCCCCAGACGACCCAACTGACCAAACAGATGCAACTGCTACAGATGCAGGTGCAGGCGGCACTACCACAAAAGGCAATTATTAATTCAATCAGACTTTTACCTGTGATATTTCAACGATCATAATATTAGGAGATACGTATTACTTTACAATGTTCTTTCTCAAGGTTAAGTAAGCACTCACACCTTTTATTCAACTGCAAGACGTTTTTCAAGGGCAGGATCAAAAGCAGCGGTGTTGCTCTCACTAACGTCTCATACTGCTTGGATTTAGGTACGACCTCCGGCCAAGCTGGGGGAAAAGAATGTGCTGGCGAGGGACCTTGGATAACTAAAAAATGCAAACCATTGGCAATTGCGTGTATGAGAGCGGGGGTTTGTTCTATTACTAATCGTGCAAATTTTAATACTGACCATGTGCTGCGTAGAAAATGGGTACATACTTATTACTCAGTCACTATTCAGATGCCGTTTAAAGCGTTTGTTGTTCTACAAATCAGCTACATCTTTTTAAATACCAAATTACCCAACATTTATATAATGGTAATTGCAAAGTTGCAGTGTCAAAAACCTCTATGGTGAGATACTCTGCACTCGTTCGTTTAAATATCAAGAGCGCACTTTTTCAGTCGGTGTATTTACTTAAATCTCGTGGCCACGCGGTGCAAGTTAGCCTGTGGTTTCCAAAACGAAAATAACTCGGTACATACTTAAATTTTATTACGTTGTCCATGTTGTTCTCACTTCTGACAACCAAGTGACATTTAAAGGGTCTGAAATCGCATTAAGAATAGTTTTTGGTCTCTGTTTTCCGTTTAATAGATCCACAAACTACTGCAGCACCGGAAGATCCAACTGACCAAACAGATACAACTGCTACAGATTCAGACGGCACTAGCACAAAAGGCAAGTGTTAATTACTGTGATATCTCAACCATCATAATGTGTGCAGATGTTGCAGTACTTCAAAAGGTCCCAAGGTTAAGTAAGCACTAAAACTTTCGTTGTCAACTGCAGGACTATTTTCAAAGCCAGGATCAAGGGCAGCAGTGTTGCTAACACTAATTTCGCATACTGCTTGGTTTTAGGATCGACCTCTGGCCAAGCTGTAGAAAAAGAATGTGCAGGTAAGGGACTTTTGATAACTAAAACATGAATATCATCCGCTATTGGGTATATGAAAATGGGGTTTTCATTCTATTGCGATAATAGTGCAAATTTTAACACTGACCATGTGCCGCGTAGGAAATTGGTACATACTTGATACTCAATTACTATTCAGATGCCGCTTAAATTGTTTTGTTGTTCTTGAAATAAACTGCATCCATTTTAAAAGCAAATTACCAAACATTTTCCGATCGTTGAAACTCAAAATGGCCGCCCTCCCTGTTTTAACTTTGTTGGGAAAATGATATTTTTCAATTTTCAAAACACTAAAATGAAAGTGTTTTATTGCTTCACAACCTTTAGAATTAGCCCCCTCAAGCGGTAGGTCACACAAAATAGTTGAAAAAAGTGAGTCCGAATGTCTGTTCTCGATGCGCATTCTAGTTGAAAAAATAATTTACAATAGAACTCGACGACCTACCCTTGTAGGTGTTATGTCACGAGAGGTCCTTTTCTTTCATAATCTTCTAATGATGAAATGCGCGATAGCCATCTTTGTGTAAAGCAGGCAGTACCAATGTCCATTCCAAAGCTTAAGTAAGCACTAATACCTTTCATTCAACTGCAAGACAACTTGTCACACACTGTAATATCCACATTTTCCTAGTGGGACTTCTCGTAAACACGGGTGTGTTTTAAATTGCAGATTTGTTATTGATTAGCACGTGTTAATGTGTAATGATTAAACGCACATTTGTCCTAAAGGTGAAAGTGGTGTTGGAGCAGCGTACCTGACCTTGTCGGTTCTGACAATTCTAGTTCTGGCTGCGCAGACTCTGATTGGAATTTAAGCGGACACAAGTGCAACAATGTGAGTATATAATACAAATTATGTCTTTTCTTAGTGTGGCCGCAATCTCAAAGTTCAGCTTTTTGTACACATGGACACCTTAAGTAAAAAAGTAGCATCAGTGGCCAGGAAACATTTTAATGGAGAACAATAATCAGAAATTTGACATCAATCTTATTAAATTCAGGAAGCAACATTATCTGAATTTCTAAAATTGCTGGCCTTCTTCGGCAGGCAATTTCACGGCTATAGATTTGCAATTTCCTGTCGACAACGAGAGCATATTTCAAAGTCGTCATTGTATTACAACCTAAAAACGTGCATATACAGACAGACGGACGGTAAAATAGACAGCCAGTCAGTACAATAGATAGATAGATAGATAGATAGATAGATAGATAGATAGATAGATAGATAGATAGATAGATAGATAGATAGATAGATAGATTCATTTATACGTGACTGACTGACTGACTGACTGACTGACTGAATGACTGAATGAATGAATGAATGAATGAATGAATGAATGAATGAATGGATGTATGGATATTTGAACGAATAAAGAATATATATGTATTAATGTATTTCACGGCTTTCCCTTCCAGGTCGCAGGATTCAGCATTTCGAAAACAGATGTATTTTGGAAAGTGTTCGTGTTATTCAAGGTCATCGATCTACGAGACAACAAGTTATAACATCAGCGGTAATTAAAGTTAGATCAGAAATAGTCATTAATTTTAAATCGTCAATCGTGTTTCATTATGCATTCCCCTTAGAGCCTCCTCTCGATTGAACTGAATTTTTATATTGTGTGACGTGTATATAAGTCACCTAACTCGAAACAGGACATTTTCTCGCAGATGCTTATGACACGGCAACCTGACAACCAGGCTGAATCTATTACACTGTCATGGATGACAACAAACACCATCACTTCAGTCAAGAGGTCGTTCCCGTTTGTAGCGTGACTCCGTACTCGAGATTCAAACTGCGCAGAAATGAAATGTTTAATTCCTGTCAAAGTCTTTGTAGAATTTTGGCATACTTGTGTTGTAATCACTCGTAGGGTTTTGATTTGATTTTGATTTATATTTTTGTCGAGCTAAAGTCTTTTTTGGCCCTTTTGTGATACGATCTTGATAAGTCATATAGCCACGTAACTTAAAGAGTTAAGTATTTAACAGTCATGCATTTAGTGATGCTCGACACCTGTAGTTCCTCTTTCTATGTTAACTTATATTCCACAAAATCTAAGAAAACGACTGCATGGAAACAGGTGATCAGATTTTAAACCTGTATTGCAGTTTTAGGACACACAAAAATGTCTAGTATTCCGTTTAAGCATTTAGGTACTTGAAATGAAATTGTGTCTTGTTAGTAATTTTTTCTGTTGAAATAAAAATAGTTTTGTCAAACTAAATAAGGTTGATTGTCTCTGTCCGTACATCGATCGGGAATATGAATGTTTCCTTGTGCGTGAATGGCATTGAGGAAGAAAATATGATATAGCCTGATTTTTCCAGATGTTCTGAGGAATATTTGACAGTCTATAAAAAGTGGTTTCATAACGATGGTAAGACGGCGATTTTCGCTTTATACAATATTGCATCAAGCTAAAGATACAATTCATAATCTAGCAGTGTTTTTTTTCAATGTTAACGAAAACTTTGTGTATTAACAAAATCTGTTAAGAACGGAAAATTTGTTGCTAAACAGCTAACTTGACTCAAATCGCAAGGTGCTTATGATGCAATTCTTATCTTCAGCGCAAGCACTTATCAGAATTAAGCAGAAGATTGAGACGCTGTTGGTCAAAAACGCCATCAAAAGTTGATAGTGCGGACATCAATATTTTCCGTGTCAGCGAAGAGAAAATTGGCAAGTCGACATTTGGTTCTCGGACGCGGGGAAGGATTTGAAGATTTTCATTTTCTTGCTGAGAGGATTCGCCGCCTAAGAGTACGACTCAGGTTTTGCTAGCGATTTTTAAAAAATTCTCAAATGGGCGTGAGAGGGCGCTAACCTTTTCAATCGACAAGGGAGTTCTGAAGCGACATTGTACTGAAGCCCCGGATTTAATGTACATGCCGCTACGCGGCAAATAGGAGCCAGGGAAAATGAGCTTAAAATGACGAAATAGTCTTAACAAAGTTGAATATAATTATAATTTAGTTTAGACAATTTGCTACCAGTAGGTGCGTCGACAGTCGTCAGACTGAGTCAAACTATCGACATTACGTTGTGCAATAAGTATGTATTGTTAACTTATTGCAGTTAAGCGTACATAGACTAAGAGTATGTATAGAAATACCATAATTGCATGAAAATAATGTTCTCACTTCCTCTTCATATCTCATCGAGATGAATTCGAATTAGAAAAGCTACGCCAAAAAATCGTGAACGTGATTCATGGAATATACCGAACTGAAAAAATATATATAATATTTTCCTATCGTCCTTTGATGTTGAACACAAACAAATATCATGTAAATTCAATCATCCCCTCAACCTTAACTTGCTTGAGGCAGTTCAAACTCTCGACGATGATGGCGCTCTGATTACGGGCTACTCCACTAACGTTACAGAAAATTAGCATGACAAAGGTGCATAAGTTTTGTATTGAAAGCACTGCAGTCTACGGGTCATGTAACGGTCATTCTTTGTTATCTCCTCGAATCCTACCATCGCTGACCACTGCCATATGTAACCCCTTGATTTGAAATGACTGGAGTCAGAGAATTTGGAATACTTGAGTGAAAAATTCGACACATTTAAAAATAAAGTTTTACACTCGACCGCCTCAATACAGTTATTAGAGAATTCGTTTCGTTATTAGCAAACAATATCAAAACATTACACTGCATGAAAACGCAATAATACAGATAAATTCACACTAATGAGTTACCTGTATTATAGAATAATACACGTGAATTCACATGAATCCACATGAATACAGGCTTGCTGAATACAAGCAATGGATTATTGACTGTATTCATCTGTATATGCACTCTTCAGCTAAAATACAGGCAATAATCCATGCAAATACAGTATGTATTATTGGGTTTTCATGCAGTGTTATTGTTATTTATCATACATGCTATGTCGGTATTGCCATTTTCCTTTTGTTCACTAAGAGTGGATATGAACCGGTATTTTAACAAGTGAAAATATGGAGTATATTGTCACTCTGACCGGAACTATTTTCAGCACGGTGCACGCGCTGAGATGTTTACATAGAACAGCTGATCAAAGTGAAGTAATAATCTCCAAAACTTGTCTCTTGAAATATAGTTTCATTTTTTGCTGTCAGTTCTGGCGACTATATTTAATTTCAAGTATGTTTTGGCTAAAATAATTGTAAAGAATAAAAATCAAAATCAAAATATGTACGACAGAATATCAGTTGCCATGGTGTTTTGTGTGTCGTCTGCATTTAGCCCAAGCTGAGATTGCATCGTGGCTGAACAGCTGTTCTCAGGTCTTCTTGATGAGGAGCAGTATTATTATCCTGATAGTCAAACTACTCGCCAACAAATCCTGTGGTGGGACAATTATCTAAGGAAAGTACAAATGGGCCGAATTCTCAAGGTCAGCACGACACCAAGCCAAAGCCGATACCACAGAGTAGCGGCAGCAACAACAATAACAATACCGGTAACATCGAAAGGTATGGCAATTTTCAAGTGTCGAATGAAGAAATGAATGACTTTATCAGAAATCAAATTACAAAGAACACAATCCGGAAGCACAGAACTGACATAAGTCAGCTTCGAACGTGGCTTAATTTGACTTAGTCCGAATATCGTGAAATCCACCTAATTCCACCGAATGAACTTGACCAACTCCTGAGCAAATACTTCTACAGTACACGAAAACAAGACGGAACCGAATATGAAACGGAGACACTGCACAGTTTCTTCAAATCAATTGATCGTGTTTTGCGAGAAGAAAATATCAGTGGAGTTTTAAAAACTGATGCTCCTTTCGAAAGCATTCGACGGGTCATTGCTGCCAAAAAAAGAAATCTGAAATCCATGGGCACGGGTAACGCGCCAAATAAAACCGAACCTAACTTCCGACGACATCGATGAACTATACAACACCGGCCAACTCGGAATGCATAGCCCGTCGGCGCTTCAAAACACCATGGGGTGGTTCCTCACAACGCAATTTGGCCTACGAGGTGTACAGGAACACTAAAACATAGAACTTGGTGATATAGTTGAGGGAGAAGAAATGATTGATGGTGACTCCGTGAAATACATCGAGTACAACATAGAACGCCAGACGAAGACAATACAAGGAGAAAACCCACGAAACACCACAAAAATAAAGCCCAGAATATACGAAAATAAAGAAAATTTGACAGATGTACTGTCGCTGCTTTTAAGAATTTCGTCGAAATGCGTCCCAAGTCAAAGCTCGCAATTGACAGTCCGATATACCTTGCTATAAATTACAAAGTTTGCGGGGATGGCAGGGGACACAGAAGGGAGAAAGATGGTGGCCACTTTCATTGAAGATGCCTCTGACTATTCAACATGGGACGAGGGCTACAGAAAATCAGTGTTGACTTTTGCTCATTTATTCTGACTCGTACTCGTGTTCTCAAGTGGAACCAGGCCTCCAAGGAAAATAGCCTTTGTACAAACGCAGCTGAGCATCACAGTAGATAATTTGCATATCGTGTGATCAGTACCTGCGTTCTTTGAGGTGTTTTCTATGTACTCGTTCAAGCAGTCAGGTAAATCTCAGCGGCTATCTAGGAACAATGACCTGTTTTGACTCTGCTCCATGTTTCCCATGTTGAAAACTAACCAAAAAGGCCCGTCGGATCTCTTTACAGTAATATGTTGATTTTTTATTCGGATGACGAAAACGTCTAGCAATGACTTTCGTCGCAACAAGCTGCTCCTGAAATCTGGTCACAACGAATACAGTCTTCGTTTACTGGTAAGTGAACCTATGTCTGTAACATATACAGATGACAATGTTTTCATGATTTGTTTGGATGTAGACAGCTAGTTATCGTACTATGAACAGCTCCTCAAACATGGCGTTGTGTTTTAATGTAGTTTACAACAGTATATGTCTCGAACTTTTCTGTCACCAAGCTGAGTGAAGTACTGTCTCGTCAACTTGACCAGGCAGGAAAGGCCCTAATGTAAACTTGAGTTGAAACTGTGTGTTGTTAGTGGTGTACATTAAGCGCATTCTTCACAGCCTTATGAACGACATGCCTTCTAAAACACCTTTCACACACTGAAAAGGATATAAAGTCAGTGTAAGGTGCACGTGGAGGAGGGGTGTTCAGAATTAAGGAAAAAGCTCGTACATGTACAGTTGTGTAAGACAATATATATATACATACATATATATATACATACATACATATATATATATATATATATATATATATATATATATATATATATATATATATATATATATATATATATATATATATATATATATATAATATATACCCCTTTCAGCAAGAACGTGGAAACAAACATCGGCAGGAA